>NC_140585.1:939525761-939973261 GCF_964204655.1 Triturus cristatus | reverse complement strand
CTTTGCCAAATTTGGTGTAATTCCATTCAGCAGTTCGGGCTGTAGCTGCGATTAAAGGTTCCTATGGAAAATTGCATGGGGAAAACTTGTTTTGGGACCCCCCTTTTTTCTCGGCCCCCACCTGACGAATCACCCCGAGACTTTCAGGATAGGAGCGGACCAGAGCGCCCCACCAGATTTGAACATTTCGTGAAGATTTGTCAACCGGCGCCAAAGGTATTCCATTAGAATGTTGCAGATTTCCTATGCATAATAGGTTCTAACTATAACTATCTACTGGTGACCGCCAGTAGGTAATATATATAAATATATATATATATATATATATATATATTATCTGCAGGTTCACCAACTTAGAACATAACGTCATGCTGTTGGACTTCATTGAATCTTGTCTTGAAAATAACTTGTTTCTCTTCCAGAACCAGCACTTTAGACAGGTCTCAGGAACGGCCATGGGCACCTGCTTCGCCCCAGGTAGGCACATTTATTTGTGGCCTGGTGGGAGGAGCAGGTAGCCTGGGCACCGTCCAATAGTGTTTGGACTGATATGATTGTAACTTGGCATCGATATATTGATGTCCTTTTTATTATTTGGAGAGGGTCATCTGAGACAGCAAGGGCCTACATAGAGATGTTAAATTCCAATAAGGTTAATCTAAAATTCACGGGAGAGGTGAATTTAGAGTCAGTTAACTATTTGGATCTTAATGTTTACATTGCAGAAGGAAAATTGTCTACAAGGTTGCACAGAAAGTCAACGGAGGGGAATTCTACTCTTCACGCCACTAGCAGCCACCCGAAGAAACTTATTAATAGCATCCCTTATGGTGAGCTATTAAGATTAAAAAGAAATAGCTCCAATGAATCTGAATTTCAATCAACTGCTAAAGAAAGCATGAAACATTTTAGCTTGAGGGAATACAGCAATATAGTTCTGACACAAGCACTGAATGGAGCCAACTCTTTGAAAAGGGGGGATATGTTGAAAGAGAGCTCTAAGGAGGCTACCGAGTCCACCAAAGTTAATGGCAAGTTCAGAATGATCACTGCATACTCTGAGAAAAACTGGACAACTAAAGAAAATTCTATGAAAAAACTGGCATACTCTCTTGTCTGACACGGTCATAGGGAATGATTTACCACCCAATCCCTTAGTCACATTCAGAAAAGCTAGGTCCCTCAGAAGTGATTTAGTCCACAGTCAACAGACTACAGAAGCTACTACATCTATATTGATGCCATTGAATGGGTTCTTTCCTTGTGGGAAATATAAGGCCTATAGCAAAAGCAAAATAGTTCTGTCCTACAGTATTCTGGGGACGGACAAACCAAAAAGCATTAGGAAATTTCTAACGTGTTTGACACCTTATATGGTATATTGCTTAAATTGTCCGTGTGGCCTGAAATATATCGGCAGCACGATTCATCCGACTAAGATCCAGATATTAGAACATATGAGGGCCATAACTAACGGGGATGTGACATACACTGTTGCGAGACATTTTAACAAAGTACATCAATGCAACAGAGACCTTCTAACTTTTTACTTTGTGGACCATGTCCCAGTAAATCCTAGGGAAGTAGATAGGATTTCATGCCTAAAACGCCTGGAATCCCGCTATATCATAGATTCACAGACAAAAACACTTTTGGGTATGAATAGTAGCGAGGAATTGGCAGTTCACTTAGGAGATTGAATCTCTTGCCACGGGAGAATGATGTTTCTGAACGAATTGAATAGTTCTGATACCTCTGACATTGGCTTCTAGATAATAGTCTCTTTGAGTTCCTTCTATCATTATAGCATTTATTTTTTCTTCTTTTCTTTCTTTTTTTCTATTCTTCCTTTTTTATTCTTCATTTTCTTCTCTTCTTCTTCCCTTTCACTTTCCTCTTACCCCCAGCTTGCTTTCTTTTTTCTTCCTGTGACCACGTATTAATAGTTTCACGGTTAGAAGGTAACTAGTGATAGAGATATGATATGTATAGAAACCTGCTTCACTTCAACACCATGTTTATAGGAATCATAGTATAAATGTATATAGGTTGGCAACACTTGTCTGTTGGAAATTAGCCCATACAGGGCATGATAAATTCATAGGTTATTCACCGAGGGAGAAAAAGTCCTTTTCACATGAAATATTCATGTGTATCGGACTATAAATTACCCATAAAGGGTGAGATTGCTTAATTAAATGTCTAAGTAAATGCCGGTAGGTAGTTACAGTTATCATTAAATTCAAACCCAAATAACCCAATTATTGTAATCCATCAGTATTGCCAGTAGGTCGCCAGTAGTTAGTTATAGTTAGTACCATGTTTCTAGAGAGAAAGCGTTTTTTGACTTGCCTATATCTTTGCCACAGTTTGATGAATCTTCACAAAAGTTTCCCCCCAAAAATGTCAGAGTGAGTCTTTCTGTGCATGGAAAGTTTCCTGGGTGATCCGTCAAGCCGGGGCTTAGAAAAGGGAAGGGCCAAAAAAAATCGATTTCCCATGTTAATTCTCATAACAGCTTTGAACACGACTATAGCCCGAACCGCTGGGCGGAATTACACCAAGTTTAGCAGGAAAGTAAACTTTGATTTGCAGATCACGCTTTCAGTTATCCTTTCAGTAGATGTTGAAAAATTTAAGGGAAAGCAAATAAGGACATCTGGGCGTAGCCTAAGCACAGATCTCATGGTGAGATCTGAGTGGCTGCCAACACTTCAACCAGGAAGTGTTGGCAGTCATCTTGGGACTTGGCTTCAGCAGAGTTCCACAAAAAAAATTTAAATAAAAGAAAAGGGGGCAGGGTAGGAATACCCTGACCCCCTAGGTGTGGTGGTGAGTTCCCCCGTGACCCCGCTGGGTCAAAAATCACTTTAAAAAAAAATAAGAAGTCCCCACCCCCTTTTCTCATTCATTCTGTAAATGCTCCTTCTGGTGCACTACTGGTTGGGGGATGAAGTCCTCCGTGGCAGCTGAGGGTCGTTGGGGGCTAAGAGCTCTATTGCTGCCACAAGGAAGTCCCCCAAAGCGGGATTGCTAAGACCTCATCGGAGGCCTCTCCCCCTTTCTCAAGTGAGTAGTACAGTACTCAAGCACAGACATGAAGACTAGACTGCTACTTTGGTAATGATGCTACTGCTTCCAGGTTAAACTCTTTAACGAATGAGATTGGGTGCTTTGAAATTCACTTCCTATATTCATATCTGCTTCCTACTACATGGGTGTCTGTCTGCCCATTCTCTGCCACAGAACGAAGTCCATTTGATCCAACAGGTTAGGCATGTATTTCCCCATTTTTTTCCTTTTCTTTAATCAATTACTGCTTCATAAGGGAATAGGTATTCCTTCTTGAGGCACTGTTTATTAGGTCGAGCCTATAGCGGCATTGCGCATGCGCTGCTCGCTGTGCGAGGCATGCAGTAATGGCATATGCATTGGAAGGTCCACCCACACTCTGCCCATGTTTTTAATTGGCTCATGTCATTGTCTTTTGTAAATGCTGCCTTCTGATTGATTATGAGGCTTGTTAGTCCCTCCTTATTATGGCCATGTCGTCATGGTTACTGGCCCCTTTACTTCGAGTGTTACACGGTAGGGTACGTGTTATTTAGACTGTGAGCACTACTTTGTCGTTGCCTTCTCTCCCTCCCCCCGCCCGTACTCCCGTTGTAAGTACTTTCCCCCTCCTGTTGTACTTGATGCAGTGCAAATGGTCTAGCGTAAATGCGAGTCCTGTTACATTGCAAATGCTTGTTTAAGGAAGGTCCGGACTAGCAGAACAAAAGGAGTCTTTCCGTGCCTGTGTGTTTTGTGTTGCGTACTATGCATGTTGTGCGTGATTGTTTATTTCAATGGCTGGTTGGGGGATGTGAGCACCCCCAACAAGCCACACGCATGTTGGTTATATGTTGGTGGTCTCGCTGGCTCGACAAGGGTGGTGAGCATCCCCAGCGAGTGGCAAGCATGTGTGTGATTGTTTTCCTATGTTCTGTTTTTCTTTTGCAAGTTCCGTTTTTCTTTTGTGTGCACGGCTGGAGTGTTGAGTATCACCACCGAGCAGCATGCTGGTATGTGGTTTGTTGATTTGTCATCTTATGATTCCTCGTCACACTGTCGTGGGGGGATTTCTTGTGATTCACCAGTATGCCAAATGACTAGCTTTGAACGCAGCCAGAGTTTGCGCTGTATTTTCACCAGGAGACCATGCCAGGAACGTCACAGAGAGGCAGATCTGTCTCAGTGATAGGCGCTCTTTGTTGTTCAAAACCGGAAAGGCGGGAGACCCGATAGGGGAACGCTCGGGTCCAAATCTGCTCTAGGGAATCTGGGGCTTAATGGCTGCGGTGCGGGAGCCTCAATAATTACGTGGCTGTGGTTTTCGGGGTAAACGGAAAGGGACTAGGGAATCTCAGCTCTGGCGCTCCAAAGCAGCGATAGTCTCAAAATGGTGCCCAACACATTCTATGCTAGGATAGTTTATTTACCCAGTCCCGTCTACAGTTGGGCTGAAGCAAGTACTGAAATTTAAAGTTCAGCAGACTTATATTCTGAACATAGGAGTATGTGAGTAAATACTAGGTGGGCACCTGAACGTCTTCAGACCCAAGCACATGCCTGGCCTCAGATCACCTAGGCATACATGTTGGTCGGGATTCTGCTACATGCACAGGGGTTAATTCTTATGTTAAATCTCTTTTATGTACCTGCCAAATGTCGTTATTCTTTGCTCTTGCTTTTAGGGCTTTCCTGGACCTCGGGGTTGTGTGTCATTTGGAGTGTAGCTCAGAAACATTGTCTGCAGCATTTTGTGGTCACAGGCACCTCTGGATAATATTATAGACTCTTAATCAGAAGGTTAAGTGTTAAATTCCTGGAGTTTATGTGAAAGGCTGCGAATGTGTAAACAAAAACAAACAAGCATTTGCAATGCAATAGGTCTCGCATTTGCGAGAGTTTAAGCTATTGGCATTGTAAATGACAATGCCTTTTATTTATGTTTTAAAAACCAACATGTAAATAAAAGGCATTGCCATTTACAATGCCAATAGCCCAAACTCTCGCAACTGCGAGATCTATTGCAGTGCAAATGCTTGTTTAACTTGTTGTGATGTGCTCCATGTGGCTTGTGCTCTCTTCTTAAATAGCCAGTTACCCCAACATCAGTAATCATATGCATGTACCTCTGCTCCATACGTGTGTCAGTTTCCTACTCGTGCAGCTATGATAACACGAGCTGCTGTCCCCTGTGTGGATTGGTGATCCACACTGTTGCTTGTGCGACCTTAGCAACGTGCTTGCATGGCAATGCTGACCACGCATCAGTTTCCAATTTGTGCGGCTGTGATGACACATGCTGCAAATGACAGCTCCCTCACACACACAAAATAATGACAGCTTTGCGTACAGTTGATAACAGTTTACAGTCTTGCATGCAGGGGCCAATAAATTAATTGGTAAAATCAACAGCTACTTCAGTTTTGGCATCTTATTTGGGCCACTTCTCCCAATAACAGTCTACTTATGGTCTCACCCGGGGCTCTCAGGCAATCAAATGTAAACTCACAGTCTTAGCGCTAATAATGGTGCACTGCACAAGCCAACTTCCCAATTTAACTGCTGTGCACTGCCCTCCTGTTTTAAACAGCTACACTTGCTGCTGGTTCACTCACTACCATGCTGTTCAAACCAACTCCAACCTTGTTGGCACCAGAGTCATGATGAATCATCTTACATTTGAAAATTAAGCAGGTGAAACACCCTACACTTGACTGCAAGCTGTCTGATGAAAAAGACACTGATGAGGGTTTCAGGGCGTTTCTCTTTTCTTCTCAAAACTTTAATCTCTTTCTCCTTTGTTTCTTAGAGTAGATTCACTTTAATTTCAATCTCCTTTGATGTCTGGTTCTTTTATCTGGTCATCACTAGTATTGTGAATGAAAGATGCCCTCTAGTAGTCAGCAGTCAGTAGCCAGTTCACATAGGTTACAATGTACATTTATCGAAGAAGATATCTCTTAAGTTACAGGCTACAGGTTATATGTAATTGTCCCACCAGGAGCAGCATCCTCACTGCCCAGCCCACTCTCTCCAACTGACATTCTTACAGTTCAAGCACTCATCAACATTCCATTACATCACACTGTTGTAATTTACCATGGAAGTGGCAGGAACCTTGAACACAAGTTTATTTCTTACCGCCTGAAGAAACCAGAACCTTCCCAGCCTCTCTTCTTGACGATTCCCTTGCAGGTTATATAGTGAAGTGCAAAAATGCTTCACACCCGCACCTTCCAATAACATTCTCATCTCTTGGAACGTGAATTGCGTACCATTGTCAGTAACAAGTTTGGAAGTTATTCCCTCTCTCCTAAAGATTTCTTACAGCATGGTAATGGTGGACTTTGTGTTTACACTCCTTATTAACACAACTTCAAACCACCTCGATTTGGCATCCACTAGAACAGCCGCAAACCTCTCCTGCTCAGGCATAAAATCAAATGGCCCAATAAAACCAAGGCTAATATTTTCCCACATGAAATCAGCTTCTGACATATGCTGGTGATCTCCACTGATAACCAATCCAACTTTTAGTCTCTTTTTTTGAGAATGTTTGCACTCCACACAACTCTCCACCCGTTGCTTTCCATGAAAGTGGCATTCACCTTGAACACTGAGATGTATTTCTTACAGCCAGAAGAAACCAGATCTTTCCCAGCCAGCTGCGAACTAACTGACAGGAATAGAATCCTGCCCCCCCCGAGTGACGTTACATGACAGTAATGTTCCTCATTCCAGAAACAGCACTAAAACATCATTACTACACACACCACACACACTGACTGAGCAGCAGGGAACTGAAAGGCACATGCATCAAAGCTTTATGCGGTCGCAAACGGTGCGATTCGCAAAAATCAGCCGTTTCCGGTCGCCAAAATAGCTTTTGCGATGCATGAAACAACTTGCCACCCGCAATGTAAGAAATCGCAAATGTTTGCGATTTCTTAAATTGCGATTGCATTTAAGGAATCGCGAATTGCGATTCCTTAAATGCAATGGAAGATGCCTTTAAAAATAGCGATTTCGCTATTTGGGCCCGCTTTTTACCGTAGAATCATACCAAATGGTAAATAGCGAAAACTTTGAAAAATGCACTAAAGTGCATTTTTCAAAGTTGTAGGTTACACACACACATGTCCTTGGGACATGTGTGTGCAAATGTGCACGGATCAATTTCAGAGGATGCAATAGGGTGTCCTTTTGACACCCTTGAAATTGCATGTGCAATTTCCCATTCATTCCTATCGGCCAGTAGGCCCATAGGAATGAATGGGAATCTATTTCTTATTTGCGACTCGCAATTTGCGAGTTGCTAATAAGGAATGTGTAGGAATCGCTATTATTATAGCGATTCCTCCATGCATAGGATTTTGCAAGTCCTTAATATTCGCAATTAAGGACTCGCAAAATCCTAGTTTGATGCATGTGCCTGTGAGAATCTATGGAGTGGATGCATTATAACAACATTAGGTTACAACACATACCTTATTTGCCTTTTGGGCAAATAAGCCAAATGAGGGGTGGTTTAATGATATTATGTAGGCAATTCAAATTTGCAGTTTTAAAACTGCACAGCCAGGCTACAATGGTAGGCCTGGATGCCTGCTTTACAGTGCCATTGCAGTGGATGGCTCAACGTGTGCTGCAGTTGACTTTTAGCATTTAATTTACAGACCCTGGGTACACCTTGTACCATATACTCGGCACTGATAAGTAAATTAAATGTGCCAAACGGGAGTGTACACATTTTTTCATGTAGAAAGAAGGAGCACAAGCACTTTACTTTGGGTTAGCAGGGGTAACCTGCACAGAGTTCTATAGCGAGAAAACATAGAATTTAACAAAAAGGAAAAAAATTCAGGGCGAGCCTCCAGAAAGGGCACATTTCCAACATGAGCTTTCTAGCATTATGTGTAAGAATATAGTTCTGGTGTTTGCACAGGTGGGCGTGATTTCAGATTTCCTTTCGTGTTGTAACAGGCTGCAGTTGGCTCTGGCTTGTTTCATTAGAAAATCAAAATGTGGACCACAAGCCTGAAATTCCAGGCTTGCTAAACTCCACTATGATGAATTCTCAAAATGAGGAAAACTACTTCCTCAAATATTTTGAATAATTTCAACAAAAACAGCATAACATGGGGACACAGGTGACAAGAAAGCAGATAAGGGGTAAAGGGAATATGGAAGGGGGAAGAAGTACTAGGAGGGGTTAGAGGAAGTAGGGTAGAGGCCCATATTGTGGATCTTATTTTTATGTTTGTCCTATTTAGGGATATCAATGCTAGAGTACCTGTAGAGGTACAGGGGTACAGAGAGGGTAGATGTAGACATACTATGCAGAGATTGGGTAAAGGTACAAGGATTTAGGAAAGATTAGAAGCTCTGAGATATAAGTATAGTGGAAGTATTAGGGTATAGTCAGGAAAGGGCATGAGGGTAAAACTAGGCATAGAGCTACTAGCATAAAATTAGAGCTAGAGGCACAAGTTAAGGTACTAGGATTTGCAAATGGGAAGTAGTACTTGGGTATGGATGGGGATTGGACATTCTAGCATAGAGGTACTTAATTACAAGTTGGATCAACTCACTAGATTGTAGGTACTACAGTATATTGGAAGGCCCAGAACTGCTAGTGTACAGGGTTACAGGTCTTAATGTATAGGCAGTGGCAGATGTTGTAAGGTATAGCAACAAGTACAGCTATTAGAGAGTAGAGTTGAAAGGGTATGGGAAGGGGTAGTAGAGGTACAAGAGTAGAATTTAGTGATATTAGGATGGAAACTAGGACTAGGCAGGAGTGGGGGTAGTTGCTTATAGGCAGGGTTATCAATATTAGGGTAGATTTTATTTAGTACAGGTAGTGTAGGGGTTTTAGCATACAGATAGGGAATAAGGTGCTAGATTATAGAATAGGATGAGGGAGTTATAGAGGTACTATGGTGAAAGTAGGAGTAGGTAGGTGTAGAGGTACTAAGATATAGTTATACATGGTAGGTTATAAGTTCTTGTAAAGGCACTGGGATTTATAAAAGTGTGGGGATGCTATGGTATAAGTAGGGGTAGAAGTACAATGGATAGTAGGGGACTAAGAAAGAGAAGAAAATAGTAAAGAGGAGTATGATCTCCATCCCTCCACCCAGACACAGGACGGAGAAAAAGGAGAACCAGGTATTCCTCCCATAAAACAGAAATGTTTGCTCTTTGTGATGCTGAAAAAACAGATGGCAGTGATTTTTTGGAGGCAAGGAGCTCACACACCGAAGTGAATCGGACACCCTGGAAAAGATATTCATTTGCAAAACATCACGGACACAATTTGTTTTCGAATAAAACATTTCCAAAAGTTTCCTTAAGTGCTTCTCCACAATCACAAACCTGTAAGACCTTTTAGTGTAGTTGTTTTTGCAGAATTGCTCAGGGATATGAGAGATATTGTAAGTGACATTGTATTTATATAGCGCTTACTACCCGTGATGAGTCATTGAAGTGCTTTTCGGTGAGTGCCACGCTACTCCCAAACCCACAGTGGACTAGTGATGGATTAGTATAGGAAAACATAAGTTGTTAATTGGAGCAATGGAAATCTGAGTCTGTTAGTTGGATTGAATAGGATAAAGGATGGATAGAGGAGGGGAGAGCCTAGAAAAGGTTATTATGGACATCATAGTAGTAAAATGAGGTATAGGATGAGATAGAGTAATACATTGGAGGGGTATTTTTCTCTACAGTGGGAGTAAAGTAATACATATATAGATATATTACTGCATAAAAAGATATACATGTATAGGGAAAATAATAAAAAGATATAAATCTGTATTATATAAAGTCTCATATATACATGTATGGACACATATTTAGAAACTCTGACTTTCAAGTGTTGCTATGCATAAAGCAAAATTATGTATTTATTTTTATAATTTCTTGGGGCTGATTGTATTTTTTTATTTGTTTTTTTATTTAAATGTGTATTTTTATTGAATATCTTTCACCAATATTTCAATAGCCAATAATGAATAGATACAATGGTTATGATCATATTTACAAATTGAGATAGATAAAATAAAACAGAGACCCTTAAGGATATCATCAAATAACTTATATGTAGACTATGCAGTACCTACATACGTGTTGAGCAAAAATAATAAAAGCTCTTTATTCAGTCTGGCTGGCCATAAAATAAGATATAAAATGCATAGAAATCCATTAGAGATTCAAATCATCAATGAATACACAATTAAAACAGCAAGTTCCTCGGTCGGCATCGAACAGTTGACAGTAAAATAGACTCCTAAGTGTTTATATAGTTGTTAAGTATATGAGTCATAGGGGCTCTAAAATTCTAATATAGATAATAATGAGAAAATGACCACACAAAACCACAAATGGAAGTGATAAAAGTAGGCAATTTCCTCGACCTGGGGGTGATATTAGCCCTCCATTGTTCTCCTGGCTCTAATAGCAGCTTTTTTGAAAGAATATACACTAACACAAATGCTCGGATTGTTCAGCAAATATACAGACACACACACACACACACACACACCCACCCACACACACACACACACACACACACACACACACACACACACACACACATATATATTATTTAACCATAAGTAATATATACATTTGTTAAGTAGACCTATAAGAATATCTATATATTTGAAACCACAAGTACAATATATATTTGTACACATAAATGCACATATCTAAATACACACGTATAATCAAATTGTACATGTTTACATACAAAAGAATATGCTGCACATTTGTGGTTTGAGTATGGTGGCCATGTAGGAAAGAGACAGCTCTTAAGTAGTCTTGTGCAGATGAGATAGTTATCTGTGGATCTTATGTTTGGGGCTAATGAATTCCACAGTTTAGCTGCTTGAATAGAGAAAGATGTGCCACCCATGTTTTTTTTTGTTTGTGTGCTGGGGCATTGTGGTCCTATTCTAAATATTGCTTTTCGAGTGATACAAAGCAGCTTGAAGGTGGATCTTCTGCCAACTGGTAACAAATATAGAACCTACAAGACAGGGGAGATGTGTGCTTGTGGCTTTACATGTAGGAGTAGTCTGGTAGCAGAGTTATTTATTAATAGTATTTTCATAGTAGTTTCATAGTTGATAATGATGATCCGTGGTAGAGACCATTGGCATAATTACTTTTTGACAGTATAAGAGAGATAGTAGCTTGGATCTTGTGTGGAAATCCTAGGTGGGGGAAGATGCGTTGCAGAGTTTTTATAGTAATGAAGCTTTTCTTACCAACTTATCAAGCATTCATTTATAGCTTGTAGTCCATGGTAGTTGCAAGGTTTCTTACTTCCTTGTATACTTTCGGAGGTGTGCCAGATCGTCAGGCCATGTGAAACAAACAACAATTTCTCAACTCGTATCATTTGGCAGGACAGTTAGGCAAGCATGTGTAATACATTACATGAAAGAAAAGGAGACTCTCTGTAGGTTTTTGTTAAGAATGTGCACATGGCATCATATATTTTGAAACAAATTCAGACAAGGAAAAAAGGAGAATTACAGTTGTAACAGCACTGTAGGCAAAACCAATTTGCGTGAACAACCCAAATTGTACTTGCTCAATTGTGTTCGTGCCACAACGGGTGGCGACACAAGTGACAATGTGATATCAGCAAGGAACGGCGCAAGGTGCAAAAGTGAAAGTATGTACAGTGAATATGGTGGTTCAAATCAATAATTCGCAATCTTTGTAGACAATTTAAAAACAGTTTCTTTTGAACCACATGAGGTAAGCGCCATCAATTGCGCTGACAGGTCGACGACGTTTCGATCCAGTGATTTAGGATCATCTTCAGGACCGGGTTAGCATGGATTGGACGGTGCTGGAGTCAGAGATTAGTGGCTTGAAAAGGAGCCGTGTCCCGAGGGACATCGGCGATGTAGATGAAGTCAGAGTCAGACCGGCAAAAGCGAGAGCTCGGGATCTATGGAATCATGGTTTGTCCAGCGTTGGGCGGCGAAGAAATCAACCGTGTCCCGCCACGATCGTGTGCGGTGTGGAGGACGAGTGGGATTGTCGGGCCAAATGCAGTATTGGTCATAATTTTTGCCAATTGCCACATGTGAGTATTTCATTTTTGGATGCATTCAGTTTGAGATTGGTCCATGTCATCCACTGATAAACAGCTTGCTGGCAACTTAAGATTTTTGAGTTTCCAATGTCTTGGGGGTTTTCCAGTTTAAAATGTATTTGGGTGTCATCTGTATAGTTATAGCATCTGAGCTGACATTCATTGATCATTGCCGGTAATGACTTTGTGTAGATGTTGAAAAGCATGGGTGAGGTGATAGAACCTTGAAAGACCCCTGCTTTTGTGAAGTTTGGTGTGCATGAGGAAGGGGAAGTATGGATGAAATTTGTTCTGTTTTGAAGGTAGGATGTGATCCAGTCAAGAGCAATCCCCTCTATGCTGGCTTTGTAGAGTCTTTGGATCAGACTGTGTCGAAGGCAGCTGAAAGGTCCAAGAGAAATAGAGCAGTGACTCTGTTCCTGTCTGCTGTGTTTTTAGGGTAATCCGAAATGCCAATGAGGGCAGGTTCTGTGCCTCTACTTGGACTGAATCCAGTTAGGAATTCAGACAGTATATAGTTATGTTGAATGAATTGTGACATCTGGGTGAATGCTGCCCTTTCTATCAGTTTGCCCAGGAAAGGTCCATTTGTAATCGGTCTGTAGTTGTTTGAGTCATGCCGGTCCATGTTTATTTGCTTTAGTAAGCGTATGTGTTCCTTCTGTAGTCTTCTGGAAAGACTACTGGTGTTTAAGAATTATTGATGATTGTTCTGACTGGTGTGGCAGCAGAGGTAGTTAAAATAATATTCTTGAAGATTGTGATGGCCAAGGGTCTGAAGGACAGTTGGCTGGCCTGCTTGTTTTGATAAGTTCCAAAAATTCATTTTCTGATAGTTGTTTGAAAGAACGCATAGACTGGGTTAGCCTTCCCTTCATGGGGATTGTTGGAAATGAGCTGGTGCTAGTGGGTTTCCTTTGTTTTGAATCATAGTCTAACATGTCTGCTTTGGCTGTGTAATGATTTGCCAGTTTGTCAATAAATTCTTGCGAAATGGGATGAGTTGCTTCTGTGCATTTAGTGCATTTAATTCAGTGAGAATGTTATAAGATTCTTTTTTTTGTACAATTAGCATTTTGAATTTTGTTTGAATAGTACCTTTTTTTGCTTTTTTGTTTCTTGACTTGCATATTATGTTAAATATGTGTAGCTGAAGGTTGTCTGGATTGTTATTGGTTTTGAGCCAGGTGTGTTGCAGCTTTGCAATTTGTTGTTTTATCTATTTTAGTTATGCATTCATCCAAGGTGTTTGTTTTTTCTTTTGTCCAGTTTTTTGTTTTAGTGGTAGTAGGTTATCAACGCTTCCTGGAGCCACTCTCAGTGTTTGTGAACTGAATTTATTAGGTCTAGATCTGTGTTGGATTTTAGTTGTGTTTCTAAATATTCAAAATTGAGTTTGTTCTTTGGTGGTTGCATGTAAGGTGGCCTTAGCTGTTGTGAGTTGTGGTGTTTTGTGTTGGAAAGCTAACAGATGGTAGTCTGACCATATGATTGGAGTAATCTTTTGAAAGGTAACTAGTTCTGGACTTGCAAAAATGGCATCTATGATGTTTCCAGTGATCTGTGTGGGTTTGTGGATGATCCAATGATGATAGTTCTCTTCTAAAGCATATTAGTTTGTCAAGCCATATGTTTAGGTCCCCAAGAATTCATAGGTTGGAGTGTAGTGTCATAAGGTTTTAAACTGTCTAGAATCGTGCATGGGAATGTTGCGTTGCTAGACGGTGGTCTATAAAGAAGGAGGAGGTTACAGAAGGCAGTTGGTGTAGGGTTGCATCTGTGATGAGGGTCTCGCGACCTTGTATGGAAATGTTGTCAGCTTTGGTAAGATTTATTGTTTCCTTGAAGTAGTTCACCTGTTTTGTCTATGCAATTTTACGGGACATTTTGATTGCCTGCAGGAACAGCTTCATGCAGTACTGGAACCATGTCAGCTCCCAACCATGATTCAGTTTTAAAGAGTACGTTTTTTGTCAGTGAGTATATCGTAGATGTGGCGTTTGTTTATATAAACTGATTGAGCATGTATTAGTAGGCAGTCTAGAAACTGTGTTTTGAAGGTGCTGTGATTTAGTTTGCTAGAAGAGTGAGTAGTATTCTTTAAACGTGTAGCTGGTGTGTTATTAATGTTGGTATTAACTGTATCAGAATAGCAATAGTGTTTATTGTCTTTATCGTAATCCTTGTCCAGCAGGCTTAGAAGGCATTTTGTTAGGTCTGTGTTTGCAGGTGTTGGAGATGGTGGTTGAGAGTGAGCTGGTGGGCTGTGTTGTTTTTGTAGAGTAGTCTTATTGTATAATAGACAAGGAGATGCAAAGTTTTGAAGAGTGGTATATTGCTTATTTCATTTACATATGTTTAGGATGGAAGGTGTATGGGTTAGTGATGGTGGTTGAGCATGTGGGTCATATTATAAGACTTAAATGTGCAATGAATGAGAGGCTGGTGAATGAGTGTTGTGCTGGGGTGTTTGTGGATGGGGTTGGTAAAGACAGAAAATATGCATGTAAAGTTGGTTTAGGTTTTTATTATTTGTGAAGTCCTGAGGGTGAAAGTGGATGTTTGTTTATATTTTGTGATGGAGTGTAGTATGAAATTATGTGTGGGGGATTTTGATGTGCTGGTGTGTGTGCATTATGTTTTGTTTTTGTGGAATAGTGAGATGAGAGTTTGATGTAGTGAGTTTGTGTGAAGGATTTGGATTTAAAGTACTGTTGGTGAGTGGAAGGTGAATGGTAAATGGGCTGGTGATGTATATTGGAAGAGAGTGTATTTCATGTGTGAGAGGAGTTGGATAGGGGTTATGTGTGTTTGTATTAGATTTAGTAGCAGATATTTGAACCTTGTACACATTTGTGTTCCAGAGTATGAACCCCTAAAGGGTCATGCAAATGTAGTGTTAGCCACTGAAATTAACCTCACATATTTTTTCCTATTCTTTATATTGTCTTCTCCTTACGTGTTCATTCTATAGAGTTTTTGCCTTTATTTTGCCATTATGCTAATTTAAAATCACAGGTTCTATTTAGTGATTCCATTTTGTAATCCAAATGCAATTGCTCAGTCTACCTAAAGTAGCTTTAGGAATCATACTCTGAATAAAGGTATGCATGGTTCAGATATCTTTTACAACATTGAAGAGTTTTATGGAAACAACTCTGCTAAAAACCATCTTTGGTTTAATAATTCAGAGCCCATCTATTCATATGTCCATCATACAGTAGTGCTAGATGCACTCCTATGGTTTGAAACCATGTGATGACCTTTGACTACAATGATTTTAATTGACTTTTGGTGTTTTATTTTACCCTAGCCTGAATGTACAACATCATTTCCCTGCATGTGCATGTTTCCCTTGAAGATTTCTTCGGTATCTCTTTGTAGTTTTATCAGAGTGGGAGCTGTCACAGATTAAAACAGCCTTACCCGGGAACAGAACATAGAGAGAGATGTGTAATGTACTTCTTGGTCTTGAAGTGCAGTGTTATGAACAGTGGTGTTCAAAAGTGCAATATGAAGTGTATGATGCTATAGGTAATGGTGCACAAATGTGCATTGTGTTGTACATTGGAATTATTATGAAGTTCTTCCTATTGGCCTTGCCATGCCCTCATATCATCTTGAATTCTGAATCTGTCTTCCTTGAGCTTTTTGCGCGCAGAGGCAGGCCTCCATATTACTCAAGTTGTTTAGGTTATTCACGTTCAAGGTTGCTTTGTTTTTGAAAGATTGTTGAATGTACCGCCGGAGACTATCTTAAGCTTCGTTAAGATAAAGGCTGGAACACATTAGAATGCAGAAGGAATGTGAGAACTCCTTTGCCTTTGAAAATCTTGCATGGAAAGTGGCCAATTACAGTACATTTCCTTGGTGCAGAGGGAAGGCCTCTCGGAACCTCCTAGTGTGTTTTAAGATTATAAAGCTGAGATGTTTTGACTTAGAAACCGGGATTTGAGTCTGAACGCTGGACACATCTTCAGTGCTGGAATCTGGTTGCTGAGTCTCCTGACCCAGGCGGTGAATCCCCCATGCTGGAGTGGGCCAGGATGAAGTTTGCACCAGGTGAGGTGTTTTATTTTTGATTGTTGCCATTGTGATGTGTGACTGTCTGTGTGCACCATCAGTTTCCAGTGGCAATGATCATCTGAGGTGTTTTATTTTTGATTGCTGCCATTGTGATGCATGACTGTCTGTGTGCACCTTCAGTTTCCAGTGGCTAGAACAGCCATTGTGATGCGTGACTGTCTGTGTGCACATTCAGTTTCCATTTGCTATGATCATCTGAGGTGTTTTCTTTGAATATTGACTTTGTGATGTGTGAGTGTCTGTGTGCACATCCAAGTTAATCACCTTATGTATTTAGTGTATATATCTTTTTGATTTCTGGCAGGACACCATATATATATATCTGTATACATTTGAATGTTGTTCATTTGACATCTGGGAAAGCCTTTCCGTTAGAGAGTGTTGCATAAATAAAACCCCAAGACTTATTCTGAGAACAGTCTTTGATGTGCTTCATTTTAAAAAGTGAAATCCCTTTCCTGGTGGTGTTGTGTTTATTGCTTCCTCGTGTTTGAGCCTCCATGTGGGAGAGTGGTATTCCCTATTATCTGGGAGTGCGAAGCAATACACATACGCATGTATGCAATCCACTGATTTGGTGTTCATGATACAGAGTGCCTAAACTCCGTGCATAAAAACCTCTCTACTTTTCTTACCACAGTCAAGTTGTGATGTCGGTAGTCACCTGTGAATAAGAAATGAGGTTGCTTCTCAAATGTAATAGAGGATTACAGTGGATTTGTTACGTCACAATACCTAATGCTAGAGCCAGCAGACAATTTAATAGGCAAGTCATGGACGAGAAATACATTTGATGTTTTAATAGTCAAAGATACCATACAGTGTAGATAAAAGAACAGTTCTTTTTTCCTTGGCCTGCACCAGTAACAGTCACCAGCAATAGGTATTCTAGAATGCTGTCAATAATCCCTGCTTGGATTTTGATATGTATTGTGACCACATGCACCGGATGGCTCCCTTAAAACCACAGCTAGCTTTTTAGGTGTTCGGAACTGTTTGTTTTCCTAAAATGAATGGTCATTTCCAGAACAGAGCCATTTGTGGCAACATTTTTAATTTTAGTTAATTTCAAAAGCAGTAATCTCTCTGCATGTTACTACATATAGATGAAAGGACTTACATCAGAAATCCACAAATAGGTCTTCACAACATTACTAGCGCTATATTTTTGTCTTTTATTTTGCACAGCAGAATTCACATGTGGTTGCAACTCTGCTCCTTGATATGAAAGCTCAAGAAACCAAAGATTTAAGCTTTTTGGAAAAATTATAATGCTGTGTTTCTATGTTATAAGGAATGCAATACCTCGTGTTAAAGGGATATTACAAGTCACATCAGTCTTCCATGACCTTATAAAGGAACTATACACCAATTATACTTATCACATACACCATGAAATTGATGGCACTTCCATAGGGTCAGCTAATGCAGGAGCCTTTTGGCACCACAAATCGGGATGATGGTATAATTATTATTATTGTGTGTCACCGCGGGGGGAGGGTGGAATAAGTGGGAGGGATGGGTGATTTGCTTTGCACTGTCACCATATCAGGGGGCTATTTATTGGTTTTTTCCTTCATATAATGCGGATGTTGATATTTTTTTCTACTTACTGATGGTTTCATTGACATGTGACATCCTGGTAGTGACAAAGGGACCTATGCATATATGTATTATATTTATGTCACTCGTTAGTAAGTATTATCATGCTATTATGCTGTGTGGATCTCCTTGCCTCTATAATTTGGCAGTGCTTTGATTGCTATATTTTGGAAAAAATAAAAAATGTTGCTGGGGTAAAAAAAAACAAGAGGCCCAGGAAGTGTTATCTTTTTTAGTGTATACAAAACACTCCAGTGGCTAAATACTATTATGCTTAGCGTGCCAAATAGCTTTGTACCATTCCTGTTCATGAAGTGATGTGTGATTCCACACTTCTCCTAACCGACTGTTAAACACAACCCATATGTTGGTTAAAAGTAGACCTTGAAAAAGTGAAATTGTATAAGAGTGAGAAACAAAGACGCTGGATATTTTCACACTGCTTAGTTGCATAGCTGGGCTTGGTTGCACTGTTGGAGTGCTGGTATCTAAAGACAAGAGTAAACGTTTATTAACCCTACCGTTCTGACTCTGGCACTTACATTTTTATATTATATCGGATATGCTTTCTGATAATTTCTATGGTTCAACGAAGCTCTGTATCTTCGTAAAGACAAAACACAATTATAATCTTTTTAACATATTTAAATAATACCCTGAGCTGTCATGCATTGCTTGTGAAAGATAACCACTTTCAACATTAAGCAGTAGCATCTGTGATTAGAGTTACTTTCAACAAGACTGGTTCATAAACTGCAAAATATTAAATGTGAATGAATACCATATAGTTTGATTAACAACAAGTAATCACTTTCGAATCTAAATCAATACCTTAATACTATACACATCTCTAAGAAAAGTTATGCAGGATGACAATCTTCTCACTCCTGGTAGAAAATGTCAAGTGTAAAACATAAAAGTTCGTAATCCTAAAGGAGAACTCCTGCAAATAGTGTTCAGGTTGTAGATCTATTGCCTTAAACATTAAGTTTTGCGTTGAAATACTTCTCTGACTCCAGTTCAGTCTTTAATTGCCTTCCAAAGCAACAGTCTGTGAGGTTTCAAAGATAACAAAAAAGTCCTGATTGTGGCAAATGTGTATCTTGATTTCTAAGCAAGAGCACTATAGATGACAAGGAACTTGTACTGTACCCATTCAAGATGGCCACCACCATTTGCACGTCTAGCGAGAGTCCTGTGACTCCATGGGATTGGGACCGGTATTTCTTGTTTTCTTCACGCATGTGCTTAGCATAGCACATCCATCAGAGAAGTTAAACTTTTTTCCCAGCAAGCGACCACACTCTGTGCACCCTGCCATCATCTTCTGCTCCTGAAGTCATATGTGTTCAATAAGTTTGGAGTAACACGTGTCTGCACATGACTCGCGAGTGAAGGAAACCTCATGACAGCTGGCAGATGTGGATAACAATAAAGCACTACTGCAAAAAGGTAAACATTTAACAATGTTTATGTTGTATATAGTTAAATGTGTTTATGTGCTTAAGATGCTTAGCAATGACTTGCTTCCACTTCTGGAATCCGGGATGTGGAGTACAGGAGACGGAGGGCCGGCGTTGCGAGGAAGAAAGCTTCTGGAGGTTGTATCCTGATTCCTAAAAAACCTTCCTGCATTATAACCATTGAGTACTTCCTTAATACTCAAAAAATGGTGACGAGGATGGGATGCAGGCAAAGAGGAAGTCTCAGACACAAGATTTCAGCCGAGTTGTGATTTTATTGCACTTGGCGTATCTGTGCGACGACTCGTGGTGTTGGGAGCATGGAAAGAAGGTTCCCTAAAACTAGAAGACCTCCAGCAGCTGTAGTGATCCCTTACGCATGAAATTTGGAAGTCTTCACTACGTTTTGTAAGTAAGGAACAAAAGTTTACTTACAAGATTGCATTCCTGACGTCATTGTTTCAACGGGCTACAAGAGAGAGAAGAGTGGAGACGCGAGGTCTGGCATCATTTGAAGAGACGCATTCTCTTCATGAGCAACCAAGGCAAGCACGTCAACCTTTGTTTCTGCATACAGTGATCGTCACACGTTTTCAACGTGACCTTGCGTTTAAGGTCGGATGAACGTGCGGCCATTTTGTTTACCAGAACTGATCCAGTTTATCCACATCGTTGTGAGCTACCTGAGCTGCGCGTTGTAGCAGACATCGGTGTTTGGCAACCGGTTGCATCGACTTACTAAATGGAGCACAGAAGCGGAGAATACAGTGGACACACGGTATTTGATGCCAATTTCACGCATTTTGTAGCAAAGGGAGCTATTTTAAACATCAGCAGGGAAACTCGCCAGAAAAGTTATTATCCCTGTTAATGCATTCAAGTAGCACAAAGTTAGTTTAACAAGCTCATTTAAAAAGAAAAAGAAAAAAATAATTATAATAAGTATTTATACAGTAGTGGCAAATATCATGCAAACATGACCTCTCAAGTTATTGCTCCACGTTCTACCTCTCTTCAAGAACCCGGTTCACCGTGCATGGCCTAGGAGGACTGGAAGGAGTCTTTCACCACTTATTTGGAAGCAATTGGTGGAGAGGATTATGTACATTAAAGAAAATTAGCCATTTTAAAACATCATTTGGGTGTGGAAGGAAGAAACGTATTAAAGACACTTCCCAAACCTTCCACCCTACTATCTAATGATAGTACCGATTCTGATGATGAAGAGGATTCTTATGAATTAGCCCTGGCAATGTTGGAAGAGAACTATGGCAAGAAATTAAGTATCGTTGTAGAAAGACATAATTTTTTTTCCCGCTAACAACTACATGGTGTAAAAATTGAACAATATGTCGCAGCCTTAAGAAGACTGGCAACCACGTGTAGGTTTAAAGATCTCAGAGATTAAATAATAAGAGATGAAATGATTAATGCCACTAACAACAACAAAAATCAAGAAAAATTGTTAGATTTGATTGATCCCACTTTGGAAAAAGCTATAAGTATAGCCAAACGTATAGAAAATACGTCGCTATATGTTAAGGAATTAACAGAGGTCGAAACTAAAGTTGAATCTAATTCTGTCAAAGTGTGTGAAATAAGTGACAAAAACAAAAAAAGCACAGAAACAGAAGAAGTAAATCGCGATAGGAAGAAAAATGCAACAAGCTTCAACAGGATATGCTACAGATGTGGAAGTAACAGACATACATCTGATGCTAGTCATTGTCCTGCAGCTAAAAGCAGATGTTATAAATGTAAAAGAATTGGTCATTTTTCTAGAGTCTGTAAATCATCCAATTCCTTTCATTCGAAACCTGTTGTTAATGTCATTAACGAAGCAGCACCCAATGTGTCAGGTGAAAGTGATATTGAGGTATATATGATTGATGAAGTTGATGACATTGTCGGTGTCGAGGATTGCAATCCTCCTAAATGTAACATATCTGTTGATGATAAAGTACTACCAATGTGGGCGGACTCATGCTCCCCATTCACTTTAATCAACAAACAGAATTGGATGGACTTAGGTTCTAGGGATCTCCAAATTCCTGATGTCAGTCCAGTAGTTTATTGTGGTCAGAAATTACCAGTAACCGGTTACTTTTCCTCAAAAATTGGGTTCCAAGGTAGAGAAGCAATAGCAAAACTTTATGTAGTTGAGAAAGGGAAATCTTTACTTGGGTGGAGGGAACAAAAGGCCCTTAACATAATTCTCAACCCTAATCATCCCTTGCAAGTGCTCTTAACTGAAGCATTCCAAGGTAGAGAAGCAATAGCAAAACTTTATGTAGTTGAGAAAGGGAAATCTTTACTTGGGTGGAGGGAACAAAAGGCCCTTAACATAATTCTCAACCCTAATCATCCCTTGCAAGTGCTCTTAACTGAAGCATTCCAAGGTAGAGAAGCAATAGCAAAACTTTATGTAGTTGAGAAAGGGAAATCTTTACTTGGGTGGAGGGAACAAAAGGCCCTTAACATAATTCTTAACGTAATTCTCAACCCTAATCATCCCTTGCAAGTGCTCTTAACTGAAGCGCAAAAAGAAAGTGAATGGGTGTCAAAATATCCCTACCTTTTTAAAGAAGGTCTAGGATGCTTGAGAAAATTTAGACATCGTATTATTCTCAAAGAAGGTGCAATACCAAAGGTTCACAAAGTGCGGAATGTGCCATTAGCGTTGAGGGAACCGCTTAAAAAAGAATTGAATAGATTATGCCAAGAAGGCATCATAGAGCCAATTGAAGCCTCTAAATGGCTTAGTCCAATTGTAATCGCACACAAACCCAACGGTTGTATCCGCATGTGTGTGGATTTAAGAGATCTTAATGAGTGTATTTGGGTTGATCGCCACCCTCTTCCCCATATTAATGATATGCTAGCCTCTGTTCACGATGGGAAGTATTTTTTCACCTTAGATTTGTCTAGTGCATATCATCAAATTTTATTGCAACCAGAATCTAAGCACTTAACGTCTTTTATCACTCCTGAAGGAGCGTTTCAATTTATTCGCATGCCTTTTGGGCTAGCGTCTGCCTCAGCAGTTTTCCAAAGAGTCATGCAAGGAATTTTAAAAGGCACTTCTAAAGTTCTTGTGTTTCAGGATGACATTTTAGTGTGCGGAAAAGATAAAATAGAGCACGATAATATGTTAAACACAGTATTAGAAAGATTGGAACTGGCTGGATTGACCATTAGTTTAAAAAAATGTATGTTCTGTCAAACCGAGGTAGACTATCTAGGCCATACTTTAAATCAAGAGGGAATCAAACCTAGATTAAAATTAGTGGCAGATTTAGAGAATGCACCAGTTCCCCAAAATAAAGATCAATTGAGATCTTTCTTGGGACTTGCTGAGTATTACTCAAGATTTATATTCAACTTTTCCAATTGCGTGTTTCCACTGCGAGAATTAATGAAAAAAAATGCAACATACGAATGTTCTGACAAATGTCAATACGCCTTTGCAGAAATAAAATAAAATAGTAGCAAATGGGATTTCCTTAAAACCCTTCAATGTCAATGATAAATGCATTATTGTAACAGATGCAAGTGGGTATGGGTTAGGTGCAGTGTTAATGCAAATCGATGATGACAAGGAAAGAGTGATAGCTTTTGCATCATGAATCCTTAAGCGAGCTCAAGGCACTTATTCCACCATAGAAAAGGAGGCGCTGGCATGCTGGTGGGGAGTACAAAATTTCCGGAATTTTATATGGGGCACACATTTTGAGTTACATACTGACCACAAACCATTAGTTGACATATTCTCTACTGCTGGTGCAGCTAGGGCTAGTCCACGCATTGCTAAATGGATTTATTTCCTACATGATTATAATTTCTGCATTAAGTATGTACCTGGTGTAAGAAATGTGAATGCAGATTGTTTGTCACGTCTTCCTATTGAGAAAACTGAGAGTAGCGAATATGATGGGTGTGATTCAGACGGAGAGGACTGGATTGTAGCAAAGATAAGCGATGTGTGTCACGCTATAGATGAATCTGAGTGGAGAAGAGCAATTTTAGAAGATGTTGAACTAAAAAAAATAGTAGAGTGTCTTCCAATGAATGAAGGTTGGAAGTCCTATGATGAATTACTGACTTACAAGGAAGTATGGTGCGAATTGTCTGTAGTGGATGGCATTTTAAGAAGAAACAATAAATTAGTGGTTCCTTCTTCTATGAGATTGAGATTATTACAATTATTACATGAGGGACATGGTGGCATGTCCTCCATGAAGAGGAAGGCCAGAGAAGACTTCTGGTGGCCAGGAATGGACAAACACATTGAAAGATTTGTTAGGAATTGTGTTTCGGGTTCTCGTAGTGACAAAACACACGGAATTCAAGAAACTCCCATCCATCAAGTGGTTTGGCCGAAGCAGGCTTGGGAAAGGTTAGCAATCGATATTTGCGGCCCTTTTGAAATTCTTGGTGTCGGGTGCAAATTTGCCATAGTATTAATGGACTACTTTTCCAAATGGCCAGAAGTGACTTTTTGCGTGAGGTAAAATCCAACAATATAATTGAATTTTGCAAAGAAATATTTCGAAGAGAAGGATGTCCAGCAGAAATGTTAAGTGATAATGGCACCCAATTTACATCCAATGAGTTTGCTGAATTTCTCAAGAAATGGGGTATAAAACACTTAAGGACTCCAGTTTATCATCCCAGGGAAAATGGTTTAATTGAAAGGTTTAACCGAGTTCTGGGTGAATGTGTACAGATGGCTTTACATAACGATCTTGATTGGAAGAGTTCAGTAAAACAAATGTTATGGGATTACAGAACCACCCCTCACTCTGTCACTGGTGAAACTCCTTTTTGTTTACTAAAAGGCAGGGTTCCATGTTCCATTGTTGTTCCAGGATGGATGGGCAGATTTGGTAAAAAATTCATTGATGACAGTGTCATTAGATCCAAGGTTGAATGTTATCAAAGTTCTTATGGGCGGAGGCACAATGACAAGTTGGTAAACAATCCCAAGGTATTTGTTGAAGGTATGTTCGTGAGAGTAATATTAGGGACAGTTTTTCAGAAAAGTAGTTCAAAGTTTTCTGATCCAAAGAAGATTCTGTCTGTGAATGATGATTTCTTAAAACTTTCAGATGGGAAATGGTGGAATTCTAATCGTGTATCCATATGTAACGATACCGAAGTGCGTGAGTGGATGAAATGTTCATCTAACTCTACAGAGTCTAATCCAGTTAAACACAGTGATCCTAAAGAAGGTCTCATCAAGGGAGTAAACATTCAACCCAAATCTCAGTCCAAGGCCAGGGAATCCAGCACACGTGTCAGAATACCGCCAAGAAAATGTTCAGATTATGTTTGCAATTAGATTCACTAATGTCTAATACGGGGATCATCTTTAATCTTTAAAGTTGTATGGCATTTAATATAAAAAAAAATAAAAAAGGAGGATATGTTGTATATAGTTAAATGTGTTTATGTGCTTATGCTGCTTAGCAACGACTGGCTTCCACTTCTGGAATCTGAGATGTGGAGTCCAGGAGACGGAGGGCAGGCGTTGCGAGGAAGACAGCTTCTGGAGGTTGTATCCTGATTCCTAATAAACCTTCATGCATTATAACCAATGAGTACTTCCTTAATACTCAAAAGTTCCAAAATACATTTCTTGTGGATAAGCACAAGTTTAATACACCATGTGAATTGGCCAATGGGTAATATGCCAACTGAACACCCCCTTGGCAAAATTAAAGAGTTTGATTTTTCAAATTTTGAATAATTGGAAATGTGGGAGGTTTACTTAGTTTACAAGGGCTAGACTACTTAACTTAATTGGCATTGCAGTTTATTTTCTGGGAGCTCTTAGCTCTACTCTCGCTGTTAATTCATTCATGAATGAGGACGTACCTTCAAACATTGGTGTCTTAGTCATATATTTAAGTTTTCTCATTATTGTCACTGTGGCATATTCCAGACTCCGCACTACCTGTGCAAATAAGGAAACACTCCATTAAACAGTAACACAGGCAATAATTCCACAAAGATGAAACGAATATAAAATCTCAACGCAGTAGACTTTATAACTTGAACCCTGCGCAATATCTATCCACCATGTACGTTCATGCGAAGACATGTTTTTTTTCAAAAAAAAAGTAAGCATCCTAATGTCGGGGGTCGGTGACTGTGCCTTTGACAAAGTGTGTGCGCGAGGCATGGATGGGACTTTAAGTGCCTTTTCCAGACAGCGTTTACATGAGAAAGGGAAAGGTGAACTGTCGTTAAAACACAATGATTTATTGTGCATGTTCTTTTGGGGGTGAGCTTGCCAAGCCACAGGACTGTTTCCTATTCTGAATCTTGTCGGGGTGACCGAGCGCGCTCTCATTAGTTGCTCGTGCCTGCTAGCTGTAGGCTGGTTCTACTGCACACAGTGGAAACTGAACAGGTCACTCAAGTCATTTCTTTAAATGGCAGGCTTGTGTTGTCTTCGTATAACAGGCAACGTTTGTAAAAATGACCTCTAAGTTGTATGAAGGGGCTAAGAATAAACGCAACTAAATCTGCATTTGTAAATAAAGCGTTTGTTTACTAACTGCTTCTAAATGTATATTAGACCTACTCAAACACGAGAGATAGAAGCCAGAGTGGTGCAAAACTGTCGAGCAAGGATGGAACCAATGGATCTGCCTTGTTTAGAGCTCTGGCACACATAGGCTCACACAATTGCAGGCAACTGTAAGGCAATGCGCATCGCGTCACGAAACCAATGAATGAACTGTTTTGCCTCCACTATCGGGGTCAAGTAATTCACCAATGTGTTCATCTGCAGTGGAGATTAATTCATCTGCCTTGTTTTCTATTCATCGGGGAACTAGACAGGGCTGTCCAGCCTCTCCGTTACTTTTTGCCATTTATATTGATCTATTTCTAAAGAACTGAATCAAACCGAGGATATACCCCCGTTCTGGTCGCGGGCGTTAACTATAGAGCTCTTGCCTATGCTGACGACGTGGTTGTGATTACTACAGATATTGAAAGAGCTATTCCAAAGGTGGAAGAGCTGGCACCTAAGTTCGGGGCTTTTTCCGGGTATAAACTTAATATGTCTAAAACTCAAATTCTTTTGGTGGGCCAGAACTCTCCGGCTCATCTTAATATAGTTCCTGAGGCGACATATCTGGGCATTAAGATTACTACCCAAATCTCTGCTATCCCGGAACTTAATTACAAATCTGTTCTTAAAAAGGCTAACTCTATCCTGGAACGTATTAATCATCTACATTTGTCTCTATATGGGAGAAATAACTTGTTGAAAATGTTAATTCTCCCGAAATTTTTATATTTATTTCGATCTGTGCCTTTAGAATTTCCTTTCACTTTTTTTAAACAACTTGAAAGAACGGCGACCAGATTCCTGTGGGGCTACAAACGTCAGCGCAGAGCATACAAGAAGATGATTCTTCCTAAGGATAGGGGCGGGTGGAGTACACCACATTTCCTCTTCTATCATTTTCTTGGCCAGTGCTTGCTTCCGGTCCACAGTGAACAGATTTAAGGCTGCAGCACAGCCTGACTTACCCTTTGCAACGGGGAGGGGCCTTGAGTGTTCCCAGTTTTGTCTTGCCTGATACTGACCGAGGTTCTGCTAAGTTCTAACCAGAGGTGGTTTCGGCTAAAAAAGACTAATGTGGCTTGCAGCCAGAAGAAAATGTGGAATAAGCGTTCTGTTCTCACGAGTCGCGGCAGTGGCAGTCTTGGTCTGGTGGTTGTGCTGACTAAGCTGCCCCACTGCCTGCATCTGTTTGACACATTAGTCACAGGCTCGAATTCTGATAGGATAAATCAGCCTTTCATACTTCTGAGGTTGATAAAATGAGCACCATTGAAAGTGTAATATAAGAAAATCTTCGTGATATAATTAATTGTACTGATTGGAACACCTTATCCATGCATTATTATGATTGCCTTTTGTAAATTAATGACAGAAACTGCTGGTAAACTGAGATCTGCTAATCAGGGCACTGATAAAAAGACTCCTGGTTGGTTTGACCATAATTGCTCCAGTACGAATTACAACCTGAAGAAAGCTCTGCAGGCCATACCCAGAAATAGGGATGAAATCATTACACAGAGAGTCATTTATAAACAAGCCTTGAAAAAAGGAGAAGAGCGATGCAAGATAGGGCCTGGGCCAATTTAGAACAGGCAGCTGACACAAGAGGGAACCTACTTTTCTGGAAAATTGTTAATCAGCCGTTCCTTAAGGATTCAGCTGCTACCAGGGTTGAGGCCCTCGTACAACAGGAGAATTGGTTAAAACACTATGGAGGGATTTTTTTTATCCTGGTGACCTCAACAAAGTTTTACCCCCCGTTGCCATATACCCAACAGGGCCTGCACATCTAAACCCAATAATTCTAGAAGAGGTAGCCATTACCTTAGAAAATTCTGCTGAGCCAAAGGCACCTGGTCCTGATGGGGTACAAACAGATACTTAAATCGTATGTTGCCTTATGGGCCTCTATATTAACGTAAGTTTGCAATGCTTCAGCCAGTGGCAACATGCCTGCCACCTGGACTGAGGCCATTATTGCCCCAATCGTTAAGGAGGGAGATAGGGGAGATGCTAGGTGCTATCGTCCAATGGACCTCCTGGACTCCATTGCCAAATGAATGGGCAGAATTCTTCTAGAGAGGATGGAAACTTGGGTGTCCAAAAATCATATCCTTATGGACTCACAATATGGGTTCAGGAGGGATGTTGGTACAATGGAACAATGTGCTAATGTATACCTCCTCGTTAAAAAATACGCGGTAGCAAAAGAGGGACATATCCACCTATCGTTCAATGTCCCTCCCGGACTCCTTTGCCAGATTAATGGGCAGAGTTCGACTAGAGGGAGTGGAAACCTGGGTGTCCAAAAATCATTTCCTTACGTACTCTCAATATGGGTTCAGGAGGGATGTTGGTACAATGGAACAATGTGCTAATTTACTTCTCCTCATTGGAAGATACACTGTAGCAAAAGAGGGACATACCCATCTATGTTTTGCAGACTTGAGAAGCGCATTTGATCTAGTAGATCATACCAAGTTTTGGAAGACACTGGCAAAGTTGGGTGCCACAATTGGGATCATTTATATGAGCGCCTGACTGCCCATGTCCAAGCCAAGGGGGCAATGCACTTCCCACTGTAAGGTCACACATGGGATACGAAAGGCCTGTGCCTTGCTCCCCTCCTGTTTTCATTATATATTAATGGGGTGGATGAGATATTGCAAAAAATGAGGGCTGATGCTCCCAGGGTTGACAAGCGTCCAACCCCTCTTCTCCTATACCCTTATGATGCAGTCCTGATTTCTAGAACAAGGAGGACAAAATATGAACATGAATCTAAAGAAAACATTTACCATGGTATGAGGAAAAGGGAGGGCCAAAAATAGGATCCACCATATTAAGGGCGAGGGTTTAGCCGATAGCCAAAGATTTTCATACCTTGGCATACAATTTTCTGGCAATGATCACTGGCGGTCACAGCTAAAAGCTGGTAATCTGAAATTTCTAAGATCTACAGAAGCTCTTTTCAGATTTTCTGTTAAAATAGGAAACAACATTAAGTTGGCAAGCGCAAGTGAGGAAAATCATACTCCAGACCACCTCCTGGGGAGATTTCTCAACGTGGGCGGTCGTAGATGGCTGCTACTGCTCACGTTGAGAAACCTTCCGTTCATGTTCAAGTAGCTGCCGCTCGAGTAGAACATCTACTCGAGTGGCAGAAAGAAGCAGCACCCTCTTGCACTGCACATGGTGCCGTTCTCCGCCCAGGCATATTTCTTAGGCACACTTTGAGCAGTAGTGAGGTCAACTTCCTCTTACATTGTACACAAGGAATTGGCAGTATGTTTTCTAGAAGATGCCATCCAGATAAGACCTGCCTTGTTTTGGCATCCATTATTAAGTAAAACTGTTACGAAATTCACTAAAGAGCTGATAACAGATTGTTTAACACTCAAGCACAGAGAGAAGATCCCATGGCTAGCCTATATTAAAAGCCTCCTAAAGGTGGTGGACAAAAATATTAGTATTGAGGATCCTGCCAGCATTTTACACTATAGTAAGAAGGAACTAAAAGCTGTTCTCATTGGGAAAAGAGAGGCTGATAGGGACAAACATGAGAGTAATAAGTCTTCTGTACATAGCTATTGCTCAGGCCCCACAAAAGAAGGAATTCAAAATAATTTTTTAACTCTATGAAATGTGCAACTGTGAGAAATTGGATTTTTGGTAGGCTAGGGCATGTGCCAAAGCCAGGCAGAAACCACCACTCTAGTCAGGATAAGGAAGTTACACTCCTAAAATAACCCCTGCTCAACCCCTTGGTAGATTGGTACAAGCAGTCAGGCTTATCTTAGAGGCAGTGTGTAAAGCATTTGCACATAACCAACAGTACTACAGTGAAAGCACTACAAAAGGACACCACAGCAGTTTAGAAAGTTATCCAATATTATTATATACTTAAGATAAGACCAAAAACGATATAAATCCACAATACAGTACTTAAAAATCTTCAGTTATCAAAATATGCTTGAAAAACAGTTCCTTGATGTCGATAGCTCCGTTCGGGGCTATCATGGCATCGAGAACAAACAAATCCAAACAGTTCTGGCTGACCACGGCGTCGCGGGTCAGCTACGGTGTTGGGAAGACCTGCAAACAGTACCTTTTAGAAATGCAGGGCATCGGCGACCTCTCGTTGAGCGTCTGAAAGCACGGCGTCCGCAGGCGTCGCGTCCGGAGGTCGGTGCAGGAGTCGTCCGGCCCTCGAAGTCACACGCGTTGCAGGTCAAACTCCTCTCTGTTGAAGTCAGGAGTGCTGGCGTCGGGTGCTGCAGTGCGAAGTGCAGTGTGCAGTGCCCTCAGGTCACGGTGCGAGCAGCGGCTTGGTGGTGGCATCAGATGGCGTCGTCAGTGAGACCAGGGTCCCGGTGTGAAGTGAATGCGGTGCTCGTCGCGGTGCTGGCAGGTCACGGTGCAAGCAGCGACATTGACGTTGCTGAAGCAATGTCGTCTACTCAAACTGGAATCGATGGCATCAGCGTCGGTAGGCCAAGGCTGCGGTGTGGGATGAGGGTGGTGCGTTGTGTAACTTTATGAGCGGTGCCCTCGTACCACGGCTTCGATTTCTGCATGGAGCGGTGGCTTCGGGGAGGCTGAGGCATTGTCGTGAAGCGAGGCCGTGCGGAGTGCAGTGCCCACAGGTAGCGGTGCGAGCAGCGGCTCGGTGGTGACATCAGCAGGCGTTGTCAGTGAGACCAGGGTCATGGGGTGGCATTGCGGCGGTGCCCCCTGTGGTGCATTCGCATGGAGTCGGCAGCGGCATCGTAGATGGAGTCGGGTTGCTTTTTCTTCTGTTGCAGCACAAAGCACACAGTCTTTGTTGTTCCTGAGACTTTGTGAACAGGGGGTAAGCTCTACCTCAAGCCCTTGGAGAAACTCACAAAAGTAGATTGCAGAACGTTATGTTTATAAGATGTTATAAACAAACTCCCCATTCTGTCCTATGGGGAACAGGTAGCCTTGCAATAGCGAAAAACGAAATTGACCGTAATTGACTATCAGGATATGCCACACACACCAGGGCATGTCCTACCTTTCACATACACTGCACCCTGCCCACAGTGGGTACCTTGGGCCTACTTTAGGGGTGGCTGACATGTAAGAAAAGGGAAGGTGAGGGATTGGCAAGTGTGTGCACTGGCCAAGTCGACATGGCAGTTACAAACTGTGCGCAGACTCTGCAATGGCGGGTCTGACCTACCTTTTCAGGGCTACTCACATGGGTGGCACAATCAGTGCTGCAGGCCCACTAGCAGCATTTGATTCACAGGCCCTGGCGCACTCAGTGCACTTAACTAGGGACTAACAAGTAAATCAAATATCCAATCATGGAAACACCAATCCATAACACAATTTACCACAGGAGAACTTGCACTTTACCACTGATCAGCTGTGAGAAAATTCTGCAGAAACACTACGCCATCAAAAACAGAGTCAAAACCGGGAGGTCAGAAAGCAAAAACTCAGGGGAAACACGCCAAAAGATGCCAAGTCTAACAGCAACACATATTTTATCTTACTGGTTTACGGCTTGGCACCTTGCACTTTATGGTTGCTTTCCCCAAAATGGGGGCTTGGTCACAGATGCTTTCTAAATGTCCATGCGATGTTAAATCTAATCAGTCAACTGTGCACTATATTCTGTTGTGTAAATTAGATATAAGAAAGCAAACTTTACAGCCTTTGTATAAAACTGAAAATTGTATGCATTACCAGGAGGTTTTCAACTATATCTGTACACTTCACAATGTGGATCTATGGTATTCTGTTTCCATTTTTATTTTAACCACCATCTCTATATGAAATGTCTTTCAAACCTGGAAACATTAACACCCGAGGCTGAGTTATGTCAAAGGTTTGAACTAAAAATGTGATTGATTATTTATCTGTTTTACATGGCACAAAGCCTGAGAACATTGTGCACTTTTGATGATATAGGATATTGTTTAGTGATCATCACACATATTTACTGTAATGAAGTGAGATGCTCCTTTACTAGTCATCTATGGAATTTATGAGAGAGGAATGCCTCCAAGGAGAGTTTGAAAGACATGTGCACAGTCTAATGTTGTTTTAATGCTTCTTCCCTTTTAAACATTTTAACTCTACAATGATGCATTGTGAAATGGAATTGAATCAAAATATATTATTGTGTTTTATCTTGTCTTATTTTTGTGATTCTTTATGGATATTACTTTTATCTAAATAAAGATTTATATGATGATGAGTAACATTGACCAGCAATACATTATTGTAATATGTCAGCATCAGCAAAATAGTTCCTCACTGTTAAACATGCACGCTTCAATAAACCTGTTTGTATGTCCTTGCCAAAAGCATGTACATTTTTGCAGTTGTGGCCAAGAAAAGATTTTTCTTAGGATTCTTTTATCATTTTACTGAAGCTTTTATATGCTGCTTACTGGATCTTGAGCTACATGGTTGCCATTGATCAAATGTTTTAAAGTGGAATTTTATGATTTGCTTTAAGGTACACTTTTTTCAAAATATATTTGTATACATTTTTACAGAACAAAGATGACATCACAATGACATCACGAAAAACATCAATTTGTCCACAAACATTGAATTCACATTGCTTACAAGACAAAGGATGAGCCCCCCAACAGTCCCCCCTCTGCCCTTCCACTGCTCTCGATTGTACATAATGAATTATCAATCGATACCCAGGAAGATGGCAACAAGATAGGGCAGTCTAGCCCTAAACCGGCTCTAGCCAGGTACCTCCTTCAGGGCATGCAGCTCACATGCTTGGCGGACTAAGATCATACATATATCATATCAGGGCAGCCATTTAATAGTCTCTGATATATAATAATCCACTCAGTTTCCTGAGTGGACATACTTTTCCAGTCATCTAGAAGCCAACTCTGTCTGGGTTAGGAGACCAATTCTACATTGGTAGGTCCTTCCATACTCTCACCAGGATCCAGGGTATTTGCTAATTCTGCTAGCATTGCCGCCCACGTAGCCAAATCATCCATTAGTTTTTCATCACATATGTTTCATTTGCACTTCTTTTACCACTGCCCATTCAGACAATTCCTGGAACCAATTTGAATAGCTTGGGGGAGGGGACCCTAGCCATTATTTGGCGATACATCATTTTACCAGTAGGAGACCCAATATCAGGAACTTCCTACTTAGTTTCTTGTTAGTTGGAGTGGGGAATCAGGCCGAGCAAAACGGCAAGGGGTGTACGGTGTATGTCCCAACCAGTGGCACTATTAAGACTTGTGACTATACCTTTCCTGTATTTTGTCAATGAGGGCCAGTGCCACACCACATGCAGAAAATCTGCCAGGGGGTATCTACAGCAGGGACAGTTTGCTGATCGGGTGTTGTAAATGTTATGTAAGAGTTTTGGGGAGAGGTCAGCCTGGTGTGTGTAATTAAATTGGATCAACTTAAACCATGCGTTCAAGCTGACTGTTTGTACTCAGATGCGTATCTTTTCCCATTTCTACTCAGACAAGTTCTCCCCTGGGGCTACCTCCCATATGACTTGGGTTTTTGGAATGATCTTTGGAAAATCTTTCCAAAGAGCTCAGTAGAGCAGTAAAATTAGTCTGCGCTCACTTGCCAGTGCTACGATAGATGCTAGCATGCATGAGGGTTCTGGCTGCCCTGGGAAGCAGGGCCATAGCTCTCTTGCTGTTGCGGAGATCTTTGTGTGTTGTAAGTACTCTCCCGCTTCGAGGGCAAAGGAATACATCACATGTTCCCGTGTTCATAAATTGGCCCCCTAAGTACAGGTCTCCGGTTATATCACAGGCCCCACCCTTCCATTTTTGCACAGACATTCCATCTGTGGTTTTTGCAAATGGTTTTGGAACCCATATCGGCATGTCCCTCATATACAGGGCACGACACACAATTCTCTTGACTGTTAGTTCCCATAGTCATCATACCTGTCTAATGATAAAGAGCATATCTTGTGGGACACGAACCCTGATCATAATAAGCAGAGAGGGAAGCATTTGTCCCCCATGGGAGCCTCTTAGCAATCTCTTCTCTGAGTTATCTGCTAGGCCTAGCCATTGGATGGCACGTTGTAAGTGTGCTGCCAAGCAATACATTTCTATGTTGGGTATCTCCAATCCTCCCCTGTCCCTTGTCTGCTTAAGCATATCAAGTCTGACGCACTTCCTCCTCTGAGCCCACAGGAGGTCTACATTCAGTCGGCCCAGTTCCATAAAGTAATGTTGGAGCATGTCACCAAATGTGGCTTCAAGTGCGCATAGACACCTGGGGAGGACCAACATTTTCACAATAGCAGCCCTGCCCATCAAGGATGGAGGGAGATCCCTCCAAAAATGGACCGAGGCTCCCAGACCCTTGAGCACTACCATAATTAAGCTCTTGGAAAGTTTGTTCTGTAAAGGCTAACCGTACCCCTAAATAGAGTATTCCTTCCATTCTCAATGGGAAAACAATCGGCGGGAGAGCCCCCATCCTAGGCGTGAGCCAACCGCCCCAACGGGAGGAGCTGGGACTCTATAACATTGGCATACAGGCCTGAAGCTTCACCAAACATTCTTAGGACAAAGAACGGGGATGGAAATTCTGGATTCCTCACAAATGCTAAGGCATCGTCCGCATACAAGGATATCACATGGGTGACGTCCCCAACCATGATACCCCAGGATCCCAGTACCTGCTGTGTCCACACAACCAGTGGCTCCACAGCCAGTGCAAATAGGAGGGGTGATGGGGGCTCCCTGGTGTGTGCCTCTAAACAATGGGAATTTGCTGGAAACAACACCCCGTACGTACCCTGGCACCTAGATCCATATAAAGTATTTTAATCTTGGGCACATATCGGGGGCCAAGTCTCAGTATAGTGAGTTCCTTCAACAGATATTCACAGTTTACCGATTCAAACGTCTGTTTGATGTCAAAGAAACACAGGGCATAGTCACAGTTTTCCAAGTGTGTGGCATGGTAAATATGGGACAGTCGCCTAAGGTCTTGAATAGCACTTCTTCATGGTATGAAACCACACTGGTCATCATGGATCAAGGCCAGGAGATGTGGTAGCAATTGGGGCGCTAAAATGCCCCTAAGGATTTTTACATCAATATTTAAAAGTGAGATCAGCCGGTAGGAGGTGGTGTCTAGTGGGTCCTTTTCTGGCTTGGAGATCAGTATTACGAGGGCTTTTTGCAAAGTCTGGTAAGTGTCCCTACTGAAGGGCCTCCTAATATACCTCCAGTAGTCTATCCATGACTTGGACCTTATATTTTTGGTAAAATTCAGCCGGGAGGCCATCATCTTCTGGTGATTTTAAAGTGTTCAGTTTTTTAATGGTGGCAAGGATCTCTTCACGAGTAACGGGTTTCTCCAATGAGGTTCTATTACAGTCATGGAAGGTCTATACCCTCTAGGACGGTGAACCCTTGGTCACTTGCGTCATCCTCCTACACCGTGTATGTTGCAGCAAGATGGTCCTGGTAAACATCGTTAATGGCCACCTGGGAATTGACCAGAGTCCCGTCTTTATTCCGGTGCAGCAGGACTAGTCCACATTCCTCCTGTTTTTACAAACAGGCCAATAGTGCTCCTGTTTTGTTCCCCTATGCGTGTAGCTGTTGGCGGTAAGCTGTGTGGGTGTGTTTCTCCAGCCTACGCCAGTCATCTAAGATGACTCTACAGGTATGTCTCCACCCCTCCAGTCTAGAGGGCCAGGCCGGTAGCTCCTTTTCCAGTTTGGCTAACCAGGGTTCCCCCCTGCCCAGGTCTTGTTCCAGTTGTCCTTTAACACCATTAGAGGTCTTTAGGCACATACCCCCAACAACGACATTCATTGCCTCTCATTCTCTCCGTGCTACCACAGTTTTCAGTAAAATAGTGAGGCTAGCCCTGTCTCACCTCTGCTTCATAAGGAGGGTCCATGATTGTTTCTGTCCTAAGATACCAAACTGGAACAGCAGGATGGCTATGGCTTTTTTCCAAGCACAGTAATACCAGGGAATGATCAGACAAGTGACGGGACAGATAGGAAATGCTTGTCACATCTTGGGCTAACTTGGACGTCTAGTCTACTGTATGTCCCGGCTACAGGTGTAGAGCAGTAAAACATGTTTGTGTTAGCATGTCTTTCCCTCCACACGTCTATTAGTCTCAGGCCATGCATCATTTATCTTCATCATGCTTGGTTTGGTTTGAGACCTTGGTGGTGTTCGGCCAATTAACCCATTAAGAACGCAATTATAATCCCCTGTCAGAAGCATTTCAGTTGCAATGTATGGTCTTAGTGCCACCGCTCCAGCCGGATAATAGCCTGGACAATCAAAGTTAGGGGCATAGACGTTCACCAAGCTCATCTCATGCCCATCTAGCAGACCAAACAGGATCACGTAGCGTCCATCCGGATCAATCAGATGTCCTTTATGGTGGAAGGGAACTCCTGGGGCAGCCCATGTCAAAACCCCGTGGGCGTGCCTGGAATATGAGGTGGCATAGAGTTAGCCTCTCCATCACATCACAAAGCAATTAGTTAGCGAAACAGCAATTATACAATGTCTGTTTACCCCTCAAAACAATTGAGTATTACCAGTTCCAGGGAAGTCCAAAGTAGTGGGAGTATCTCCCCTGTGCACTGTATCCACCCATCCAGGCCCCACTCACATTCGGATAAAACTCACAGTTACAACAAGCATTGGCATAGCCAATAGGTCTCGCTTTTGGGACCTTTTAAGGATTTAGTTTTGCAGCACATTATCCTTGGTGCAACTACATCAGCTGTTGCATGGCTAAACCTTGTACCTTATAAGTGTTTAGCCATGTAACAGTTGATGTTGTTGCACCAAGGATTTTGATCTGCAAAACTAAATACTTATAAAGTTCCAAAAGCGAAACCTATTGGCTATGCCAATGCTTGTTTATTTGGTTAGCCACAACAATCAGAATTTCAAAATGGCATTAAGCAAATGGCGGGTGTGGTCTGTTATTGTAGATGAATGGTCGTCGTTAGTAATGCGTGCTATCTCTTTATCTCAGATTTCAGCTGCTTTTATCTTGTGCAGATTCTTTAAACCTAAGATATCAAAAGAAACATATACAATCTGGCTTCATAAGCTCTTAAAAGAGCTCGTAAACCTCAGTCATATCTTCTGGGGTAAATCCAAAAAAAGCAAATCTTTTGCAACTTTCCTGAAAAAAAATGAGCGAACTTGCAGTAAAATTATAAATGAAAAGTACTGTTTCAATATACATTAAAAAAGATTGTTACAGAGAAAGTTGTCTGTACAGTGCAGCTAAGTGGTTCTGTGACCTCAGGCATCTTAGCGCTTCAAAAGAAGAACAAAGAGAAAAATAAATTAAATTACGCTTACTGTCATGGTTTTTTCCTCCTAGACATCAGATTGAATTCTGCCCTTTGTAACTTAGACCTGGCATTCCTCACAGCACCTGAATTCGACCCAAAGTTCACAAGCCAGTTTCTGATGTGACAATTGACAGCCTTTTTACAACTAACAGGATGGTGTTTACAGACATACAAGATCCTTTCCCCCCTGCTGGGGTAAGTGGTAAGGCCAGACTTGTAAAACCAATAGCAAGTGGGGGAGGAGAGTGGTGACACAGGAGAGATGAAAAAGGAGAGGAATTCTGAGGCTGACAAGATGGGGAGAGAAGAGAGGGAGCGACAGACAGACGAGAGAGGTCAGAGAAAAAGATTCGAGCGAGGGCAAAAGGGAGGGGACAGAAAATGAGAAGAGTGCAATCGAGGAGCGAGAAAGAACAAGACGGAAAAAGTGAAAGCTGGGGTGCACGCGCGCGACGGCAAACACGCGAGCGGCAAAAGTGAAAGTAATCAGGGTCCAGATGGCACCTCGGGTGCTGAAAGCTGGCGGCTGTGCGCGCTTGTGTCCATAACAGCAAGCTGGTGGCTGGCTGCCTCTGGGTAGCACTTCCAAAACCCGCTTACTAAATGGCTCGCTTGAGACAGCGCATGCGCTGCTCAGGCGAGACCTAAAGAGGCCTAATCAGGAGGGACCCAGATTGTACTGTCACTGCCCATGATCAAATCACTCCGCCGATGCCGAAACTAGTCACTGGGACTCTGCAAACCCCCAGCATCCATCAGGGTGCCATCTGGGCAGACCAGAATCTTTTCTGTAAGACAAGGGTTTTCTCGGTCTGTGTAAGTTTCTTTTCAGCAGGTGGAATGTCTTAGCATGTTTGGACTGGACATAACCCTTTGTGCAAACTCCTGGCTTGAACTCCCAGGAGGTGTATTGAGCCACTCGCATGCTTCATCTGAGGTGAAAATAAGAGGACCTTCCTCCCATGCACCACGCTCAGTTTTGCTAAACATCAAACTATATGTAAATTGAAGTCTCAGATGCATTTCTTGGCCTCTGTAAATGACTTTCTTTGGTTTTGTACTTTTTGGGTGAAGTCTAGGAAAACAGAGATCTAATGTCCCTCAAAGTGTAGGGGGCCATGGAAACAGACATACTGCAAAAAAGCGTCCTAATCTCTAAAGTTGAAAAGCTGCACTTTTTGGGCGTGCGGGGGTGCACCCAGTCAGAGCGAGGGTACCAACCCCTGATGGGCCCGCTCTATGATGAAGAATTTGGAGAGCTTCAGAGGGAGCAGGGTGCTAGCAATCCAGTCCACAAGATACAGTTATGCAGATCTGCCCTTCACCTTTTGCTGGAAAACTCACTAATTGGATGTTATTTCTCCACTATTTTCCCTCAGAGTCTTCTATACATTCTTCAATGCGCATCGTGAGCTTTTGTAGTGCTGATTCTGTGCAGTACAGACATTTCCCGTTGTAGCGTACCTACAATGTTTTCCATGATTGGGACCTATTCTGTCACTTTCTGGAGATATGTTTGGAGAAGATTACCATCTGTGGCTAATGAGTCAATTTTGTTGGCTAGATCAGTGCAGGAACTATTGATGGCTGCCGTGACATCAGACAGTGAAGGGGTTTGTTCAGGACCATCATCAAGACCTGACACAGGGTCCTTCGGGTGCCTCCTCCCTAGAGCGATCACTCGCCGAGGCTGGGTGGGTGTAGTTGACGATTTTGTTGGACTGACGAGAGCACGCCGCCTTGTCCATCACTATGATTGCAATCTCGGTACCACATCAATTATGCCACCAGCTGGTGCCCCTCTTTTAGACCCCTGCAGAGCCAGCCGGAACTCAAATAAGGTAGGCCTTAGGGCCTCCCCTGGTCTCATAGCGGCGCTAGGGGCCACCCCCTCGGTGTTCGGAGGGAACTCATAAACCATCCCCAGGGATTTCGGCCACTGGTGATTTATCGGAGGGAGATTCACCACTAAGTCAGTTGACAGTAGTGGAACACAGGGGGCAGCACAAACTATCAGCCAGGTCCTCTTGGCCGTTGTACCCCATCAGGCATCCATTCTTGTATACAGTGATCAGAGCCAGAAGGGATTGCGGGCACCCCCTAGGATCCAGAGGGTCCCTAGGGTCAAAAGTATTATTCCCCTGCTGAGGGACCACCCCTCCCCGACAGAGGGTCGGCAGGCCCCTCGGGGTCACAGAGCAAAGAAGTCCTCCATGGCTTGCCTTTTGTTGTCTTCGGCAGTTGGGCCCTTTAGCTCTCCAGGCCTCCCCAAGCAGGTAACCTTGTGTCTAGAGTGTCGCAACTTCACCTGGTCCCACTAGGGCCCTGTAAACTCCTGGGTATTTCTCCCTCTTTCAGCACTCTGTAAGAGTTATTAGTCATTCTTGTTAGGTGGAGGAGCAGCTGGCTCAGCTGTGTCCTCCCAGTCCTCCACTCAGTGCTTCCATGGCCTGTCCCTTAGTGTATGTGGCAGTGGGGCCCCTCAGCACTCCAGGCCTCTACAAGCAGGCAATCCCATGACCAGAGCATCTCACTATCACCCAGTCCTGATAGAGCCCCGTATACTCCTGGAGAAATCTTCCCTTGTCAGCCTTCTGCAGCAATTGCTAACCACACTTGTTAGGCGGGGGGGCAGCTGGTTTAGCAAAGTCCTCCCAGCCCTCCGCTCAGCGCTTCCTTACCAGAGCAATCAGTGGGGCCACAGGCCATGAAAGTCTTTCACCTGCCCGCGTTGCCCAGCCAGGAGTCCCCGGCCATCCAGTCCTCACTCAACCAAATGACCGGTGGTAGGCCACAGCATGTCTCATGGGCCTCCTATCAAAGGCCAAGCTGCCTCTGCCATGTCTACAGTCATTGCAGGCTCAACCCCTAGGTGCAGCATGGCGCCGGAGCACCCCCATGCCCCTTCCATTCATGGGTGTCCAAGCATGCACCAGGCCCAACCCGTCAATCGCTGCTCCACCGGGTCCATCTCTCAGGCACCGAATACATCATGGGGTGGCCGCTGCAGACCCCAGGCACCTCCAGCAGTATCACACGCACTGAGTATGAACATCCCTGTTGCTTTGCCACACAGTACAGGGCAGGATGGGGGGGGAGACAGGATGATAGAAGGGTGAATGGGACACAATTTTAAGGGATGCCGGCAGGTGCTCATTGAAAGGCGATTAGGCAGCCATCTTGGGAGGCAACGCCCCCTTGCCTTAAGGTACACTTGCCTCAGCGAATCATGGCCTCTGCTGCTTTCTCTTTAGAGTTGATGTTTGGAGATAAATCTGGTCCATATGAGGACCCTAGGAGGTCATTTTTTTTTTTGCGCACTGAAGTCCAGAATTCATGTGTAAGGTGCACTTGGCCTGCCCTAAATGGGTGGCTAATTATTAGCACCTCTTTATGCTCAGGTGAGAGTGGTGTCCTTGTGTTTACTTTTTGTTTTGTATGGAGTGCTAAGTTTTCAAAGCAAAAACCAAAGGAAATGATGGACGGAGTGTTGAACATTGCAAGCACTCACCCCCAGTCAACTGATATGGGTTAAATCCATCACCGTTCTTTAGCCCACTCTGCCACCCCAGTTCAGACATGGGCATATGCAAATCAGTCTGACCCTGCGCCTCATGGGAACAGTCCAGCCCGAACTGCCAAGCCATGTCTTCCCTGGACCGGAAACAAGCTTCCTAGGACCGGTTTCTGGCATTTCAGCCGTCTTCAGCCAGGCTTGCTTGAATCCAGTGGCAAAGTGAGCAAGGGACTCATGTCTGAGCATACCCTGCCAACTTATGGCGAACAAAGCAAAAACCAAAGGAAATGATGGACGGAGTGTTGAACATTGCAAGCACTCACCCCCAGTCAACTGATCTGGGTTTAATCCATCACCGTTCTTTAGCCCACTCTGCCACCCCAGTTCAGACATGGACATATGCAAATCAGTCTGACCCTGCGCCTCATGGAAACAGTCCAGCCCGAACTGCCAAGCCATGTCTTCCCTGGACCAGAAACAAGCTTCCTAGGACCGGGTTCTGGCATTTCAGCCGTCTTCAGTCAGGCTTGCTTGAATCCAGTGGCAAAGTGAGCAAGGGACTCAGGTCTGAGCATACCCTGCCAACTTATGGCGTACAAAGCAAAAACCAAAGGAAATGATGGACGGAGTGTTGAACGTTGCAAGCACTCACCCCTAGTCAACTGATCTGGGTTTAATCCATCACCGTTCTTTAGCCCACTCTGCCACCCCAGTTCAGACATGGCCATATGCAAATCAGTCTGACCCTGCGCCTCATGGGAACAGTCCAGCCCGAACTGCCAAGCCATGTCTTCCCTGGACCGGAAACAAGCTTCCTAGGACCGGTTTCTGGCATTTCAGCCGTCTTCAGCCAGGCTTGCTTGAATCCAGTGGCAAAGTGAGCAAGGGACTCACGTCTGAGCATACCCTGCCAACTTATGGCGAACAAAGAAAAAACCAAAGGAAATGATGGACGGAGTGTTGAACGTTGCAAGCACTCACCCCCAGTCAACTGATCTGGGTTTAATCCATCACCGTTCTTTAGCCCACTCTGCCACCCCAGTTCAGACATGGCCATATGCAAATCAGTCTGACCCTGCGCCTCATGGGAACAGTCCAGCCCGAACTGCCAAGCCATGTCTTCCCTGGACCGGAAACAAGCTTCCTAGGACCGCTTTCTGGCATTTCAGCCGTCTTCAGCCAGGCTTGCTTCAATCCAGTGGCACAGTGAGCAAGGGACTCACGTTTGAGCATACCCTGCCAACTTATGGCGAACAAAGCAAAAACCAGAGGAAATGATGGACGGAGTGTTGAACGTTGCAAGCACTCACCCCAGTCAACTGATCTGGGTTTAATCCATCACCGTTCTTTAGCCCACTTTGCCACCCCAGTTCAGACATGGCCATATGCAAATCAGTCTGACCCTGCGCCTCATGGGAACAGTCCAGCCCGAACTGCCAAGCCATGTCTTCCCTGGACCGGAAACAAGCTTCCTAGGACCGGTTTCTGGCATTTCAGCCGTCTTCAGCCAGGCTTGCTTGAATCCAGTGGCAAAGTGAGCAAGGGACTCACGTCTGAGCATATCCTGCCAACTTATGGCGAACAAAGCAAAAACCAAAGGAAATGATGGACGGAGTGTTGAACATTGCAAGCACTCACCCCCAGTCAACTGATCTGGGTTTAATCCAGCACCGTTCTTTAGCCCACTCTGCCACCCCAGTTCAGACATGGCCATATGCAAATCAGTCTGACCCTGCGCCTCATGGGAACAGTCCAGCCCGAACTGCCAAGCCATGTCTTCCCTGGACCGGAAACAAGCTTCCTAAGACCTGTTTCTGGCATTTCAGCCAGGCCTTGGGGCCTCCGTGTTTGAAATCAGGTTGAGACTTACAAAGTTAAGCCATGTTGCAAGGGAGAGCTAATACTTGTCTGCACTTGGTATGGTCTCAAATGATTCAAACGACTCCATGTAGCCCATGCTCTCAGATACAATTAATCGTAAATGTTGCAGTTTCCCTCTAGAATGTGTAACCTGGGACCAATTTGAATCAATCATTTAGGTGCCTGGAGTGCCCGGAGGCCTTCTCTGTCCAGCAACTCATGAAGAAATGTCAGCACCCTTCCTTCTGTCTGTCAGCCTGTGAGAGGCACAGGTTAGAGAGAGAATTCCCCCTAGAAGATCAAAACCTTGAGCTTTCTTTCTGGCTGTTCCTAACCTTGAAGCCTTGAGTTGAGGTCTGCCAGCAGGTTGGTTAGATGATTGGGGGCGCTGTGGTGTAATATCATCCAGTGCTAATGTCCGTTGATAGAGGATCAACCTGGTATTTCTGGTTTGGTGAGGCATGTAAGCAGTGGAAGAGATTCCACCCCCAGTGCAGAGACTCCCCCACGAATGCGGGGCTTCAGCGATGAGTGCTGGGCCTCTGCCACGAGTGAGGAAGGTCTTTGTGAATCAGACCCTCAGTGAGCTCTCATCAGTTTCTGGCTAACTGGAAACAATGAAAAACTGATAATATGTATAGGAAATCATCTCGCAAGAGCCATGTAGTGTCCCAATAGTTATGCTATGCTCTGTTACGTTGTGCTATGCTGTTGTGCCTTGTTATTCCTTGTGGTCTTAAAATTAAAAGTTGTAAATATGCCTACTGAAATCACCATTGTTAGACAGACTTAGGCCCTGGATACTGGTGGTATCAGAATTTCTCAGGGGTGGGGACAATCTGGGCCAATACAAGTTGGATTCTGAAGGTCCCCCATATTTTGCATCTCTGTGTGAACATAAACAGAGCCCCATGGGACTGATAACTGCTGCTACAAGCAAATCGTAATTAAAAGGCCACTCGTACAAGTCTTAACATATGATAGTCAAACTGCTTAGTCTTTAGTAAATATCCATTGAAAAAAGAGAGGGCATTTGATGGGTCTTAATAAACACACCATTCAGCACAGAGGAGCCCAAAAACATGTCCGACCTACATAAAGTGAACAACTAAAAGTTTTAGTGAATCATTGCAGCACTAAATTTAAAATTACAAGTCCTTTGCAGCAGCAATTACAGTAATAGCTTTGAGGAGAGCGTATTCGTGGAAATCGAAATTTGTTGGAACCTTTTTTTATTAGGCTGTAGCAATCAATAGATGCAGTGTATTAAGTGCACACAGCTGGGATCCATGTCATTAAATAGCCCACATTTCAAGCAGGGCACGCTCGCATGAGTCTTATTAAATTCACTAAGCTGAAGCCTTCATGCAAACTTGTGGTTTTTCAGATTTTCTGGGAAGTGAAGGACAGAAATATGCTTCATGTTTTTGGCATTAATTGTAACTATCAGAAGCAATTCTCGGCCTCTCATTGCTATGTGTATTGATAGCACATTGAGTTTTCCGAGGAAAATACCAAAAGATGTCTATTAGTTTGGATTCAGTACTGATGCATTGTAAAAGAAAGCCAGGACAATTCACTAGCACAGCCGTTCTTAACCTTTTGACTTCTGTGGACCCCTTCTGAATCATTACTAGAATCCGTAGATCCCCACTGAATCATCATTGGATAAAAATACAAAACCAAGTATAAATCAAACACTTGCTCAACTATTGAAATATGTTGTTCAATTCACAATCAAATATATTTCAATGTGCTTCTTTATTTGTATGTATGTTATTCATTTTGATGTATCAATTTGAATAAAACAGTTGTGGACCCCCTGATTAGCCCTTGCTGACCACAGGTGTCCTCGGAGCACAGATTAAGAACCACTTCACTAGGGCAGGCATGCCACCAAACCACATTCAAGGGAAAATGCTCCCCGTCACCTACTTTTCAATAAACATGTACTTCACCTTTGGTGACATGAAATGAAGCAGACAAGCTACAATATTTTGGTATGAAGGCAGCTGGGTTATATTTCTTAATGTATAATCTACTGAGTGCCGCATAAAACCCAGCTGTGCTTCTGATGGCTTCTAACTGAGCTCCTGCAAGCAGGAAGACACCATTGGAGGTTCTAAAAACCATGCTTCTTCAGGCATCCAGCTGAGCTCCTGCAAGTACTCCGTTGACTCACTGCAGGAAATGAGCTGAGTTTCTGCAGGCATTGATTGAACACATATACGAACAGTATAAGATCCTGCAGGCATCCAGCTGCTGAAGACATCAATTGGCGTTTCTGAAGTAACCCAACCATGCTTCTTCAGGGATCCACCTGAACTCCTGCAAGCATCTCTCTGACTTCTTTAGGTGAACGAGCTGAGCTTCTACAGGGATTGTCTGGGCTCCTGTAATGAACAAACAGGGCTCCTTTTGGCCTCTTGAGGATATTCTGAAGACATTTAATGAAGATGCTAAAGTAACCTAGTCATGCTTCTTCGGGGATTGAGCTGAGCTCCTGCAAGCACCCAACTGACTACCAGCAAGGAGCAAGCTGAGCGTCTTCAGGCATCAACAGAGCTCCTTTACTGAACAATCTGAGTTTCAGCAAGCAACCAATGGATTTCCTGTCCAGGCTTGAATGTGCTGCAAATTCCCAACTCAGCTTTTGCTGGAGCCCAATAAACATCATGCTCATGCACAACTGACCTAAAGATGACTGCCTAGAGCACAGGCTTCCTATTAGTATATCAGTGTGCATCTGCTGGGATCCCACTGAGATTCTGCATCACCACAATGAAAATTCTACAGGAATTCAGATGAAATACTGGAGGCAATCAATGAAGTTCCTGTGTGTACTCATGTGCTCTTCTGCAGGTACCCCACTATGTACCTATAGCTAACTGACTTAGCTCTTATATACACCAAAGAGACATCCTGAACGGACCACAATGATGTACTGCACAACCCCTTTGAGGTTATGCAGGAAGGTAATTCTTCTATGTTGGAATTCAGCTGTACTCCTGCAGACATTCAATTAAGTTCCTGTTGGTACTCAGGTGAGCTCCTGCAAGTACCACACTGTGTACTTGTAGATAGGGGTGCCGCTCGTCACACAAGGCTGCTGGACACTGCGAAGCTGCTGATTTCCTTTGCCTGGGATTGCTGGGACTGCTGTGCTCTATGGACTACGTACTTGGGGAGGCTGCCGCTTAACATCGCTATCCCGGGACTGCGAGGACCAGGGTGCTCGTTGTTCTTTTGAACGAGCACACCTGTGAACTCTTCCCGGTCCCTCCCCCATCCAGTTCTTTACCGCTCGCGGCCCCCGCTTCGCGGGAGCCGCTCGTCACACAAGGCTGCTGGACACTGCGAAGCTGATGATTTCCTTTGCCTGGGATTGCTGGGACTGCTGTGCTCTATGGACTACGTACTCGGGGAGGCTGCCGCTTAACATCGCTATCCCGGGACTGCGAGGACCAGGGTGCTCGTTGTTCTTTTGATCGAGCACACCTGTGAACTCTTCCCGGTCCCTCCCCCATCCAGTTCTTTACCGCTCGCGGCCCCCGCTTCGCGGGAGCCGCTCGTCACACAAGGCTGCTGGACACTGCGAAGCTGCTGATTTCCTTTGCCTGGGATTGCTGGGACTGCTGTGCTCTATGGACTACGTACTCGGGGAGGCTGCCGCTTAACATCGCTATCCCGGGACTGCGAGGACCAGGGTGCTCGTTGTTCTTTTGATCGAGCACACCTGTGAACTCTTCCCGGTCCCTCCCCCATCCAGTTCTTTACCGCTCGCGGCCCCCGCTTCGCGGGAGCCGCTCGTCACACAAGGCTGCTGGACACTGCGAAGCTGCTGATTTCCTTTGCCTGGGATTGCTGGGACTGCTGTGCTCTATGGACTACGTACTCGGAGAGGCTGCCGCTTAACATCGCTATCCCGGGACTGTGAGGACCAGGGTGCTCGTTGTTCTTTTGATCGAGCACACCTGTGAACTCTTCCCGGTCCCTCCCCCATCCAGTTCTTTACCGCTCGCGGCCCCCGCTTCGCGGGAGCCGCTCGTCACACAAGGCTGCTGGACACTGCGAAGCTGCTGATTTCCTTTGCCTGGGATTGCTGGGACTGCTGTGCTCTATGGACTACGTACTCGGGGAGGCTGCCGCTTAACATCGCTATCCCGGGACTGCGAGGACCAGGGTGCTCGTTGTTCTTTTGATCGAGCACACCTGTGAACTCTTCCCGGTCCCTCCCCCATCCAGTTCTTTACCGCTCGCGGCCCCCGCTTCGCGGGCGCCGCTCGTCACACAAGGCTGCTGGACACTGCGAAGCTGCTGATTTCCATTGCTTGGGATTGCTGGGACTGCTGTGCTCTATGGACTACGTACTCGGGGAGGCTGCCGCTTAACATCGCTATCCCGGGACTGCGAGGACCAGAGTGCTCGTTGTTCTTTTGATCGAGCACACCTGTGAACTCTTCCCGGTCCCTCCCCCATCCAGTTCTTTACCGCTCGCGGCCCCCGCTTCGCGGGAGCCGCTCGTCACACAAGGCTGCAGGACACTGCGAAGCTGCTGATTTCCTTTGCCTGGGATTGCTGGGACTGCTGTGCTCTATGGACTACGTACTTGGGGAGGCTGCCGCTTAACATCGCTATCCCGGGACTGCGAGGACCAGGGTGCTCGTTGTTCTTTTGATCGAGCACACCTGTGAACTCTTCCCGGCTCCTCCCCCTTTCTAAATATTTCCACAGCATAAGAGCCCCGCCCCTACGCGCCAGCGGAACGCGCCCGGAGCGAAGACCGGGCAAAGAGCGGGCCGTTTGAGGCCGTTCGAGGACAGGCGAGGCAGGGTCAGGGCCTACCCCCTTTCGCCTCTACTGTGACTGCATCAATGGCAACTGTGAGAGAAACTCGGAGCAAAACAACCCAGGCTGCTGCCAAGCCCACAGGTACATTGGACTTATATTTTGCAAAGGCTGAATCCCTGTTGATTGACGACATAACCACTTTAGAGAAGCGTATTTCCCTAGAAATAGACTGGATTAGAAGATCGTCTTTAGGCCCTCTCAAACATGCTACCTCCCCACCTCAACTGCTAGAATTTGTTGATCATGTTAAGGGGGGACCGCCTGGACTGCCGGTTTCCTCGACATCATTGAATCCAAGCACTACGATTTCATCTATCACAGACTGCGATATTTCTACTCCAATTGATTTTATTACACTATCCCTCCCGCCTCCAAGGCTCTCTACTGCCCCCACAACTTGCAGTCTGGATATAGCCCCTGAGACAACTATGAAAACTAATGATATTCCTAGTGTAGATCCTACTCAAGGGAATCGTGAGGGAGCAATACCCAAGAGGAAGGGAAGGGCCCAAACTGTAGGAGGGCGCAGGCCAAAGAATCTGATGCCTGCCTCTAGGGGGAAAACAAACTCTCCATTAGTGGGATGAAAGGGAGTGGCAGTACCCCTAACCAAAAGACCAGTGAGTCCAAAAATTGCTGCACGGGTGGAGGGCCCCTCACTTGCAGACATAAAATCTCTCTTGAGCGAGTTACTCACCCCCTTAATAGATCGCCTTGCTAAATTGGAGTCATCTATAAATAATCTGCATCATGATATGGTTCTGTTAGGGGTTAATTCTAAACCAACTAAAACACCTATAAAGTCCACAGCTATACCACTCTCTAGGGACAGTCCTGGTCTACAACAGCTCCCCCATTTACATCTGCCCAGACCAATTCCTATTTAAAACCTGGACCCACGACCCCTCCACAGAATACCATCCCCACTCTCCGTGACACACCGTTTCCTTCCCCACCACGGGCGCAGGAACATAATAGCAGACACAGACCAGTTAACTTACCGCCTGAGTCAGCCCCGTATACAGTTATCCTAACGGGTATTCCGGAATTAAAACCATCTATCAGCGAACCAGTGGTGGCTTTGAAAAACAAAGTCATCCACTGGCTCTCGAAAAACAGGCCTTTACCAGAGGGCATTAACAGTGAGGTTCTCATGGTTAGGAGACTCCCGTGGCTGGGTAATACCAAAAAAACTACCCCGGGAGACTGTGTATTGATTAATTTTAGGGATCCCCGAACAGTTTCTCACATATGTAGTTGGCCATATCCAACTACGGGTTCTCTTATTCAATCGCTCCCACTCTCCTCCTTCTACCCTCCCACAACAACTACACAAGCTGAGGACGGGTGGGATTTAGTACCCTGGAGAAATAGGTCAAGGGCTCCACAGGCGGATAGGGAACGCTGGCTGACAGGGTGCCCTAGACATGACCAAGTACCCACCCACAATCGTTTCTCTACTCTAGACATGGTGGATTGACCGTTTTTGTCTGTGGGTGGTGGCGCTTTGAACACAACTAAGAATAGACAACCAGTACCCCCTAAGGATGAGGAACACTTTCCGTACACTAAAGTCACTGAAGAGGGTAGCTCAGAGGTGGCCTTCCCACCTTGGAACACCCCACCCGCGAGGGTTAAGCAGGGAATTGATTACGGCCCAGCCTCTCCCCGGGGGTCGGAGTCGGAAGTGGTTTCACCCCCCAGCATACCTTGCACGGCACCAATTTCCTCACCACTTAAAATTCTATCCTGGAACATTGCGGGCCTCTCTAACAAACTTGATAACCCGTCCTGGTGTTCTTTTATCGAGCAGAAAGACATCTGTCTCTTACAAGAGACGTGGGCTAGAGAAAATATTGTTCATAAGGGCTTTGCAACCTTTTCTAAGCATGCAACGTGGGGGGGTAGGGGGCGCCCTTCAGGTGGCCTCACAACATGGGTGGCCACTGACTTAGGCTGCAGGGCGGATATATTACCCACTAATTCAGCAGACATCCTTGCTGTGCTGCTGAAGTGGCCAAACGCCGCTAGTCTGTTGTTGATTAACATCTACTCACGCCCAACCAATATTTCCCAGGAGTCATCTACCATCACGGAGCTCGCTCTGGTTTTAAATGACATACCAGAGGGTACTGCCTATCTCGTAGGAGGGGACTTCAATTGCCATTACGAGCCCCTCCCTGGCTTCATGGAGGGTCTGGCCACGGAGGAGGATCTCTTTTGGCATATTCCTCCCACTCAGGCTCCGGCTCCTAAGACATGGTCCCCCCTGGCTCTGCAAATCAACTCCCTCTCGTTGAAATACGGCCTTCGCGCCTGCAATGGCAGGTCTAAGTCTGATGGTATGGCAAGATGTACTTTTAATAGAATGGGCAGTGAATCCAGACTGGACTATGTTTTGGTTCCTGTGTGTTCATGGTCCTTTGTAACAGACTTTTGGGTTACAATCAGGAGTGAAAGCGACCATAATGCCCTTGAACTAAATTATAGTCACCCCGGTTCCCCAGTTAGGGGAATTTATAGGGGTGAATCTGAAGAATGCCGGGTACTTGAGTCCAATAGACGCAGAATAAAGTGGGAGCATATATCTTCCCATCCGGAAAAAATTCATAACTTATATGCTCAAGCACTGCCTCTATTGGAGAAACTCCAGGTGATAGCAGAGAAAGGTACTAGTGAGGTTATCTATTCTGATTTGGGACAGCTGCATGCCGACTTCCTAATAATAGTTTCTGAATGCCTAACGAAACCAATAACCAGGGCTAATAGAAAATCTTTCGGTCCATCATGGTACAACGGCGCTTGCCGAAAGGCGAAAGCCGACCTCCTGGGTGCAATCAAGGAAGGTAGGTGTGCCGTGGACATCAGGGCCAGACGAAGTGTCTACAAGTCCATGACCTCAAACGCTAAAAGAGAATGGGAATATGATAAATGGATTAATCTTACTAATTTCCTGGCCCGTGCAGACTCGCGCAAATTTTGGCGCTGCGTCAACACGGGTTCCGAGGAATTGACACCTGCCTCAGAACCTAATATCTCAGCTAAGGTATGGCAGGACCATTTCCAGTCTCTTTATAAACTGCCTGAGGATGTAGGGGAAAATTCTAACCATCCCCACTGCTCCCTTGAGACTGGTGAACCATTCACTTTTAAGGAGGTGCGAGCCGTTCTGACTGGCCTTGCCACAGGTAAGGCACCTGGCTTAGATGGGCTTCCGGGTGACTTGTTCAAGCAGGAGCCAGACGTTTGGACCCCCTATCTTGCGACCCTCTATAACGCCATCTTAGCAGGTATGGCTATTCCGGGTACTTGGCTGGGGGCGGAGATTGTACCAATTTTTAAAAAGGGTTCCCCTCTGCTCCCAGCCAATTACAGACCCATTAGCCTAATAGATGTACCGCAGAAGATTTTTTGGTAGGCTCATTCTAAATCGCCTCCAGGACTGGATCGAAGAAATGGCGATTATGAGCCCTTACCAAGCGGGTTTCCAGCGTGGTATCTCCACCACTGACCAAATCTTCCGGTTAAACCTTTTATATTGGAAGACGGTGCTGATTGAGGGCGGCAGTCTTTATACAGTCTTTGTAGACCTTCGTGCCGCCTTCGATCTGGTACCCAGAGATAAGTTATGGTCGGTGTTAACAAAGATGGGGGTCCCCGGGGATATTCTCTCAATTTTGAGAAGGTTGCATCAGGGGAATTATGCAAGAGTAAGATGTGGAAGGGATGGAACACTGTCTGATGCTTTCCCGGTCGATAGGGGGGTTAGGCAGGGTTGTGTCCTCGCCCCGACTCTCTTTTGTCTATTCGTTAACGGGGTCGTAGATCACCTTTGCACCCTGAACGATATTGATGCCCCTAAGTTGGACGGCAGCAGGGTTCCCGCAATTATGTTTGCGGATGATACCCTGCTGCTCTCCAAATCCCCCATGGGACTCCAACGGGTCTTGGATGGCTTTGTAGGTTTCTGCGAGGAGCGTGGGTTGGAGATCAATGCTGCTAAATCTAAATTTATGATCTTCAACCCACCCCCGACCACACGATCGTCGCCCAGTATATGATCCTCTAGGCTGGAGAGGGTTTTTACCTTTGAATATCTGGGTATAGTTATTAACGAACGCATGACCTGGGAGCCACACAAACTAAGAGCGAATATGAAACTGACCCAGTCTGTGGGCGGCATTGCCAGGATGACAAAGGGCCTTACATACAGACCCCTAGGCCCACGTATACAAATATATAAGGTCCAGGCCCGGGGGGCCATTACTTATGGTGCAGAAATCTGGGGACATACGCCTGTGCAGAAGCTTCAGGTAACAGAGAACACTTTTCTCAGGCAGCTGACAGCTTTACCGGCCAGTACTCCTCTTCTGCCACTCAGATTAGATCTGGGCTTAAGACCGCTTTCAGATGAGTTGGGCTTAAAACCCCTAACCCTTTGGTGTAAAATATGGTCGTCCCCAGAACTTTCCAAATACAGAGCAGAGCTGCAAGAGATTTTGCGCCTTCGTAACAACATACAAATACCATGGTTAAGTTACATAAAGCTTACCTGTGAGACACTGGGTAGACCTGACTTGTGGTATGATCCAGAGGTTACATGCACCAGGGATTCCCGCAAACTTATCACGAAGGTATTTCGTGAACACCACTTACAAGGTGCTATAAGGACAGCGAGGGAGGGCTCCCATATTGCCCACTTCTTGGTTTTTAAAGATTTTTACCACTTAGAGTCAACTTATAATGATATGGGTCCCACTCCCACAAGAAAGCTTTACATGCAATGGCGCTATAACACTCTCCCTTTGAGGGCATACACTGCCCTGTGGTCTCACTCAGCACACACGGCCCTTTGCCCCCTTTGCAAGCAGACACAAGAGACAGACCTGCACGTTTTATTCTTCTGTCCGGTGTACACCAGAGCAAGGAAGTATTGGCTCTGCCCATTACTTAGAAATATGGGTTTCAAACAACACCTCCCAGCTTTTAGAATACTTAAATCTGACATCTCTCCCCCAATTGCCTTTGCTGTTGCCAAGTTTTTAACGTCTATGTGGTTTACACGCTCACGTCTTCTTAAAACCATATCAAGTAATGACGTTGGACTGAGTTAATATTTTTATCACAACTGTGTAATGTTTTAATACTGCTATGTTTTTATTGTACTATGATGCTTTCTTTTATGGTCTTAATGACCGAAATAAAGATATTTGATGATGATGATGAGATAGCTGAGCTCTCATTGGCCCCCAAGAAACATTCTGCTTGTACCATTCTGAGCTACTGCATGACCTCTTGGTGGTCGTACAGGTATGTCATCCTAACTCATGTTAGGATTCAGCTGTCCTCTTGCATGCATTCAATTAAGTTTCTGTTGGTACTCAGATGAGCTCCTGCAGGTACTCAGCTAAGCATCCAAGAGACCAGTGGGTGCATGAAGGCAGTACACTAGGTATACCTATAGACCTTATGAAATAATTCACCTGAGCTCTTGTAGACACACAAGCAAACTCCTGGAAGTACCTCAATGGATATTCTGCAGGTATGCCACTGGGCCACTGCAAACTGGAGCCTACTTGCACCCTCTGCTGTGTACCCGGCTTCTTCTTCTCATCATTCTTGCGTTCTTGGGGTATACAAGGTTTAAAGTTGGTGTTCTTGCATTGTTACATATTTCTTTTTAAAACGGGAGCTCTGAAAATTTAAAACAAACCCATCATCTGCGGCTCTTTGGAACAGTGACATAGTTGCTGCTGTGAGGCGCTTCTCAGGGCAATAACGAGACTTATGTTTTTGGCAGCCGTTCCCTATTCTCTGCTGTCAGTCCCTCCCTGGCAAAATCATTTTCCTGGCTGGTTCAGACCTGACATGATACCTGCCTGACTGCGTACGACACTTGTGGCTCTGCAGTGCCTTGACTGCCCACATCCTACATTACCCCATTCTTCTGCACCCAACAACCGGCCAGCCCTGCTCTTTCCCCTGCTGACACGCTCCACTAACTGCTTACCATTTTGCAATCCCCAAATTTATGCCCTAAGATTTTCTGCCAATAGGAGATGCATGTAGAAGAGGCAGGCTAGCAGTTTTTTTCACAATGGCAGCGCTTTCCCTGATGGCGAGGAGGATGAGGCTCCAGGCTGCAGCACACAGAAGGAGGCGAATACAGGAGCGCATCTTCAGAGTCTGCATCACATTCCTAGGACAAACAGAGGAGGAGCTATACGATAAGTATGGGCTCAATGCTGCAATGATCACTGATTTAATAACTGAATTGGATCCAATTTTGCAGCGTCAGACACATAGGACCAATGCAATACCCACACATGTACAGGTCCTATGTTGCCTGCACCTACTGGAGTCAGGCAGTTTTCAGGGGGTCATAGCAGTAGGTGGAGGTGTGTCTCAAAGCGCACTGTCACGTATCTTTAAAGCATTCCTTAATGCCATGATGTCCCGGATCAACTCCCACATTAGCTTCCCCACAACCGCACATGACCTGACCAAGACCAAACAGGAATTTTATCAGAATGCCCGCTTCCCACAAGTCTTAGGGTGCACCCGTATAGCAATATGTCCCCCTGCAGATAATGAATACATATATAGGAATAGGAAATGTTATCATTCCCTAAACATACAGGTAGCTTGCAATGCAAAATATATAATAACTGACATTGTGGCTCAATACCCAGAAAGCGCCCATGATTCCTATATATTCCGCCAGAGTGGCATACACACGCGTCTGTTTAGGGGTGAATTTGGAGAGGGACATCTGCTTGGTTAACATGTGTTATTAATTCTCACAGACATTGTACGTATGCCAATGCATTACCGCCACTGACCCTTTGCTTCCTTCCATGTAGGTGACTGCGCATACGCCTTGCGGAATTACATCTTGTCGCCATACCTAAATCCTACAACCCCCAATGAGCAGAGGTACAATGCTGCGCATATCTCCACCCGGAACATTATTGAGCGCAAGTTTGGGCTATTGAAGAGCCGCTTCAGATGCCTACACAAAAAAGGTGGAGCATTACAATACAAACCAGAACAATGCTGCAGGATAGTGGCTGCATGTGCCATATTACACAACATTGCCACAAAGAGAGGCATTCCTATAGAGGTGTCTGACAGCGAGTCAGAGGATGACAACCAGCAAGGGCCACACCGACATACAGCACATGGGTCAAGTGCAGCAGAAGGGTGCAGGAGACGCACAGAAATTACACAAAATTACTTCTGAGGTGAGTAATGATGAGACAATACACGGCTATTTTGATCAAAGTTTGTTTATCTCAAATTAAATGGACTGTAGTGTTGAAGCACACATATCAGGTGCCCAGTAGCACAGGGATAGCATTAATGAACAAAAGAAAAATGGAAATAATACTATGACTTGAAAGTCAGTCACAACTGGTGTCTCCGCAAATGGTTACCTCACCATGTCTGAATGTCTATGGACATGCCAGTCTATCTCTTCCTCCTACGCACACCCAGTCGCCTTTCGGCTGCTGCATCTCCATCCCTCATGTTGGCCACGGAGGGTGTACTGCTGCTAGTGTTGCGCCTACTTGTAGTGGTGACAGGCATTGACAGACTGCTGAGGCTTGAGGCCTCCTCACTCCCCTCTTCCACCATCACATTGTTAGACCCAACTGCGGCAGCATGCATTTGTTCAACTGCATTTGTTACCTGGCCCAGTGCCTTGGCCACATCCCCACTCCAATGGGAAATCTCCATCTGCATTGTGACAGACCTACGTGCCAGCAGTGCAGTGTTGGTGGCCAGCCTATTATTTGCTTTGGCATATATGTGCAAGTGCTGCATCAACTGGCGATGGTGTTTCACCTGTGACACATGTCCCTCCTTCATCACCCTGGTCAGTTCCCTCACGCAATCTGTAAAGACAGCGATGTTACCTGCCATCTTTCCTATTTGTGCCTGCACTAACCAGGTGTTTTTTGCCTGCAGGCGCTGCACCCGGAGCATCTGCCCATCCAGACCACCCCAGACATCAGTACTTTGGTCCTCCTGCCGTGTGGATTGTGACCTCGCTCATCGCCGCTGGCTTCGGACTGTGCTAATCCGGACCTGTGCTCGGGGTGTCGGCGTGGATGTTCCTTGAGCCTGGCTGGTCTCTGGTGTTACAAGTGCCACATCCTCTGTTTCCATTGTCTGCAGTGGTGGGAATGTTGCCCTGCGTGTAGTAGGAGCACAGGATGGTTGTTGTGGTACCACAGGTGTGTCCATCTCGTCCACAGCGGTAGTATCCTGTGTGTCCATGCAGACACTGTCCACTGCATCTCCATGTTCTGCATCTGTGATGTTAAACAGCGCAAATCTGCATTAATTTATGTCTGTGATGTAATGTCACATTAATCATTATCTTCCTGCAATTAAATATTTTCTGTTTCACTATTTTTGAGTCTTTTTATTTCTAATTGCGTGTTTGCCAAAGTAACTGCCTGACCTGCCTGCATCTCCCATAATGCACTTTGTTGTGTTTGGAAAAAGTGGACTGGATCTGCATAATGGACACTTGTGCTGCACTGAGGTTAAGATAAGTGATAATTTTCATATATATAACAATGGTCAACGACAACAACAGCTTCAGGCTGGAGTGTGGACTCCACCATGTCCTCCATGGGTGTGTTCCCAGTCTGTGTTGGTGTTCCCCCTCCTGTCTTCCTGGCTTCCTTCAGCCTCTCGGGGACCCTTTCTTTTGCACGACTGTGCAGGTCGTACCATCGCTTTTTAAAATCATCCATGGTACGGTGTGTGACCCCCACAGCATTGACTTTATCTGAATCTGGATCCATATTTTCCTATTTACTTGCTCTGGTACTTTAAGGGACAATTTGCCAAACAGTTTGTCATGGCTGATTACCACATCCTCAATTAGTGTCTCTATATCCTTCTCAGAAAATTTCATTTTGCGCTTCCTGGCTGCTTGACTGTCCTCTGCTCTGCTTGCATCCATTTTGGACAAGGGACAGGTGTTGTTCACAGGTTTTCTTTCACTGCTGTTCAGCTCCTGCAGTCAGCTTCCTCCTCTCACTATGACTGTGCACTGAATGAGGCATGGGCTGACTGACTTCCTGCTTGTGACATCATCAATATGCACCAACCATGCGACTTCGCTATTAGCGATTTCTCTAATTGCGAGATCAAAAATTGCGAGATCGCAAATTGCGATTGTGATTTATTCAGATTCACTAATTATTCACAGATTTTATGGTGCATGGCTATTTGCGATTCCTTATTTGCGATTCCTTATTTTTCGCAAATAAGGAATCGCAATTTTCTGTTCTGATGCATGTGCCTGAATCTCTTTTACACGCCCCAGTTAGTGCTTTCTCCCTTAAATTATCTTGTCCCTCACTTTCTTTGCCTTCCTCAATGTCTTATTCTTTGTCTCATCCCTCACTTTTTAACAGACAGTGTCTTTTTCGGTATCTTTCATTCTCAATCCAGGCATCTTTCTCTTTGTCTCTCCCTACAGTACTCTTCTTTTTTCTTTGTCTCAGATAACTCCCTTCTTAACATAGTTTATGCTACTCATGACCCCTTGCGATTGATTTACTGTCTGGCGGATGTGGGACATCCATAAAAAATTGGCAGTTGACCGGCCAACCTGCTTAGAATGCATTTCTGGTATATACTCTAATTAGGGTGGACAGGACATACACCAATATTTGGCCGACACCCTGCATCTACCAAATTCTAAGGGGCATATTATCAAGCACGGCAGAAAACCGCCGCTAAAGCGGCGATAATGGGATTGATAATATGCCGCAGAGAATTCCAAATAGAAGCCCATGTTGACACCAGAACATGGGCTTCTATGGGAATTCTCACGGGCCTATTATCAAGCCCATTATCGCTGCTTTAGCGGCAGTTTTCTGCCGCTAAAGCGGCGATAATTTTAACGCCGTTTCTTGATAATATGCCCCTAAATACCTTCCCTGATCCCAACATATATATGTTGAAAAACACCCAAAGCAGAGACTTTGCCTGGCTGTCCTTTCATTATTCATCCTTCTTGTTTTTTTCTTATCTCTATTCCCAGATTGTGCTCTTTGGGCCACATGCATTATGCTATTTTGCGATCGCAAACATTGCGGTTCGCTAAAAGAGCCCGTTTGCGATCGGAAAATAACTTTAAGCAATGCATCAACAAAATGCGCTGAATTTCCTTGATAATCACTAAATTTGTGAATCACAAAATTGCGATTTCCAAATTACCGAGTCTGTCTTTGCGATTCGCAAACTGAGAATTGCAAAGCTATCCACGACAAATTGCGACTTAGTTGGGAAGCGCTAATTTGCTAACACAAAATAACGATTTTTTTTTATTCAGGTGGTAACCAGGTAAAAATAATGAAATCAGGTGGGAAACATTGGTAAAGTATTTAAACACGCCCAGAAGGCCACAGAATGTTTCACAATGGAAGCGCTTTACATCATGGCGAGGAGGATGAGGCTATGAGCAGCAGCACAGAGAAGAAGGAGGCTACAGGAGCGCATTTTTGGAGTGCACATTGCATTGTTGGGGCAGACAGGGGAAGAGACCTATGACAAGTGTGGGTTAAATGCAGACACGATCTATGGTTTGATTGCTGAATTAGATCCCCTACTGCAGTGTCAGACTCGCAGGACACATGCCATACCCTGACAAGTGAGGGTCCTATGTTCTCTGCACCTCCTAGCATCAGGTAGCTTCCAGGGTGTAGTAGCTGTAGCTAGAGGGGTTTCACAATGTACCCTATTGCGCTTTTTCAAATCTTTCATTGATGCCATGTTGAGAAGGATACACCACCACATTAGCTTCCCCTCAAACCCACAAGAATTGCTGTCTTCTATCAGGTATGCCCGGTTTCCCCACGTAATTGTTTGTATTGATGGAATGCATGTAGCCATTTGTCCCCATCAGTGAATGAGTACGCCTATAGGAACAGAAAATCCTACCATTCACTGAATATCCAAGTCGTCTGCAATTCAAGAAACATAATAACTGACATAGTAGCACAATTCCCTGGCACCACGCATAACTCAAACATATTCAGACACAGTGGCATACACACTCTTCTTGGGGGTGAATTTGGTGAAGGATACCAGCTTGGTAAACATATGTTACAATGTCTTGCATACTCTGGGCAAATAGTGATACATATCAGTGAGTAACCTGTTGCTACCTACCCTGTAGGTGACAGCGCATACGTCGTGTGCTCTTACATCCTGACGCCATACCTCAACCCAAGTTCCCCAAGTGAGCAGTATTACAATGCAGCGCACAGCTCCACATCAAACATCATAGAGCACACTTTTGGCCTACTAAAAAGTAGGCTCTGCTGCCTCCACAAGACTGGCAGAGCACTGCTGTACCGACCGGATACCTGCTGCAGAATTGTGGCCACTTGTGCCATGTTGCACAACATCGCTACTAGGTAAGGCATACCGCTGGAACTGTTGGAAATTACTGGATCAGCCAGAAGGAAGCTTCTTTCCTCTGTAAATTGCACCCCACTGTGCCTTACTTTTACATTTTGCCTAAGGTGCATAAACCGGCACGGCCCCCCCCAGGACGCCCGATAGTGTCAGGCACCAACTCTATTTTGGAACCATTGTCCAAATTTTGTGATATCTTTTTACGCCCACTTGTCCAAAAAATGCCAGCCTATCTCAAGGATACAAGAGCGGGTTTAAACCTGATAAAAGATCTAGAGTTTGATCCTGATAAAGATCTGATGATCGGACTCGATATAGAATCGCTTTACACAAATATTCCCCAGCAAGAAACACTAAGGATGATTGAGAATATACTCTTTGCTGAGGAATGGAATTACAACACACCACGTGCGTTTATCCTGAGCCTCTTGGAACTGGCTTTAACAAAAAACTTTTTTAAATTTGAAGATCGGTTCTATCTGCAAACCCATGGAACTTCCATGGGGAGTTCTTGCGCCCCTAGTTTGGCATGCCTTTATGTTTCTAATTTTGAGAATGAGATGGTATTTGCAGCAACCAACCCTTATTTAGAACATATTAGGGTGTGGCGCAGGTACATCGATTATGTTTTCATCATCTGGAGAGGTAGTAGAAATTTGGCTGAAACCTTTTTAGATTGGTTAAATCATAAAAATCCGTTCTTGTTTTTTACAAGTACGTTCACGAATGTGGCGCTACCCTTTCTGGACCTTTGTATCAGAGCAGAAAACGGAGCATTAGCTAGTAGTGTTTTCCATAAACCTACTGATAGAGATAATCGGCTATCCTTTCAGAGTTTCCATCCCCGTTCATTAAAAGAAAATTTGCCTTATGGACAGTTCCTGCGACTTCGTAGGAACTGTTCCTCAATTGGGGATTACAAAAAAGAGGCCAGTGTCCTTAGTGAAAAACTGAAACACAGAGACTATCCGGAGTATGTGATTACCAAGGCACAGAAGAGAGCAAGAAATTGTAACAGGGAATCCCTCTTACAAACATATGACAAGGAAAGAGTTGAGAGCAGCATTTTTGTTACGACCTTTAACACAGCATCTAACCACATTAAAAAGATAATACAAAAACATTGGAGGATTTTGAATTCCAATGGGTTGGAACAACCTCTCCCACTTTTCTCGTTTAAGAAAAGCGCAAGTATAAAAGACACGGTGGTCAACACACGTCCTAGATCATCGATTGATGGCAACAATGTATGTCACCATGAACACTTTTTGCCTCCTGTAATGGGACATTATGCTTGTGGTTTTTGTAGGGCTTGCCCCCTTTCATTGAACGGTAAAAAGGTGGACATTGGAACTAACCACCCATGGGAGCAGAGAAAACACACAATATGCAACACTGAGAATGTCATTTATTTGATACGGTGTCCGTGTGGCTTACTGTATGTCGGAATGACTACACGTCGAGTTAAAACTCGCATCTTGGAACACATGAGCACAATAAGATGCGGAAAAACAAACACAAAATTAACAGCTCATTTCCAAGAAAAAAAACATAATGAACAAGACCTAAGGTGGACAGTGTTAGATAAACCCTTTATACCACCCAATACAGTTGATATTGCCAGTTTCCTGTTTATTAGAGATCAGCGTTGGGTAAACAGACTTAGAAGCAGCACTATGGGCTTAAATGACTCTATCCCATGGTTCCATCTGTATGGGTTAGGTAAAAAATGAAGTAAAACAGAAGAAATCAGTATGATTCTAACTACCTCTAATATTTTTGGACTCTCGATATTGTGCATAGCAATATTGTTAGAATATGTTTTTTGATATGGAAAGAACATACGATCTGTTCCATCGTCATGGCATTGACCCTGTATGTGATCGGATTGCTGATCCGATAAACTCATTGCTTTTTCATCTGTCTCCCCACTCGATGTGAGCAAATCTAGAAAAAATTGGTATACATTTTTTCTGAGGTGTTGTTTAGGGAATGAAGAGTGAGATCGTAATTCAAAACTTAATACAATAAAATGGGTATGAAGCAAAAGGAGTTAAACCTTTGAATGACGATCCCCACGTAGAATTTTTGATAATCGTTTGGGAATTAGCCCTTCCAAGATGTCTGCTGTTAAAGGCTTTGCGTTGAGAGTCGTATTTGTTAGGTGTCCCTCTTCGCTAACACGTGAGGCCGGAAGTGCAGAACAACACAGTGATCGGGGATTTCATACCGGATTAGGCATCACTTGCGCTACCTTTAAATTGAAGGCGACTCGGTTCCATCAGTATCGACGGTGGACCGATGTGAGGAGTCGCAGCGCCGTGAGTCTTGGGAGTAGTAAGTAATGAATAGATATCTGGCACTCCGCGTGTTAATCACGGACGGTGTTTTTCACCAGAATGTGGTCAGTTCAATCTGTAGACCAGCGGTGATTTGACATGAGTTTGATTAACGTAAAATAAGTGGTTGTACTTCCACTGCTTATTTATAAGAATCCCATGTAATGGATCATGACAGTCGAATGATTGCTGCAATCTCGATCTAAAAGAGTTTGTATTAGGATTTACATAATGATGGTTTTATATATTTCTCCCTGTTTGTTCGGGATAAAGAGTGTGACAACAAGACCACGGTCCCACAACGGTCCCGGGTTTGGAGAATTTCTAATAAACCCTTGTAAGTCTTTTGGATACATTAAGGTTATTGATTTGCATCATGGGTTTGAAAGCAGATAGGAGCTTGTCTCCTTATAACCACTACTCTGCATTCGGGTGTGCTTAAGTGGAGTTAGTCGGGTGTACAAACTTTTATTCTCACCTCATGGGTGTAATGTATGCCTGGCTTTTACCGGTGTCATAGTAGCCAAGTGGTGAGGTGATGTTTTCTTTTGGGTGATATGGTATATTTACTGGTATATTAGTTTAGAGGAAATTCATTTTTATGGAAGGTACAGCAGGGGCGTAGAACGATAAAATATATGTTCTACTTTCTTTTACAGAAACTTGTTCGCTCTTGGAAATTACCCAGAGTACATGATGAAAGCAGTATCGGCTGTTTGTCGGTAGAAGGTAAAAAACCCCAATCAGGGGCGTAGACCAGATAATAACGGGACAAACACCCTGATGAATGCCAGAACGACTCAGATGAGCGTGTAACAGTGGCTGAAACATGTTGGTTAATGCAGCAGGGATCTAGGGGTCTTTACCTCCCCTAATTGTCCCGAGAGATTACTTTTAATCCTACCAGGGGGTGACAGGAAGAAAGATTTATGATGGTCCCCGCCTAGGCAGTTTTAAGTGTTTATGTCTGCACTTTGTGGTCCCTTCTCCAGGGAATAATTCTCCTTGTTTTTGTCTTCACTATTTGTGTTTTTGGTTGACACTGTTTGTCTTTCTGCAATCTCACCACTATATACTTCATTCTAAAAAAATGTTGCGCTCCGCCCACTGTGTTGGTCTGCACGGGGGTGTTTGACGCAGCCCAATGATGAAGCATGACACTGCAAAGTGTGTGAGGGCAGTATTATAATAAAAATGTTTTTTCCTTCTTGCTATACCTCTGGGCTTTAGATAGTGAAGGATAAAACTATTTCTTTGTCACTGTCTTATTGCTTTGTAAATAATAATTATTTGTAGTTCTTCTCTGCTTAGTGAGTTTCACCGTTTGATAGGGGATTCAGAGAAGGCTCTCGTTCTCCCTAGTCTCTCCCTTTTGTGACATTTTACCACTGGAACTGTCTGACAGCAAGTCTGAGGAAGACAACCAGCCTGGGCAATGACCACAAGCAGCAGCTGGGGCGAGCTTAGCAGAGGGGAGACAGAGATGTGCTGAAATAACACAGCATTATTTTAAGGTGGGTAATGTTGAGACAAGACACTGCATGCTTTAACAGTAGCGGATGTTTATAATGTTTGTCTCTCAACATCACACTACTTTTTGAGGCTACGCACTCCGAAACGCCTTTCTGTGGGCTCTGTCACGTCCCTCGTGGAGCCTTCTGATGCTGCGGTACTCCTAGTATTGCGCTTCATACATGTGGTCACTGGTGCCAAGAGACTACTGAGGCTGGACGCCTCCTCACTCACCCCTCCACCCAGTACATTGCTGCCCCCAGAAGAAGCAGTCTGAAATTGCTCCACTGCATTGGGGACCTGGATGAGTCCCCTGGCCACATCCCCACAGCAATGGCTCATTTCTAACAGCATGGCCACCGAATGACGGGACAGCAGAGCTGTGTTGGTGCTCAGCCTGTTGACGACTCTAGTGTAGCCATCTAAGCGCCCTAAGAATTGGAGATGCCTTCTGCGTTGGGACACCTGGTCTTTCTGCATCACCCTGCGTAGCTCTTGTATGGCTTCATTTGTCAGTCTATGTCCTTCCACCACTGCTGAAGTGAGCTCCTCCAAGCAGTCCCTCATGTCTGCCATGTTAATAGAAATTGTACCAAGTTGTGCCTGCATTAAATGCATGTTCTTGCCTTGCAGGCGGTGCATCCTCAGCATTTTGCTCTCCAGCCCACCCCAGACATTTGGACTATCATCTTCTACAGATCCAATCTGTGCTCTTGACCTGCACCACCTGTTTTGGACATTGCTGCGCCGCAACTGTGAATGGGGTCTTGGTGTGGGGTACGCCCAGCCTGGGATGTCTGGGGATCAGGTTGGCTCTCCTCCTCTACTTCCATGGCAGGTAGTGTTGGAACTGTGATCCTGCATCTTATGGGTGCAGGTATTGGGGTTTCGGGGGCCACTTTTGTCTCCTCTACTGACTGTGCCTGAGTTTCCAGGGTGTCATCGTCTTCAGTTTCCTCTGCCTCCTGTGCAGCTGTATCTGTGATGTTAAACACTGCAATTTTAGTTTAGTTTTTTTAACATGTATGTCACATTGTGCATTGTTTTGTTTCATCAAATTAGATAATAACACACAGTGTTTATATGTTTCACTTGCTTGTTGAACTTGTAAGCAACAATGCTGTCTTGCTCCCTACTTGACTTTCCTATTGGAGTTGCTGGCTGTTAATCCCATAATGCATTTGTGTGTAGCAACTAAAATGTGGACTGGAGTATGATTTGGAACACTTAGCCTTATCTGACATAGCTGCAAAATCGGCCCTGTAACAAAATCGGCTGAAAACCGGCCCTGGCAAAGAGCTCGGCGGCAACCCCGCCCCGCCCCCTTGGGGAGGGGAGGTGGCGGCCGAGCACTTTGCCAGGGCCGGTTGTGGTTCCCAGTCCGGCCCTGCTCTGGATTGTATACCAAGCCAGATTTTCTGCTTCTCTGACTCAGGGACCTGGAGTGACTGCTTCCCAAATACCTTATCATGTCTCCTCACACCACCCTCAATGAGGACTTCAAGCTCCTTTTCACTGTACTTCAGCTTCCTCTTGTGCATTGCAGACTTCTCCCCAGTTGTTTCTGAAGCCATGCTCATGTCCTTACAGAGGTTTAAATCTCCCAAAATGGTTCCTTCTGCTGTGCTCCTGCAGTCTGCCTCCTCCTCTGCTTCTCTCAGTGCACTGGTTTCAGCATGGGCTGCATCACTTCCTGATTGTGATGTCATCATGCTGCATCTGAAATATGGAATCGCTATTAGCGATTCGGTATTAGCAGACTCGCAATTTTGGGATTCTGTAACTGGTATTCGCAAATAGCAATTGCGATTTTTACTGAATTGCTAAATATTTGTGATTTTCTTCATGCATTGCTCTTTGCGATTCCCAAATAGCGTTTCCTTAAAAATCGCAATTAAGGAATCGCAAAGATGATTTTGATGCATATGCCCATTTGTCTTTCCATTTCCTTACATTCCCACTGCTTCAACATTGTTAGTGTTAGATGTTAGCGTACCTTGTTCATAGAGTGAGCAACAATGTATCCTTGCACCTACAAATGCTGAACCCTTAATAATGCTCTAGTTTGGAAGGATGAAAAGACTAAGGTCACCATTAAGGCAATGTCAGTGAGCAGTACATTTAAAGATCCCTCTTGTTGACAATGGCATAATCCTGTGGGATTACGGCCACAAAAGTAGCAGCCTGCTGCATTTGAACAGGTTGTAAGCGCTTCTCGTCACCTACAACAGTCCAGGAAATGGAAGCTGTGATTGCAGCAGTTAAATAGGTCAAACTCCATATGGTGATAAGCTGCTGGTTCATTTTTTGTATTACGCGCTTTACCAATTATCTACGCTTTTGATTAAACCACCTTTGGTGCTCAGGGAATTATACCACGCACCATGCATGAGGGGGAAATTACCGCTTTCTTTTGCTACTCAGGAGAGCTTACTTGCTAATACAGCACCATCATTACAGAATCGATAATGGTCTTTTTCATTCACCCAGATTTCCATTATAGCTAGCTGCTTCCAATAGGTAGAAGGTGGCTCCAAAATTCTGAAATTTCTGAAAGACGTTTTTCATTTGCCATCAAAGGACAGTGAAATGCTGACTCAGACCTGCTTCAATTACCCAATTATGAAGACAATATGTCATAGAATAATTAAGAGAATATTGCGAATATATTTCTCGAGATGAATAAAAACATAAATAGGGACTTTGGTCTTGCAGCATTTCATTCAACTTTTTAAAAAGTATTTAAAATAAGTGATTCGGGTTTGCCCTACAAAAGTTAATGGCCACCAAAAGACCATTGTCGTTTATTTCATATTTGCCAGCAGATAACTCAAGTGGAGTCAATTTCTCAGAACTTCTGTCTCATTAACAATCTTTTTAATTCTCCATGAGGCACTTAATAAAGCTGCGTATGAGCCAAATTCTGAGAGTCCAAACCTCCTGTAATCTGCAGAATTACATGAATTAGTCTCTGTTAACAATGCATAAATCTTGGCATAGCATGGCTGAAGTCTGGTGTAAGCAATAGCAACAATCTTCATAAACATTACCAGCAAACGTTGGTCTCCTGCTAATCTGCCCTCCTTTACTTTATGAATAAATGTATACACCTTCGTCTGAGATAGTTCCCTACCTAATCCAGGCTCTTTCCTATGAGAGCTCCGAGAAGTGTATTTGTACTTTCCCCCCCTGACTTCTAATTCTTTTCTTCTGTTGCCTTCTTTTCTATAGCCCTGTTTAACTTGAAGTATTGTTGCTTTAAATATTCCAAACATGAATATGCTACATGGCTCACTGATGAATTTAATGCGTACTGTAAGAATATTCAGCATTGCATATTGGCCAGTACCCAGATAATGGTTCTCTCTTCACATGTCCTCTGGCTTGATCAGAATCTCAACAGACTGAGGTGTGGTACCCTGATCAACATTGGAAGTAACGTCTCTGCTGAAACTGAAAATCTACCAGCAGTAAACTTTACAGGCACATCCCTGAATTGTCTGGAGTGTAAACTGGCTCCTGTACAGTTTTCAATTAGGTGACAAACATATATGCTTCATTTTTCTCCTGGGACAAGCCACTCTTAAATTGAAGATGACTTTGTATATATTATCTCTTGGACCTTTGTAACCATATTCTCTGATTTTGTAATTTGGTAAGAAAGCGAAAAAAGATATGGAAATGATTTTTATGTTTCTAGAGAGATGAGGCAGGGGAAGGTAAAGAGACAGAGATAGAGAGAGAACCCACACAAATCCCCATCCTCATTTGACTTTAACAGGGAAGCAGAATGGTTCATGTGCTGCTGGTGAGAGGTTGTTAAAGACCAAGAGCAGTGCAAGGCTGTATGATGCTTCACGCAAAACCTAATCTTATTGTTCAAGCCACTGTTTAAATTGCAGAAGAATAAGTGCTGGTGCCCAATGTTGGCTCAGAAGCCTGCGACCAACACGGGAGCGCCAAATATGAAGACTGCAGAGTCTAGAATCCACCTCATTCCTCATTAATCAACTAACAGACAATCACTGACTTTTTATATCACTCTTCTGCTTAGACCCTTTTGGAAGGTTTTCAGTTCTTCTCTTTCTTCTTTTTTCTCTTTTTCTGCGTGTTCCCCTCTCTTGGTCTCGGAAATGTCCGATGAGGCTAAGTGCTGGAGGTCCCCACCGGAAACCACCAGCTCAAATTAAGTACGGCCGACGCGCTTCCCGTACATGAACAAAGAGGCGATTTTCCACATCTTTTCCAGGAATTTGGTGCCACGTGATGGTGGCGCCCACATGCTCCTGCCATACTTCACCTTCTGAAGGTTCCAGACCTGTTAGCAAACAGTTCTGTACTAAATTAGGAGAGCCCACATTACAAAGATGTGTTCCAGCGAGCATATAATTAATATGGTCTGTCTTTTCTGCGTAGTCTCACATGTAATGACGTCTCCTCATCCTAATTTACATTTAGGTTAAAAATAAACGCCCTTCAGCGCACACAAAACATATCATTTTATCAACTGTATTAAAAAGGTTTCATGTTGTATCACCATACAATAAAGAGCCAACTCGAAATACATTAAACTCATTTTGAAATAAAAGGGAGAAAAAATATACCATCACAGATACCTGGAATCCTAGTCAAGCACTATAATGTGATAATCTAACATTAATTGAAATCTCGATGTGGCCTGGGACGGTCATTTTCAGTTAACTGCGAATGCAATCAGAACCGTTCCAGTGCAGAACATTATTTACAGTTCTTTGAAAGGCAGCGCGCAAGGATGCTCCAAGAGAGTTGGGGAGGAAATGACCCACATAAGAAATAGATGCAAACTTCTTTACTGGTCCCATCTCCCCCTTTAAGGTTTAACCTCCATGAAGCCCGGAGCTACAAATAAAGAAGTCTCGATCCTGATTACTGTAAGGAAACTTCTCGGAAGCCTACAGTGCATGTGCAACCCCTGCCAAAGCTCAGCCCTATGTAGCGTTTTGCCGAACCACATCCATTGCTCATGCTGCCAGCGTTCAGCTCGGGATGCGCGTCTTTAAAATGTGGTCGGCATTAACTTAAAATGAAACATAATGGCAGCAGAGGGAACACGAGGTTAGGTTAAGTATTTTTCCTTAAATTCACAAAAGGCAAAAGCACAGGTTGTAAACTTGCCAAAAATGTCCCAGTAAATGTGGATATTGTGTCAGTCTGGCAACGCCAGACAGCCCCAGAAGGATAGCTGAGCATAAACTAAACAACATGTCAAGCAAGACCAGATTCTTGTATAAATTGCAATAAAACTGCCACACGTGTGTTTTCTATTTCAAATCCAGGAAACCCAACAACAAAAATGTTCTGTTATCGAAAAGGGAAATCCTGTACACATCTGTGGTTTGTGCATTCCTTTAAACACACACACACACACACCCTTCCATGGATTTTAATCATGGAAAGGGATTTCCAGGCAAATGTACCTTGGTCCTGTGCCTCGTATTTGCAAAACTGGAGACTGCCATGGACGTCAATTAACCAAAATGACAGGATTTGCGGAAGTGACATCACATGTCCTTTGACTCCCCCCATGACATCACAGGAAAGGTGAGCGCATCTGATGTGGGTTGCAAACATATAGCTCAAGAAAGGTTGGGGATTAAAGTCAAAGAATTTGCAAAAAGCTGCGAAAAAGCTCAAAGTTTATGGTTGGCAATAAATTATCCACCAGTAGATATCTGGGCACGTGCCGTGTTAAATAGTTGTAAAACAGTGATATGGACACATTTTGTGTAACATAGAAGTATATGAGTTGTGGATGTTTATTTCACTGAAGATTTTGATGCATTGCAGACGAATAGCATAGAAAGTACGGGCGTCACTCTTAAAGGTGATTTATCTCGCACTAGGGTGGTAAGCATGGCTCTACGGTTGCACACATTTCTGAGATGGGCACAATGGTATACAGTGTATTTGACCAAATTACAGAGGATTGTCCATATAGCCTGCCAGTGGGTATCTTTTCAGTTGCAAATTAATGCCTGTCAACCTCTTGACTTACAATTGTTGGTCGTGTGAAGTCTGTAAGAGGGTAATCTCATTAATTGGATAGAGAACAAACTATTTTTAGGGTGTTCAAGGTTTAATTAAAAGGGGTGACCACATTAACGTCTATAAAGGCATATTGTTTGTTAGGTAGGTGAGTACAACTAAAAAGAGGGTAACATCAATAAAATGTGGGTGACAACAGATATGCTACATGTTCAGCATGTGATCAAAGGTTATGTCCATTATCAGAAGATTAGTGAAAACATTTTGACCACAGGTGTAACATGTTGAATTGCTTCAAGTCCACAAATCCGTAGAAAGCTGCCACAATGATGTCATCTATGATGTCATTTAACATGCCATGAGTGATGGACTATGAGATGTCATAAGCAGTGCATGGCGGTACACAAATTATAGTTAGCGTAGTAAACTATAGCTTGTGAATTTTAGTGCCTTCTAAACATTAGTTTTTGTCTTATTTCAACGCCTTAATATAATGTCACTTTAACCTTTGATTTTTTTCAGTGGAGTTCTTTTTTTTGTTAACGTAAACTAAGATCTTATTAACATTCCGAACTATTACATCACTATAACCTTGGTTTTTCTATCATATTCAAAATAGAGCATACATCCAAACCCCTCGGGCAACCTGCAGCCAATGATTCTGCTGCACGTGGCATTCAGCTGTGTGCAGTGGTTTTGTTGCCAGACCTGGTCCCTGGTGAGACCCTTCACCAAGCCCAATTTGGCAGCCTAAGCCTCCTGCTGTGCACAGCCTTTAGCCTGAAGGCCAGTCCCTGAGCCCAATACTACCAATTTGGCTGTGCACAGTGTCTGGTATTTGGCCAGGCCCTGTACCCTACCACCCTCTGCATGCAGCCAACCCCCGTTATGCCCTGTCTTCCGCATGTGCAGTGAACTTGGCCACAGGTCGTGCCCACCCCATCACATACATCGAACCCCCACTGTGCAGTGGTTGGCCTCTGGACCTGTACTTTGGCCACGCCCTTTGCCCGACCCCCCTCAATTATCACCCAACCTCCAAGGCGCACAGCCTTTAACCATAAACCACAGTTCTTGGCCGCAGGGTCTGGCCTTTGACCATCCTTGCATCCATCTCCTTGGTGTAGCTAGCCCCCCCCCCAATGCACAGCCTTTGGCAATGCTCAATAGGGTAGGCTGCTGGATCTGGTCTTCGGCCAGGCCCTGTGCCCACCCTCTCACATGTGGCGAACCCCCACTGTACATGTCCCTCAGCCATGTACACCCAACTCTCATTCCCCTTTTTTGTCATTTTTCCGTGTGTGAGTTTCCATAGGAAGCTTTTTTTTGTTTTGTCAATAACTCTGGTGCCGTTTGACAAGTCTGCTCAAAATTATCCAAAAGAAAAAAAAAGGGTAATCAACCTCAAGTTCATCCTGGAAAATTTGCGCCGCTCTGTCAAGCGGGGCAAAGAAAAAAATGGTCCTGAAATATTTATTTTATATGTTAAGTCCCACAGGGAAACTTTTCTCTTGATACATAAAAAAATGCCTGCACGGAATTACATCAAATTTGGGAAAAAGATAACCTCACCCAAAAAACCTGCTTTCTGTAGTTTGGTGTAATTCTTTTTATGTTTGAAAAGCTTTATTGAATAAATTATTAGTACATAAAGAAATCAGCAAATACAGAAAATAGAGTCAAATATAATATTAAACAACGACTTAGGCTGATATCAAGATAGAAAAATAAAAGCATTTTGTGGAGTTTATAGATGAAGGAAGGGGTGGAAGAGGAGAGGAGAGACAGAAGAAGGGATAAAGGGGGAGGAGAGGGAGTATTAACATTGTAAAATCACAAATCATAGAGAATGGCATAAAAACAAAATATTTTAAATAAAGCAATACATATTGTACGTTATAGAAAATCATAGAACATTAGAATCATATAAAAAGAGAAAAGAAGGACAGAGTCAATATCCTTCAAGGAGGTTTAACATTTTCTGAATTGATATGTGGAAGTTTCTTCAGGGCCATCCGGTTCAAGTATGTAGTAAGTGGTAACCAGAAGAGGTCTCTGTTATGAGCTGGTTTGCAGGAGGAAGCTAATGCAACATCGAGTCTATGAAAGTGACAGAGAGTATTCCACCAACATCGAGATGTTTGTAAGAGATTTCCAGTTAAAGGAGATTTGTTGGAATGCAAGAGCGAGCATGAGGTCAAGTAGGCCGTGGCAATATGGGGGAAGGTCTAGAGACTCAGAGAGACTACCCATAAAGAGAAGAGGTATAGAATAAGGAATGGAAATAGTAAATATTCGAGAGATATATAGCCAAATCTTATCCCAGAATTTAGAAACTGTAGAGCAGAAAAAAAACAGGTGAATAAGATCAGTATTAGGAGAGCCGCAAGTTCAGCAATTAGAGTCAGAAGAAACAGAGAAACGTGACAAGGAAGTCGGGGAAAGATAAAGTCTGAGATATAGAAAAAATAAAGATTGGGTAAGAGAAGCAGAACAAGAGATTTTTAAAGATCTGGACCAAAGTTTATCCCAAAGAGCAACAGACCAAATATATCTCAGATCCGTTTCCCAGGAAAGTTCCACTTTAGATTTAACACGATCTGGATTGGGAGAAATAAAGAATTCATAGATGGGAGAAGCTTTAGGAAGGGTGATGAGTTTTTTGAGTAGAGGATTTGGGGCATTAGATGAAGACGAGGAAGGAAGGGAGTAATAGATATCGAGAATTATTGCCATAAGAGTGGTAAATTTACATAAAAAAGATGGAGGGCAATGAAATAAGAGTTGAAATTGGGGGAAGGAGCAAGGTGAGGTTCCATCAAAGAGCTGATTGACCCACATGACACCTCTTAACCTCTAAGTGTTCCAAAAAATGGGTCTATTGTTTAGGAGAATAAGCGATTTATGCCAGATAGGAGCATCTAAGAAAGATTCACGAGTAATAATAGGAGGGTGACCCAAGGGTGACAAGAGGGAGGAGGTATACCTGAATAAGGGAAGTGAAGTATAGGGAGTTTTGGAGGTGAAACGTATAACTTCATGGAAGGAGAAGGGTAAAAATAATATTTGTTCAATGGAGAGCCAAAGGGGAGTAAAGGGAGAGGGATCTGAAGTAAGCCATCTTGAAGCCTGACGTAATGAGAAAGATTTATGGTAGAGACGAAAATCTGGGAAGTTGACTCCACATTTGGATTTGACTTTTCGAAGAGATGATAAAGCAATTCTAGATTTTTTGTTTTTCCAAAGAAATCTTGAAAGTCACGAATCAATAAGTTTGAAGTGAATAGCGGGGATGTGAACAGGAAGCATGGAGAAGATATATATTAGAATAGGAGCTATCATCATCTTGATCGAGTCCAGCCGTCCCCACCAAGAAAGAAAAAGGGGGTTCCAAGTAGAGAATGATTTTTCAATTCGAGACAGGACTGCAGACATATTTAATTTGATTGAAGCGGCAATAGAGTTAAAGAACCATATACCTAGATATTTGATTTTGGAACTATTCCAAGCAAACCCAGTGGAAGAGAAGGAGTGAGGAAGACAGAATTTAGTGAGAGGAAGGATTTCCGTCTTGTCTGAATTAATTTTGTACCCAGAAACCTGTGAAAAAGAATTAAATGCCGATAATAAAGGGGGGATAGATGTTTCTGGATCGGAAATGAATAGAAGAATATCATCTGCATATGCAGAAAGCTTCAACTGATTGACACCATAGGGAAAACCAGAAATGGAGCCATTATTACGAATAGAGGTCAAAAAGGGTTCAAGGGCCAAAACAAAAAGAAGTGGAGATAAAGGACAGCCCTGATGAACTCCACGTTGAAGAGGAAAGTAAGAGGAAACACGACCATTAACTAGGACCGAAGCTTTGGGAGCAGAATACAGCAGAGAGATAAGGGATATAAAATTAGGACCAAAACCATGCCAACGTAATGAAGCAAATAAAAAAGACCAATCAACTCTGTCAAAAGCTTTCTCTGCATCAACAGAGATAGCAGCTAAAGGAATAGAGAGAGATGAAGCTTTATTTAAGACATTGAGAAAAAGACGAGAGTTATCAGAGGTAAGCCTACCTTTAACAAAACCACATTGCTCTTTGCCAATAAGATGGGACATAAGAGGATCCAGACGTAAAGCAAGTAATTTAGCAAAAAGTTTATAATCTACATTGACTACAGAGATCGGACGATAATTTTTACAAAATTGGGGATCACGACCTTCTTTAGGAATGAGGCAAATGGTAGACTCCTGAAAAGTACCATCTGCCTTACCAGATAAATAGAATGATTAGAAAAGGGTTAAGAGTTTAGGAAGTAAAAGATCAGAAAAATGCAAGTAAAATTAGACTGAAAAACCGTCAGGTCCAGGTGTCTTCCCTTTAGTAAGGGTGTTCAATGCATTGGACAATTCGTCAAGTGAAAGGACTTTTTCAAGATCGGAAAGATTAAGATGAGAGGTAGAAGGACCAGGAAGTTTCTCAAGATAGGACTGAATGAGAGAAGAAGTGGGAGGGGATTCTGGCGTGTAAAGATTTTGGTAAAAAAGTTGAAACTGCTCAAGTATTTCCCGATCTTTATGCAGAAGAGTATTATCAGAAAAGACAGAATCTATAAAAGTACGTTCTTTACGCGATTTGAGGTAATTAGCCAAGAGCTTCCCTGATTTGTTGCGACCGCCATAATAACAAGCACTACTGCGAAGGAGTATTGACGATGCGTTGTCAGTAGTAGATTTATTAAATTCAAGTTTCGCTTGTATGAGGTCCGGTGAAACTGATTTAGTTGAGGAAGTGTAAAATTCATGTTCCAATCTTTTAACATGGGCTAAAATAGCTTTCCGTTTCTGGAGGAAGTGTTTCTTGTTCTTAGAAATGAAATCAATAATGAACCCTCTTGCAGTTGCTTTAAAGGAGTCCCAAAGAAGATAGGGGGAGGTGCTGGGATCACAATTGAGCAGAAAGAATTCGTTAGCAAACGAGCGAAAAGAGGAGGAAAAAAGAGGGTCAGTAAGAAGAGAGTTGTTAAAGCACTAGTGGGAAGACTTGGGATGTGGGGGAAGTAAATCCAGGTCTGTTGCAATTGGGGCATGGTCCGAGATGACTGTGGGTTCAATAGAGGAAGATAGTATATTTTGAGATAAAGATTGCGAAAGAAATATGTAGTCCAAACGAGAGAGAGATGAATGGGGAGGAGAGAAAAAGGAATAGTCAAGAGTATCAGGATGAGACAGTCTCCAAGAGTTGATGAGATGTGATTGAGATATAGTATCAAGGAATTGTTTGTGAGTCTTATGAGGTATGAAGCGGACAGTTGATTTGCGATCAAGAAACGGATCTACAATCTGATTACAATCTCCTCCTAAAATAAACATGTCATCTCGATATTGAATGCATTTTTTCGTAATTGAAAGCCAAAAAGAACAATCAGGTTGTGTAGGACCATAGACATTAAATGCAGTTAAAGGCACAGAATTAATTAATAGCTTAGTTAATACCCATCTGCCATCAGTATCGTTTTCTTGTAACATCACTTTATATTTTATTTTCTTGTGACATAAGATGGCAACGCCGTTTTTTTTATTGGTAGATGGTGAGAATAAAACTGTACCCACCCAGCTTCTTTTTAACTTAAGGGATTCGGCTTCTGTAAGATGTGTCTCTTGTAAGAGAACTATGTCAGGGTTATATGAAGCTAGGTGGGAAAGGATTCTCTGACGTTTAATAGGATTAATAAAACCTTTTACATTCCAGGAGATGACTTTGAATTAAAAAACAACAAAAATTTGATAGAAACAAAGATTACAGTGAGAAACAGGGAAAAAGAAGATGTCAATAAAAAGAAGAAAGATATGACGAGAGAGAAGGGGAAGCTTAGAGAAGAAACTGAGGAAGCGAAAAGAAGAAAACTTTAATACCGCACATGTAGAGAAACAGGAAATAAGTATAGACATAGGAAATAGGAGTTTGGCCAGTAGATAAAGGGGAACGAGAAGGAATAGAGGGGAAGGAACAGAAAAAAGAAATACTAGAAGAGACAGTACGTATCCAAAAAGGATGACTGATAGTAACATACCTGAGGGGGACATAAAAAAAGGACAATGGGGCAATGGCGACACTGAACAAGACGAGCCACCCGAAAATGGGAGTCCGGACCGTATCAGGACGAAGAGGAGTAATAGGGAAGCCATATGAGTTGAAGGGATAAACACCAACCAATCTATGTGAATAAACAAGAGAAATGGTCAACATCAAGAGAAGACATAGGGAAAAATAAAATAAGTCAACAAGCAACACAAAGAAATAAAGAAAGAATAAAACATTATTGAGAACCCATGATGTCTGAGGAAAACAGACATAAAAAGAGAAAATAAACATTAACAAGAACCGCATTAAAACTATTCAAGAATCATCAGAAGGCAAAATTGCAAAACAGGTAGAAATATGCATGAACAATTCAGAAATCCTGTAAGGAAAAAGAAAGTTAAAAGATCAACCATTAGAAGAAGTGGAGGTATCCATGCCACTGTTAGTTTGAATGTGAATGAAGTTCTTAGGTTCTGCAGGGTCCTGAAAGGTCCATGTTTGGTTTTGGTATGGGACTTTGAAGATACACGGATGGAGGAGACCATATCTTGCACCAAGCGAACGCAAGGGGGCACGAAGATTCAGAAATTCTTTCCTTCTAGACGCAGTAGCATTGGAGACATTGTGAGAAAGAAACACCTTCTGGCCCAACCAAGAAAGTTGACGTTTAGATCTAGCAGCAGAGAGGACTGAAAGAAGATCCGTGAATTTCAAGAAGAGAATGATGACACCTCATGGTTTAGCTGAAGCAGAGGATCGAGGACCGAGCCTGTGAGCTCTCTAGATGCTGAGAGAAGTAGTAGTGGGCATATCTAGAAGTTTCGGAAGGAAGGAGGTGAAAAATGACACAGGCTCATCACCTTCCAAAGATTCCGGTAATCCATATATGGGTAGATTGTGCCTCCTGTTTCTATTTTCTAAGTCCTCCGTATGTTGTTGTAGGGTGCGAACCGATTTCTCCAAAGAAGAAATGCGTTGCGAGTTGACCTGTATCTCCGACACTTGCTGCTCCGCAGACGCCACTTTGTTATCCATAGAAGACCATTTCTTCTCAAGAAATCGCATTTTGTTGTTGGTTTCCTCAATAAACGGGCGCAAGGCACGTATCTCCTCCAAAAGTAGTTCCATAGAAATAGGGGATGGTTTCAGGCGCTTAGATGAGGTGGTAGAAGGAGAGGATTTGTTTGGATTAGATAACGTCGAGGAAGAGCGATTAGAGGCAACACCCGCCATTTGGCCTGAGATGGAAGATGAGACTGATGCTGAGGAAACCGAAGACGTTGCCGCAGGAACACTTTTCAAGGGAACAAAAACAAACTTCGACTTGCGCAATTTGCCCATAGACATTTAGCCTTATAATCGTAGATGAAGGTTGGCAGAGCAAATGTCCCCAGAAAATCAGATGAAATAGTTTGAGAAACGGCTGTTAATCAGGCTATGACACATGTCCAATACAGGATATATAAAAGAGAGATGAAATTGAATATCGGGCAAGATATGGTCGGAGAATCCACAATAATAGACATATGGTCACACAACAACAGTAATAATGAAGTCCATGAAGTTATCAGAGGGACAGAAGCATAAGAAGCAAGCGTGGCAGCATATTGGAAAATTGAGGAAATTCACATCTAAAATGGCGGCTCTCTTGAGGAGATAATTATAACAATGTAGATGTGAAGAAGCAGAAACGCCATGGAGAATTAGAAATAACCTCCTTATTCATATGATGTGTGCAGCTAGAAACAGTAGAGAGTCCAGGCATTAATACCTTGTAACGCAGAGGTCAGCGTGTGGAGAGCATACTCGTAGTAGCGCTGGGCTCATGAGGAAAAGACGTGCGCATCTAAAATGGCGGCTGTCGTGAAGGGAGAGGAGCAGCTGTAAAAAATACAGTAAGTGCGACGTGCTTAAAGTCGAAAAACAGTCTCACAGGAGGCTCCAGTTGTTCCGATGCATGATGGGGGCAATTATATGCGAAAATGCATAGGGGAAACTCACCAACGGATCCGAAATGCTTTCCGATGCCGGCGGAGCAAACTCCCTCTTCGGCCATCTTGTTCGGCACCTTAACCACGCCCCCAGTTTGGTGTAATTCTGATCAGCTTGTTTTCAAGAAACTCACATTTAAAGAAGTGCTCAGGTTGGGTTGAAGTGGTTAAACATTTGGGTATGTCTGGATGATTGGTTCTGTGGGTACCAAAAATTCACAATACCAAAAATGTAAAATTTGCCAAGGTAGCTTTTTCTCCAGTGGACTATTTTGATGCTGTGGGATCAAGATCATGTGAAGTCATGTTGAAGTCTTTAAGAGGGTAATCCTAGTAGGAAGAATAGAAAATTGTCTATTGGAATAGCGTGCTGAATGATTTCAAGTCCTCACGCCCTATATGACAGAGTTACAGTGATTGTATGATATCAACAGTGATGTCATAAATGATGTAATTTGAGCTGTCATTAGTTATGTAATATGTGAGGTCATAAGCAGTGCATGGCGAGGGTGCAAGCTGCAGTTAGATCAGCAAATTATATAGATTCATCTTATTTCAACACCTACAACACCAAACTATAATGCCATTTTAACCTTTGTTTTTATATATATATATATATATATATATATATATATATATATATATATATATATATATATTCACTTAAAAAACCATAGGTTTCACACATGTTATAGTTAGCTGTACATTTCACTCGTAAAAAACCAATGAAAATCCACGTTATAGTTAGAACAGGTAACTATAACTTGCGCGCCCACAATAAACTGCTGATGACGTCACATATTACATCACTCATGACATGGTCAGTGACATCACTCATCACATCAATGATGACATCTGAAATGACACATTGTGGATTGCGGTCGCGCAAGTTATAGTTACCTGATCTAACTATAACGTGGAATTTCATTGGTTTTTTACGAGTGAAATGTACAGCTAACTATAACATATGTGAAACCTATGGTTTTTTAAGTGAATTTGCAAGGTTTTTTAAATGCTAATTCCTAACTATAACGTGTGTGAAACCTATGGTTTTTTCAGTGAATTTGTACGGTTTTTTAAATGCTAAGTTATGTATTTATTTTTTATTTTTTTTTCTGATTTTTCACCGTGCGCACACCCCGCGCACCGAGCGCCCACGTTGCGCAGTTCATACCGTGCGCGCCTCGCCTTTTTTTACACAGTAACAATTTTGTTTTTCTCCCTTGCGGGTCCTTCAATTTATTTAATAAATGTGATTGTTATTTCGTTTTTTTTTTTTTTTTGCCGTGCGCCTACGGTAAGCTTACCGTACGCGCACTCCGCGATTTTTTAAAAAAATTATTAAATGTATTTTTCGTACTTTTTGGTCCTTCGTGGACCCCCTGACAAACGCTAGGGGGTCTGCAACTCTCTTCGTTGCCCCATTTTCACGTTATCCACCTTTGTTTTTCAGTGCGAGAGACAGAAAATGGTGGCCGACACTTTCTGATATCGACCGATTCGAATGTTTACAGTCATGTAACCACCAATCAGAATTAAGCTCGTGCACGGCACCGTACGCGTACGGTAAGCTTACCGTAAGCGCACGGAGCGCGCTTACAGATATATATATTGATTTAAATGCTATTTTCTCAGGACCTACTGAACAGATTTACACCAGACCTGCAAAAGGCACATCTCTGACCTGAGGACTACCTCTCTGCCAAATTTCAAGTAATTCTGTTCAGCCGTTCGGGCTGTAGCTCGGACTAAAGGTCCTATGGGAAAATGCATGGGGAAAACGTGTTTTGGGACCCCCCTTTTTTCTCAGCCCCCGCTTGACGAATCCCCCCGAGACTTTCAGGGTAGGAGCGCCCCAAAGTTATTCCAAATAGAATGTTGCGGATTTCCTATGGAAACACGGTCCTAACTATAACTATCTACTGGCGACCGCCAGTAGATAATATATGTATATATATACGTGTGTGTGTTAAATAAGTAAATATTTTTATATAATAATACTAACCAATACTTCTCTGCAAATTAATGTCCCTTGTGAACCATTGAATCCTAATATAATATCATAAATACTTACCTGCGATGTAGTGACGTTCTATGGTGTGTCTGTGCAGTAATGACTCCAAAAGTAGAGGTCTCAATGTAACGGTTATTAGACTTTGTGCTATTATGCATATCTGTAGTTGTATTTTAATAAGTTTTATGGTTTCTTTTTTTATGAGGGCTATATTCACATGACTGCTATCTAAGGACTTACAAGGTAATTTTAGAGCCATTTACTGATGGCTGGGTACTATATTATGACAGCCTTCCTTTTCAATGGTCCATTGATTTTCATTTTCTTTTTTAATGCCTTACACTGGGCCCTGGCTTTTGTTTCAGGTCAGCCATCTCAGATCTTGAATATCTAAATTTTTTATTGTAGAGAGGTAAGTTTATGTGAAGAAAGGATTGTTAAAGATTAGCGCCCTTGGGTTGTGTTTTGTTTGCTAATGGTGAAGGGTTGAGGTGTCAGAAGGAAATGATTATGGTTAAGAGAGAATTGTCTCAAGTGAATTGAGAATCACTTGAGGGGGTCTGTATAATTGAACAGAATGAAGGTGAATGTGGAGCATTATTAAAGATAGAAATTCAGGCCTCTCTGATAGATAGAAAGAAAGCTATGATGGCTTTAGGGAAGCAAAACAATTGATTTGGCATTTCTGAAGAAGTATATTAGACCTTTGTGGAAGGTGAAGAGGGTGACTAAGGGAACAGGATGCATAAAAAATGTATAAAGAAAACTAGGCTTTTGAAAGGGATATGTAAAAAGGCAAGAAAAAATGTTTCTCTAACTGAGTGATTTGACCTCGGACCATGACCATATTCTTCATGTCTCGTAAAAGGAAGATGTGTAAAGAGGCAAAAAAGAGAATGGCTAAAAGCTGGAATCGAAAACATTTCTCAGTTCAATTTTGATCCTTTCCCACATGAAGAAGAATAGGATGTTGGCAGGTTTGGTTTCAATGACACAGTTGATAATGATTTGGAGTTAGATGGTGCTGTGTGGTCAGTTTCAAGTGTGAGTTTGAAAGATCCTCAAGGAGAGTATAGGCAAAAATGCACCTGGGAATAGGGATTTGGCAGCCAATGAGTAAGGATTATACAATTTAAGGTTCCCATTTTGGCACGGTACTAAGGAGCATAAAATATTATAAGTGGAAAGTGCAAATACCTACTCAGCCCGTGCCAACACTAAAATTAATTAAAATTATGCTAAAATGATTAAAACCGTCCCTAAATAGCAATAAGAGGCATTCTTACTGTTTTTCCTTTATCTGGACATTGGCTGGGCCATTAATTCATAGTATATGTTAAAAAACAAGCAGCACAATGATGTGTATAATATATTTGCATTAACATTTTGGCCCTTTCTTTTTCCTTATATAGTAACTCCGGATGTTCAACATTTTACATAGCGGCTTAATCCATTTTCTTAATAAGCTGTGCAGAAAAATAAAATTCGTGCAATGTCTTTGTTTACACCTAATAGACATAATGTACATTTAGGGTCACTTGCCTTCATTTGAGACATCTCCCATTTAGCTGTAAAGACATTTATCTGAAGGATATCGTATCTAAATTTCAGATAGAGTGTCTTTGCTAGTTGCGGTTCAATTTCATCTAAAAATGTCTCAAAGCTCGGGTTCATTTTAAAATACAAAAATTGTGTAGTAAGTCTCCCTGACTCGCAGTTTAAAGTGACTTTGTGCAAGATAAAATTCCAATAGATGTGCTTGATCTCTCTCTTTGATTCCGGCGTCAGTAGGCTCGGGTTTACGCAATACTTACTCAGCCCCAAATCAAGGAACCAATTTCGAATGTGGGCCAACCAAGGAAAAGTGACATGAACATCCAATTCCAATAGCTTACTCAAGGTCTGCCTGTAGGTTTCTAATTCCACAGTAGTCCAAATTCTGGCCCAATAGGACAATGACCACCATACAGCTAAGTGTTCCAGCCTTTTTATACCAATATCGTATGTTAACGGGATCAATGGGGTATTTTGGGGGAGGTACGTAAACATTCACAAGATGTTATTTTCCCCAACAATTAAAGGCTGTAGGTTTTCACCTCCCGTAACTCTGATCCATCAAGGATGGCAGCATGGGCTCTGGATTTATATACTTCCAGAGCGGGAGTAATAGCCTTTGACACAGTCGAGTATTGTTTCTTTACAATGGGGATGGAATTTTGCATTAAAATTGTCTTTGATTTGTTTATTTGTGGCTTCCATGAAAGCTTTGAGACGAGAATAACGCCTAAATATACAAAGTTGCGAACACACTCCAAGGGCACCCCATTCAAAGCTATTCTGTTTTCGAAGCTTTTATGTGGTTTAATAGCCATGTACTTGGATTTGTTAGGGTTTATCTTGAGGTCCCTTAGTTTACAATAATTATTACGGCTATTAAGTACGTTTTATAACCCCATTGGTGTTTGGGACAACAAGATTGTATCATCCGCAAATGTTAAGGCACAGATATGAGTACCTCCAAGCTTAGGTGAATCATGGGAGGATAATTGCAGATATTGGACCATATCATTCACGTATAGTAAAAACAGAGTTGGCGCCAGGACACAACCCTGGCGCATGCCCCTCCTGATCGGAATCTCATCTTTAAGCTTCCCTCCTGTGCCCCAGCGTACCATGGAAAAGTTACCCTTGTGAAGCCTTATAATTTGATTTAAAATCTCCTCTGGCAATCCCTGTGGGAGTAAAGTTTTCCATAACAGATCTCTTGGAATAGAATCAAATGCTGCTTTCAAATCAATGAAATCAACATATAAATTTCCAAGTTTTAGCTTTGTATACTTTCAGGCTAGGCTTAAGAGTCTGAAAACTTGATCGATTGTGCTTGTTCTTAGTCTAAAGCCAGCCTGGCAAGGTGAGAGTATATCATTCTCCATCATCCAATAATTTAGCTTGGCCAAGATTTGTTTAGCAAACACTTTTAGCAGAATATCTATTTGGCTTATGGGCCTCTAATTTGCGGGGTCATCCCTGCTGCCCTTTTTGTAAATAGGGACTATCTCCGCCCCCTTCTAGGATTCTGGAATGGGCTCTCCCCTGGCTACTGCGTTACACAGCAAATTCACATATGGTACCCACACATCTGGGGCATGTTTCAAAAGGTCCCCATGGATCTTATCCGGGCAGGCGCCTTTGCTAACTTAATAGTAGCTATGGCTAAAGCAGTGTCCTCTGTACTAAACTGAAGAGGTACAGTTTGTGCTATCAGCAGGGGCCCCTCAGTAGGGACTGAAAAGTCTGGAATAAATCACTTAAGCATTTCCCAGCTATGTTATTAACATCACTTGGCCTTTGGTAAGGATATGTGATGTGGCAAAGGAGGTTCACGATAGCGAAGTACTTGTAAATGTAATGCTTCTTTGGAATTGGGTGCGGAGAGCAATTTGTTTCTTAGAAAGCAAACAATCCTCACTCATGGCAGAACGGAGAAATGTAGTATTGATGATAATGTCTGAAAGTTGGATATGTGGCTCTGCCTGAGAGGCTACTATAGAAGGTGAGGTGCTCTTGTTCACAGTGAGTCATGTGAAGAGTTCTTTTGGTGGTGCAGGTGTTTTTACATGAACCACAAATAGGGCAAGTTTGCTGCCATGTAGAATTAGGACCCAGATTTATCCACAGGGAGAAAGTTTTTCTGAGGATTTCGGGTGGTAACAAGTTTCTTCTTACAATGTGGTAGAATGCCAAGAGTAGTAGATAGAAGAGAACATGTACAGATGCATCGCACCCTCTTCCCCTTCTGCCAGGGAGAGTTAAGAAACTATTTCAATTTCTTTCTTCAAGATGAAGAGATCCAATCCATCTTTTGAGAGATGTACTCCAGGAAGGAGATTGATGAGCCAAATTATAGTTCAAGAATTAATATATCCAACTTCCAGTTACTGATCAGTCTCAATAGTATTTGCAGTTCAGGTGGTTAGACTAGCCATTTCAATTCAGGAGCCTCTACTCTGGACGTTTGCTTGCTCCTTGTTATGTCACTTAAATCCCTAGATCTTTGGTGGAAAATCTCAGAGAGAGAGATGTTTGTTTCAAAGAGTATTTGAACAGCATTCCTTTCTTGTCTTAAGTATTTAAACAACTGAAGGAACAATTAAGGGTTGTGATGGATCTTATAGGTTTTGAGGTAAACAAAGAGAAATTTGTTTTAGACTGTTTTCTGGCTTTAGCTTTTTAGTGGTACCAGGTGTGGAAGCCAAATGAATTTCACAGTGTCTTAAGCAATAGTTTGTATTCTTAGATCTTTGGCTTGTGTGGCTGACCTGATTTCATTTACCATTGAGGTTGTGCTATAAGGAACTCTACAGTATTGAGCTCCCCAAAGATTTAAGGTGTCAACTTCTAGCTGGTATTTTTGGTAGATGGAAAAAATAATTTTGACATAGGAGGCCAGAAAAGAGCTTGAGTGGTTTTGGGAAAGTTTAGAGGACTGTAATGGTGGGCTTTGATCGAAGTGGTGTTTCCTTTCCCATGGAACAAGGCATCTGCTTTGCCATGATGATTTCCAGATCTATCCGTTATTTCATATATTAAATACTGCACCTGCTGCCATGCAGAGAGGCTGATTCCACCCAAAAATCAAGTGAGAAATGCCTCTTTGGTGAGGCAGGAGACCGCATTGGCAGGGGAGGGTAGGCCCCTGGTGATTATATCAGGAGGTCCACTTTTACTCTGTCCACAGCTAGACACAGCCCTCTGCTTCACCTAAGGGGCATTTCTCATTTGATTTCTGGGTGGAATCAGCTTCTCTGCACTGAAGCAGGTGCAGTACTTACTGTTTAAGTGGGTACCCTATCTTATACGCGTTTTGGACCCCACATTCTTAATTTATAGGAAAGGTACCAGCCTGGTCCTGATGAAATGCCATTGACCCTCCTGACATACTAGGCATGAAACATGTTGACCTTACTCTGCACACACTATAGCTATTAGGGAACATTATCACCTCTGATAGCTTCTGTGTTGTTAATGTGTCATGGGGCCGCTACTTTATTAAAGTTTTCTTGGTTTACTTAGAGACCATTTTAAATCACCTCTTCACCACCCTCACTTGCATTCTTCATAAGGCTTCATAATCAGAAGATCTCAATCAAAGAGCCTCCAGTGAGGGGCCCAGCAGGCTTTGCAGTGCCGGCCGAAGAACCAGGACCTTATGGGCCTGGCAGCGCAGGGTACGCTTTAATCTTCTGAGTTCACCTGCTTTGTCGAACAGAGACACAGGACACTCCGTTAGGCGTAGAAGATAAGGTTTATTAGCTGCAGCTAAGTACAGTTGTCCCAGAAGTACACTCAGTATGTTCTTAGGAGACTGCCACTTTACTTCATGGCGCACAATCTTTTATAACACACATATTCACAAAGAACACTCCCAATGCATACAGGGTTAACCAATGAGAAGAATGTGAAAACAAGATATTAAGTAACTCAAATAAGCCTCTCTTCCAACTGTGTTTGTCACCCTTCCCCACAAGTTAATCAGTGGTAGTGTTTATAAGTCGACTTGCAGGTGGCAGGACACATTTGTATGCCCCGGAGGACAGTTGTGAAATGAGAGAATACGAGTAAAGAATAGCGAAGGCCAGAGGATAAGATAAAGTCAGGAAAGAATGGTGTGAACCAACAGATAGTTGAAACAGGGATCAGTCAAACCAGACGAGGATTAGTGGAGTCGGCCGGACCCTGACACCAGCTTTAAACAGAGGCAGGAGGTTATTTGACACGTTGCAGTAGGAAGAGGGAAAACAACACCTCGTTCACCGTGCCGCCTGAGTGAGGGCAACACGAAATGGCGGAAAGACACAAAATGGTGGCTAAATATGAACGGGATCAGAAAACTGAATTACCTCAGACCCTCCTTTTGCCATTACTCAGGCAAGACACACAGACTCATTTTAATCTGAGTCAACGTCAATGGCCATGAGGTCATCAAGCTGTTGCTGCAATATCATGTTAATGCTCTCCGTCTTCCGTGGCACAAGCCTTGGGACACATATAGTGGCACAAAGACCACAGATGGCGGGGCCACACTGCATACAGAGACAACAGGAAAAAATGATGGCCAAAACCACTCCAAGGAATGTTAATACTTTCCATCCCCATTTGGACAGTAATCCCCAAAACTATTCCAATAAGGACCAATCTCCTTCGTCCTGATGAATTGACTCGGAGATCACATGTAATTTGGAGATGGCTTGGTATACCGTAGGGGCGTCGTCAGGTATATAAATGCAACAGCTAGATCCGATCAATTTACAAACTCCACCACGATCCGCAAGAATAACATCCAGAGCAATCCGGTTCTGCAATGTCATGAGACGATCTGCCTGAAGTTCAGCTGTGAGATTACTCAAGGCTCCCACAGTGACATCTATGGTAGTCTCAACAACACGAACCAATTGTCTCATGTTTCTACTGTTGGCCATTGGGCCCCAAAAAGGGAGAAATCCTTTAAAGAAATCACCTCCCTCTTGTCCTGCTGTCTCTTTAGAATCAATAATCCCTCTGCCATATCTGTTTCTGTGATGTCCCGAAGGAGCGGTATATGTAGGGGGGAGAAGAAAGGCTATATAGCACGTGCTGAAAAATCAGTCAGTAGCCACGTGTAAGCTCTATCGTGGCAGACAAAATACGTGACCTGGGATGTCACTAACGGTGGTGAATTCTGAGATGTGTGAATGTATGTATGGGAACAAAAACTCTTTCCTTGTCCAGTGTCAGTAGTCTGGCCATTCATTTGTAAACAAAAGTTACCTCGATGTGGCACGGTCCAAATTGGTGGAGATTTTCCCTGTTTAACTCTATTTGTAAGGCTAGTAGCGTAACGAGTCACGTTCCAACCATCGTATGCCCGTTTCTCATCAACAGGAACCCTACTATTCTCCACAATTCTAGCCATAGTCACTATTCCTTTTATCAGAGAACTATGACTAAAATCTTGCCCACTACCATATGAACCAACTGGACGTCTAAATCGGTTCTGATATGCATTTGAAAACATCACAAAATAGGCCCAAGCGGAACCTTCATAAGAAAATGGAAGGGCTAAATATGGCATCCCCTTGTCTGTGGTATAAGGCATAAGTCCACACACCCAACAGTCGGTTGTGTTGACTACCAATTGGTGTTGATGCAACAACTGGACAAATGAATTGTTAAAATATTCTGTTCTCCTGATTAGTTTATGTTGGGGAAGCGTATATAATTGATGTGGGGAGTTAGTAGAGCGAAGAGGCAAGGAAATAGAAGTAGGGACAGATTTGTGCTGCATAGCATGAACAATCCAACCTGCACAAGCCAATAAGATACTAGAAAACATAAGAACACACAATGCTATGCCACATTGACTGTACACTAATTTACAATATTTCTTTCTCATCTCTTCCTTCTTATTATTCTTTCCCAATTTGACATCCATCCTCTAAAATTGTTGCTCACGGCAATCTTCCTTACTCACTTGGCTGTGATTATAAGCCGTCCTATGACACTGCAAGTCCTGGGGGCCTAGCCACTATACAAGTCACGAACCAAGACTCCTACCGTGACCCTGCAACCTGGACAGATGATACATGTCACGAAAGAGATGAAAATTTCAGGTGTCCTTGACCAGTCTTGGCCTTAAATTATATCGAGTTCTGTTCAGTACAGTTTGGTCCTGAAATAGTGTTTGTGGATCTGTAGTGTTCAATCGGAGATGTGGCGGTACGGCTTCTTGTAAAATGTCGTCATCTTCTTTCTCCGACCGAGCTCCATCTAGGTGTGCACTACTGAAAGGTACAAACCGAGGGACCCTTTCACCCTCAAAATCACCTACACCCTTACGGACCCACTGGTCAAAAGGCAAGGGCAAGGGCACCTTTTTGCAGTGCACGCCATGGATCCAGTTCTTTTTCCCTTCGACTTTCACTGCTGTACGTGTCACCAGAAGAACTTGTCGAGGCGGCTTTCAGCGAGGTTCCAAATTCCTTGTCCTCTGAACATTTTTCACACAGACCCAGTCTCCCGGTTGGATAGAATGACCTGGGTCTGTGGAGGCCTCTGGTAAGGTGTTTTGAACCTGTTGATGGAGAACACGTAATTTAGTGGTGAGGTCATGTAAGTAGTCAATCAGCATTGGATACTGTATGTCAGAATACTTTTTAGGACGAGGGACTCCCCAAACATTAGCCGGGCGCCCAAAAACAACCTCGTAAGGGCTGAGTCCCAAACGAGAATGTACAGTTGTTCTAGTGGATCGGAGAGCCAAAGGTAAAGCATTGTGCCAGGCAAGTCCCGTGCTAGCCTGTACCTTTGCAAGCATAAGTTTGAGAGTGCCGTTATAGCACTCTACCAAACCCGCTGATTGGGGATGGTTCGCCGCATGGAATCTCTGCTTGATACCAAGACCGGCACACACCTTTTTCATAATTTGGCCCACAAATTCACTTCCATTGTCACTTGAGGCAATGCGTGGCAAACCAAACCAAGGGAAGAACTCTTTCAGAAGAACTTTGGCAGTGGATAAAGCAGTGTTGTCTTTCAGGGGGTAGACCTCTATCCATCTGGAGAAGGCACACACCACCACCAAAACATATTTGAGATTGTTGCATCATTCCATGTGAATATAATCAATTTGCAACACCTCAAAAGGATATGTTGGGGGAGCAAAATGACCTGCTGGAGTTGGGGTTCCCTTTCCTGGATTATGCATCAAGCAAACGATACAATGCTTCACTAAATTATCTGCACATTTTGGAATCCCTTTGTTCAGCCACACTGGAGCCAGAAGCTTACATATTCCTTTCGCACTGATGTGGGCTGGACCATGTGCCATAGCAACTACAGGCAGTACATAGGCATCTTGTAACAGCCAACGCTGATGTTCGGACAATTCTATCCAACATCCCATCGCGTCTAACATTCCTGTACTCTCTTTCAACTTACTCAACTCCTTCTCTGTAGCCTCTCCTTGAATCGATCTCACACTTTCTATTGTATCCTCACACATTCCTTTTTCCTTGACCCAATTTGCAGGGCCCGCAACATACATGCGACTCATAGCATCTCTGGCTGTTTCTTTCGCTACCTCATCCGCAAAAGCATTCCCGCGACCAACATCATCAGTAATCCTCTAATGCGCACTACACTTTATGATTGCTATCTGGGTAGGCAAAGCAAGTGACTCAAGAAGATCAGTTACCAACTGACCATGCTGTATTTTAGTACTGTGGGAGGTAAAGAATCCTCTTTCCTTCCACAAACGACCAAAGCTATGTGCCACACCAAACGCATACTGGCTGTCGGTATATACATTCACTCTCTTCCCCTTAGATAACACACACGCTCTGGTCAAAGCTATCAGTTCAGCCGCCTGAGCTGAATTATGTCTGATGCGTGCTGTCTCCACGATTGTATGCAAGGTGGTAACAGCATAAGCTGAAGTTGTTTCACCATTAGGGAGTTTAAAACAAGAACCATCCACCCATAGGATCCCATCCGGGTCCATTAGTGGTGTATCTTTCAAATCAATCCTACCTTTTGTCTCCTCCTCAGTATGGAGAAAACAATCATGTTGTTCCTGAATACCTTTCTCTTCTGGAAGAGGTAACAATGTGGCCGGATTTAAAGTGTTACATCGTTTGATGTGCACATGACTAGCCAAGAGCGTCAGCTCATACCCAGACAAGCGAGCGCTTGTAAGATGTTGCGTTTTTGTCCTATTTAGCAAGGTATCCACTGCATGTGGTACCATAACAATAAGAGTGTTATCTAGCACCACTCCAGCAGACTGATGAATAGAGATTGCTGCTGCTGCTGTAGCTTTAAGACAACTAGGCAATGCCTTGGCTACTGGATCTAATGTAGCCGAAAAGTAGGCACATGGCCGCTGCTTGTCTCCAAATCGTTGTGTTAAGACTGACAACTGACAACGCACAACCCTCTCTTTCATGGACATAGAGCGTAAAGGGCTTACTGTAATCCGGAGTACCCAACACAGGAGCAGAGCACAGAGCAGCACCTAAATCAGAAAAACTCTTCTGACATTTGTCAGTCCAAGGAAGGGGTTGGGGTGTGTCTTTCAAAGTGAGTGCCAACAAAGGTTTAGCCAACAAAGAAAAATTTGGAATCCACTGTCTACAATAAGAGGTAATGCCAAGAAAGGCACGCACTTCTCTTTGTGTGGATGGCACAGACATTTGTGCAATTGCTTGAATACGTTCTGGGGTCAGTCGCCTTCCCTCCTTCGACAATAGATGACCTAAATAGGTAACCTCTTGGCAGGGATATTGTAATTTAGAAGGTGAAACCTTATGGTGAAGGTCAGACAAGTGACGCAATAGTGCAATAGTCAAGTTTTTGCAAATATCCTTTGAATCAGCAGCAATCAATAAATCATCCACATACTGAATAAGGGTAGCACCTGGCGGTAAAGGAAAAACATCAAGCTGGCATTTCAGAGCTTGGCTATAGATGGAGGGACTTTCACAATAGCCTTGGGGTGCGCGCTTGAACCGGAAACTCCGGCCTCCTAAAGAGAAGCCAAAAATATCCCTACTCCTTTCAGCAATGGGGATGCTGAAGAAAGCATTTTTCAGATCAATAACAGAAAACCAAGCTGCCGAGGCAGGTATCATAGTTAACAGGGCAGTGATATCTGGAACAACAGGAAACTGTGGTACAACACTTTTATTAACCTCCCGGAGATCAATAACAAAGCAATAAACAGGAGGCTGAGAAGGATCAGTGCGTTTAAGAACCGGGAGAACAGGACTATTGCATACATTTCCCCTCGTCTCCTCGACCACACCCTTCTGAACCAAATCATAAATAATAGCAAAAAGTGCTCTTTCACCAGCATTGGGAATTTTGTATTGAGGGATGCGTGCAATTTAGCATCGGGCTTGAGGGTAACAACATAGGGTGGGATCTCAAGACAACCAATATCATTTGGACCCATAGCCCAGAGTGTTGCAGGGAGAGAGAGCAATTCAGGTGGAAATTGATCTTTAGACAAATACATTGGAGTAGTCAGTTTCTGCCCCAAAACGAGATGTACACCAGAAGGAGAACAATATATCTTTGCATGCAATCTTTTCAATAAATCCAAACCCAACAGATTTTCGCCGCAACCAGTCGTTAAAAGAAGCGGAGCTTCCAAATCAAAAGAACCAATTGAAATAGGCAGAGGACAAGAGACCGGGCTATGAACTGGGGCGCCAGAAAATCCTACGGATACGTTTGTTAAGCCAGACAAAGGTGCCCCAGGGAGTTTGGAGTGAATAATAGAACTTCTCATCGCACCAGTATCTAAAAGAAATGGCTCTGAAACACCCATTGTAGTGACATTAACATAAGGCCCATTCTGATCTACTGGAATCGATACAACTCCCTCACTTTGTCTATGGCTGTCCTAGTTAGCGTGAAGACCGTCATTCTCACCTTCAACATAGTAATCATCATTGTAATACTGTGTAGACTGAGTATTTTGCTGATCAAAGTAGTTCATAGTATGTGGAGGTGGAAGGGAACGCTGTGTCTGGGGCGGCATACCTCGACCTCTACCCCTGGGTGCTGACTGGGAACCACCACGACTTCGTGGAGTAGATAGTCCTCCATTGCGCTGTAATAAAACTGGGCAGCCATTCTTAACCCCTTTGCCGCGGCAGGAATTCCGCCGCGGCGCTGGGGGGGGTTTGGGGGCAGCGCGGTGGCGCTGTGCTCGTGACGGAACCGCTCCGTCACGACCCACGGTTGAGCTGTGCTGATGACGGAGTGGTTCCGTCACGGCGCCGCCCACTTACGTTGGACGCCCGCACAGGTGGGGAAAACACCCCGCGTGGGTGGAGCGGCAGCCAACGGCCGTGGCATGCCGGAACCACTCCGTCATGAGCACAGCGCAACCGTGGCTCATGACGGAGTGGTTCCGTCATGAGCGGGGAAGGGGTTAAAGTGACCTTCCTCCCTACAATAGGCGCATTGGTTAGGACCTAACAAAGGCAGCGGAATATAGGGCTCAGGCTTTTGAAACACCCTCTGAAATTGGGGAGGCTGTTGAAACTGGCGCTGAGCAGAGCGAGGAGGATAAGCTTGTTGCAGAAGAACCTTCGTTTTGAATTCTTTAGTCTTTTTCTCTTGCTTGTCTTTTTCCTCTTTATCCCTGTTTTCGTAATATTGAGCAGTAGCCAATATCTGAGCAGAAGAAGAAACAGCCCATGAACTTTCAGAGTCTTTTAATTTATGTGACAACTCGGGGAGCAAATTAAATACGAATTTATCTACAAATAATCGTTGTCCACCCTCCGTAGTCATATCCTGACCACTGTGATCAATAAACGTCTCCTCAAAACGAGTGAAGAAATCGGAGACACTCTCATCTTTCTTCTGTCTACACGCAGCTAATTTATCCCAATTAACTCGTAAGGCGGGCATCATTGTTTTCATTAAAGTAATAATCCTACCAGGGAGTTCTGCGATCAAAACATCAGGCTTAGCACCACCCACTTGTGCTCTATCCGAGGCAGTTATAGCATTCCATGTACCACCCAATTCTTGAACGTGATCCTCTCTACGAATCCGAGCCCGTAACGCTTGTGGGACTACATTTCCCATCAACATGTCAATATCGGCTAAATTCATAATACAGGCATCAACAGTCTGGGACAATTCTTTATAGTAACCAGCAGGGTTTTTACGGGGATCCGGTAAAGATTGTTTGAGGGCCAAAACATCAGATCTCTTCCATGGCACATGTACCTATATACGCTGGAAATGAGCGGGAATAGCTGGATTATTACCTGCTTGCGCAACCTCTTCCCTCCATATCGAAGGAACCTCTCTCATTGGGTAATGTTTCAATGTCTGCCGAACAGCAGGATCAGAATCAAGAAACGTTCGTGAAGAAAATAAGGACCTAAAAGTAACAAGTGTCCTTACGGCGTCCTCAACCTTAGAACCGACAATGAGTCCTTTATCGAAATTAGCCTGAACATCCAACAAACCCTGGGGAAGTAAACCCAAATCCTTATCCTCCCATCCTTTAGCAAGAGTGTCACACATAACATTAAATACATATCTCTGCGTGGGCGCATCCCACTGATGAAAGGTGATCATGATATCTTTCACACTATACTGGGGACCCTTCTCGATCCATTTGCGAGCGAGAGAGTCCAACACCACCCGCTCGTCGGAACCTGGAAGTTGACTACGAGACTGTCTTCGAGAAAAAGCCGGAGACATGTTCAGAGTCCCAAAGAAAGGGGACAAAAAACCAGAGACAGTATCTGTTATTCGTTTGCGCACAGTAGGAGAATTAGACATAAGGACAGGGGACAAGGTATTAGGCGATACAGGAGAGGAACTGGCAGTTATAAGGGGAGCCGAAGGCAAAGAAGATTGATGTTCAGGAGATGGAGACAAAGGAGTCGGTGGCACGAGAGGTGGGAGTGGCAATACCGGAAGGGGCAAATGTGGAAGAACCGGAACAGGTGGGGGGACAACAGGTAACTGAACAGGTTGTAACAACGGGGGTGCAGCATAGCGGGTGGAGGCAATCTCAATAGATGAGACATCAAAGGGTCTTCCTCCAGATCCTTACTTTTATCAGAAGGGGAATTAGGCACCACCGGATAGCATCTATCTATTGCCATACGATGCTGTCTCTCTGAAATTTCCATTGCATTATCAATCTCATTATCTTTAAACTGCTGGGCAGCCTGTATAATCGTCATATTTTGTGCTTTCTTATCTCGTTTTGCCTGCTTAATTTCTTTCTGTTTGCCTTCCTTACGCCAGAGGCGGAAAGAGTCAAACATTGCCGGCCGGGCTTGTCTTTTGAACAATATCGCTTCCAAATTGTCTAATATGTCAGGCTCAAAACTACAATTTTGTGGCCACTGTAGAACGCCATCGTTCTTCGTGTATTGGATCCATGCCTTATTAAAGGCAATGGGGCCGACACCATATTTTGAATAAAGCTCATAGGTGGGAGTTCCAACCGGAGGAATCGGACAAGAGTCCTCCTGCCGGGAATCCCTATTACAACCAAAGCAGCAGAACTTCCTAAACTTACTCAGACCAGGCATCGTTATTTCACTGGACTGTTCACAAACATCAAGGGGTTAAATCAAATAATACAGCACAAACGTACTCACCCCTCGGCTTCGGCTTTTGCAATAGCCGAATCAAAGACCCAAATCAAAACAAAAGAGTGGGAGCTACCCACTAATACTTAACTAAGTGTCTTCTTACGCCAACAGAGGCCCGTCTAATGTCTCGCGATACCAAACATCATCAAAGGGACCAAAGCAGGGCGGCAGTCAGGGCAGCAGTCGTCAGCAGTCGTCAGAAAGGAGAAACCGCGCTGCAAAAGACCTTCGGACCACTTCGACATACAGGGGTCGCTTGACGTGGTTCGCGATTCCTCCAGAATTTTCTTGCGGGGCTCCTCACGATCCTCGGGCAGAATTGCTACCTCTGAAGCCGCCCCCCGTTGGGCGCCAATTGAAGAACCAGGACCTTATGGGCCTGGCGGCGCAGGGTACGCCTTAATCTCCTGAGTTCACCTGCTTTGTCGAACAGAGACACGGGACACTCCGTTTGGCGTAGAAGATAAGGTTTATTAGCTGCACTCGGTATGTTCTTAGGAGACTGCCACTTTACTTCGTGGTGCACAATCTTTTATAACACACATATTCACAAAGAACACTCCCAATGCATACAGGGTTAACCAATGAGAAGAATGTGAAAACAAGATATTAAGTAACTCAAATAAGCCTCTCTTCCAACTGTGTTTGTCACCCTTCCCCACAAGTTAATGTTAGTGATTATAAGTCGACTTGCAGGTGGCAGGACACATGTGTATGCCCCGGAGGACAGTTGTGAAATGAGAGAATACGAGTAAAGAATAGCGAAGGCCAGAGGATAAGATAAAGTCAGGAAAGAATGGTGCGAACCAACAGATAGTTGAAACAGGGATCAGTCAAACCAGACGAGGATTAGTGGAGTCGGCCGGACCCTGACACCAGCTTTAAACAGAGGCAGGAGGTTATTTGACACGTTGCAGTAGGAAGAGGGAAAACAACACCTCGTTCACTGTGCTGCCTGAGTGAGGGCAACACGAAATGGCGGAAAGACACAAAATGGTGGCTAAATATGAATGGGATCAGAAAACTGAATTACCTCACAGCCCAATGAGAAGTGCCCAATGATGAAGCATGACACCCTACCAGGTGTGTAAAGGCTCTATGATCTGATAATTTGGATCCCTCATGATCCCACTGGTCGAACCTGTTGTTCCATCTATTAGGGCCTGTCCTATCCGTTACTTGAGGAACTGCCCCTCTGTGTTTAATATAAATAAAAAGGTTGGACATGTACTTTTAATTTTTTCATATGCTGGTAGTGAAACACTCCATTTATTTTCACTACTGTGAGGCCTGCCCCTCCCATAGGATAACATTGGCTATTCCTTATTACATTTTATAAGCTGTAATTTCCAATTGGGCACAGGTGGCTATATCATGTATGGTGTCTTACAAATTGTGGTGAAAAGTCCTATTTAATGATAAAGTCAGGTTTTTGATTACAATTCTAAAAATGCCAGTTTTAGAAAGTGGGTATTTTTATGCCCTTAGCCCTTTGAGCCTGTAGCCTGGAAGGGTCACTTGACTGGATGTAACTGTGTAACTGACAGACTTTGTGAAGTTCTCCCAGACAGATTAGGTGTGTCCGAATAGGCCACCTGCTGGCAGGATGGGGGGTAGTACTGAGCACAGACTCACTTGCAACTGAATAGTCTGTGCTCTTCCTTCACACAAAAAGGCCTAATGACACTATTGTATGGTTTGCACCTCCCTTGGTAAAACTGTGCGTTAGTTGGACAGCATAAACGCTGGGACTGTTCCAGGCTGATTCTATGCGCACCCTCAGGATATGTTGGCCTATGTCACCACTAGCCACAATGTACCATCTGTACCTCTTACTTACTGGGCAAAAATTGGGGTGCAACCGTAAAACATGACAATCCTGATCCCCCAAGGAAATCGAAGTAACAGATCTAGACCCTTTTCATTTGGATCCTCATGGTTACCCAAGGAAGTACACAAATAATACTCAACAAGACTTTTCAAAATGTATTGAACATTTGTGATTCTTGCATTTAATACGTTTGCTGCGATTATGAGTAAAAAGAAACAGATTAGCATGATTAGCATTTCAAGAACAGTGAAAAGAATAAACATTTTCACCATGATGCAAAGACAGTGAATATATGCAGCCATATCAGTGCTGTTTATAGTTGCAGTCCAACCTAACGCTCCCTAACCTAGTCTTGCCTAGGGTGGGCCATCTGGCAAATCCCTGCCAGTTGAACTAACTCCCTGTTACCTGAGGGTAAGTGTCATCAGGCTGTTCATCTTGGTGTACAGTTGGCCATCCCTCATGCTGGTATGCAGGAGTCAGCTGAGCTGGAATTCCAACATGTGGTAACCCACAATGTCAGAAGTGTGCTCTTCTGCCTTAACAAGGAAGTGGTTTTGTATTTATCACAATAGAACCCATGTGGCCACGTCACAACCCCTGTTAGGCCATAATTGTTTATGGTGACTGAATAGCGTTGTCACCTTCCGGACAATAATAGTAATAGTGTGCCTACGAAGATGAAATGTAAGCAGTGCAGATTCAGAGAATGTTATCCAGCCTGGTCACGTTTGTGAATGTATGTCAAAAGTCATGATGTGTAAAAGAGAAGGCAACTTAAGAAGCATGAGCGTGTAAAATGTCAGGGCTTCTGACCAAGCATATCCTGACAATGGGACACCCCCTCCTTGGACGAAAGTTGGTTAAAAGCTATCCCTAGATAAATCCTAAAATGTAATGGTCAATTAATATAAAAGGAACCCTACTAAAATCTAAAAAGAATTATGCTTCTTTTAATAACAAAGAGCATAGAGAAAGTCATTACTTAAAATCATTAAAATGAACAAAAGGCTATTAAAATTAATTAAAAAGTAATTTTGCATAAAAAGTAAAGCCAAATTAAAAAGGTGTCCCATGACTCAAAACTGCCAGATTGTTTATGTGTTCTGAGTGGTAGACGAAACATTGCTGTTCTCAGCTACAGCAGACAATGTTCCCCGAGGCACCCATCAGGTCAGATCCATGGAGCAAACATGTTCCCATTGATCCACTTCAGCAGCCGCTGAAGGAGGAATAGCCAGTGCAAGATCCACAGAATCTGAGCCAAGGTTCAGATCACTAGGAACAGGAGCATCCCAAGAGGGCTCGTGGAATGAGTTTTAGAAACAACAACAAGCGCAAAGGACAACAGTGCAACTGAGCTGTTAACAGGCTCACCAGTAGGTCATGTCCAAAGACTGAACCAGTTGCATTCCTAGGGATCCATCCAGTGCACACTCGAACGTGCACAGAAGACAGTGGAATATGGGCTGCATGCAATGTTGTCAGACAGGCCAAAAGGACAAGAACCAGTGTTCATTTAGTTCCTGAAGCAAAGGTGCGCCTAAACAGTGCATCATGCATTCACGACACAGGAGCACATGCAGAAGTGTTAGTTCCATTTGGCCTTCTAATGGGACATCCACTGCAGAGCAGAAAAAGTAAAAGCAAATTCCCTACAATTAGGAACAGGACCAGTGGAAGACCTCCAAAAATGCTTCCCCGCACAGAGTGTATAAATGATGGAATAACTCCGAAGACTGTCTGGAAGTTGGTAACCAAGGCAGAGCTTATTTTCCTAAAAAGTGCACCAATCCTGCATTATTGGACATGTTAAAAATGCGGTGTACGAACTCCCCAAAATGTAATGAGAAATTAGTGCAACGTGGCAACTGTAACTCAGAGGAAGATGCTGCAACTTGAAGATCAAATGTCTCGTTTGCAGATGTTAAGACCACATCCTTCTGGAACAGTAAGGCTTTTAGTCTGCTCAAAGCATCAAAGTGCACATTTCAAAGCTTTATTGAAGACCAAAGCGTCACCTCTCAAACTGTGTGGGTAAGGTGTAAACAGTACTTGTGTGCAACAAGTCACAAAGGAAGCAACCATCACCTGATAGGCGATTCCTGGCTTCATTCCACACCAGGCATGATCATTAAATATCAAATAACTCCCACTCAAGAGCAATCTGAAAGCCGGATGTATCACAGCAGCTGGGGAACCCTTCAGATAGCAAGACAAAGCTGTCATTGATGCATTACATGCGCCATGAATCAAAATCTCCCTGTACACTAAGGAATGTCCTAAAGTATTCTCGCAGTCTGACCACTAAGAAAAACCTCCGTTTCACCATTCCTACAGTGATATCTAAAAGGTAAATTTCGTGACTCGTGCACATATCCTAGAGCTTCATATGTGCCTACTTGATGGTACTTCAAAAAGTATGGAAAGTGGAATGTCAATGCTGGCAGAGAGATAAAACCATGGATTATCCAATCCGCTGAAGGTATTTCTGCAACAGTAAATGGTAATTTCTCTAACTTCTCTATGTGTAACATGGTGTATATTGCATTCTTCCTTTCCATTATTGTCTGCTGTTTTTTGATATTATAAGGTAAAAACAAGCTTGTGGCATTAAGGTGTCACCATGGTACGTGACTGGAATAGGATGTCTGCAAAAGTCCAGCTGAATAACATAATTGATCTAAGCTGTGACTGCCCAAATTGTAAAGAGGACATGTTGTTCTGTATGATGTCTATCGCAGATGACACAATGTTACTAAGAGAGTATATCCTACTGGATAATGTCGTTATACCATTATCTACTATCGCAAGAGCCCTTTTGAAATTTGCTCTGTCAATCTTGTGCAGTCTTTCAGCAGCCTCCTGCTGGAAAACTTTCCACACTTTGTTATATATTGCTTACAAGAAGCACTTTTTACGTGAATTTCGAGGACATAGTAGGAAGTCCTGTAGTCCCATGTCATCAGAGAGAAGGGACAAGTGTTGTTTCACCTTGGACAATGTTGAGGTTTTTAGCCAATCAAGGCACAACTTCCCAGCTGTAAGTTATTACCACCCCTGACTGTTGAGTCTGAATGTAAGGTGGGTCAGGTCTGATGATCTTAAACTCTTCGGTGTCACCCAGGAGACATGCATGACATCTATTAGTATTTAATGGCTATACTTACTATCCCCCTGATTTTTCCTTTTAGAATTGAATGAACTGTTGCAAATCATGGTGTCTAATGTTCATTCCATGTAATTTGTGAATCATTGCCAGCAGCACAGGGCGGCATGGATTGGGGGTGGCGGGCGGGTGCGGGAAGGAGGGCAAAAGAGATATAACAATTGAGAAACAAATCTTACCCCACTGCCACGCCTCTCCTCCGTCGTCCTGCCATTGTTTCTCCCAGCTGGTGTTCCATGAACAGGAAGCACCCAGTCTGAGGCACTCTTGAGCCAATCACAACACTACATTGCAACTTTGTTATTGGTCTGAGCGCTGTGGTTCGGTGCTCAGCCAGGGAATGAGAGCCTGGGCATGTGCTCCACCCTAGACTATAATGTAGCCTGGGTGCAGAACATGCAAAGTGCGCCTGACTGTTTGGCCATCCCGAGAAGGCTGGCCAAACATTCATGCCCAGTTAGGGAGCCCAACCCACTCCTCCCCTACTCTGTCAGCAAAACAGCCTGCCCCGCCCACAAAGCTGCCGCAGCAGGGAAAAGATAAAATGAAGATGACCTATAGTTATTATCATTTTATCTTTCCTTTATTTCAATGCTGCAAAGCAGTGGGGTGACGCTCCTCCAACTTAGCAAAGGACCTGCCACTGGTTGCCAGTTAGCTAAATGTATAAACATGGGAATGTTTGATGTATTTACATTTTTAATCTTAGCCAGAATGGGGCATGATGTTTGCAGCACTGTTTTGTTCAGGAATATAATTTGGTGTTCTCTGGCATGCTCTGAAGAGCGCCTCGTTTCCCTGAACCTGCCTATCTTTTATTCCCCAAATCGATTTCAACTCAACTGTGTCCCTCCAAAAGTTAAACCCTTGTTTGGAGAAATGGAAAAGTAAAGATTCAGAATATATCAGCTTTGTGTTAGTGAGCATATTTTTCCTTGCAGGTGATGGTTAGGTATGGGTCATTTGTATCGTAACCAGAGAAATGTGAAAATGCCTTTGCAATCATCTGTGAGCTACCCTGTGGTGGTGTAGGGCAGTGTTCCTATTGCATTTAATTAAATATTGTACGTTGAGTACTTGCTTTATGCAAGAAGTGATCACCATAATGCTGAAAACAGAACATTTCATCATTATGAGAAGTGCCTTTTTACATTTTCTAAGAATTAAAAACAGTGGAATGCTCGAGATCTTTCAGCATTCATGCACTGTATTAATGTACTAATCATCGGAGATAGTATTAGGGGTGATAAAATCATTCAATGCGAAACACATATTGGAATTTCCAAAAGTTTAGTACGACCGAACGTATCATACAATACCCTATCCTAAACAATTCCATCAGGAACCAGAACAGTAAAAATGTTCACCAGGGAAAGGGTCTCTTCGCACTTTGTGCGATGAAGAAATGGGGTGTTAGAACCACGTTCACCATGTCTGTGGTGGCCACGCTATGGTGAAACCCTTCATCTGCTTAAGGAGAAAGTCCTTTTTAACTTAAAAGACCTATCCATCAATAATGTTGCTGCAACAGTGAAATTGTAGCTGTCACCCTTGCATGTGCATATGCTACGCCCTCCGGGGCTGCTAGGATCAAACCTAACCTGCGATCTGAATTTGGTATTACTCTATCCCCTAACTCCAGGAATAGGAGAAAATGGTATGTTGTTCGCACTTAACTGGTAGGAGTACTTTGCTGAAAAGCCTTTCGGCAAATGTGTGTCTTCAGGCTGCCGTGTTGACTGCCATCGTGATATCTCTATCTATACTCGTACTGGAATGAGTATTCACAGCCACAGCAGCAGTTTACACTGTTGCTTTTGTGGATTTGTCAGCCATCTAATTCTCTGCAATGTGTATTCCTACACGTTGATGACTCAAGTTGTGCATCACATGAGTCAGTGCAAGCATTCTTTCAGCTTAGCTACCTACCCCCAAAACGTTTTGTGCTTGATGGTGTACTCTTTGGAATCTCTGAATCCATTCTGACTCAAATAGTGTAGATACTCATTGTAAGACTGGAAACAATAATACAAATCGCACACTATAAGTGTGAGGAATTCAGGATCTGTATTTTCTAGTGACAATATCAGAGCCCTGAGTTCTGCCAACTGCGATGTGCAGTCACCAAGTGATTGCCTGTAGTTTTCTCTGGGCGGAATTCCCCATCCTGCATTTGCTCCTTCAATGCTATGCATGCTGCCGAATGTTGGTGCTTTGTCCCTACCGCAGCTTGGGCAGAACCATCAGTATAGATGATGTAATCATACTGACCAAGAGGCATGACTTCATTAGGCAGAGAATATTCCATATTCCTATTGCAGAAATGCTTGTGTGTATCGTGTAGATTCAAAACTGTAGTCTACATCTGTTGCAGAGAGTTGGCCCATTGTATCCATCCCACATTTAATGCTTTAGCTTGAGTCCAGTGGCACAGTGAGCCCAGGACCCATGTCTGGGCATACCTGGCGCACTTAAGACGAGAAAGCAAAAGACACACAATTGATGGACGGAATGCAGAACAAATCAAAACATTCACCCCCAGTCAAGAGATCTGGGTTAAATCCATCATTCTTTGCTCACCATGCCACCCCAGTTTAGACCTAGCCATATGCAAATCAGTCTTGACCCTGTGCCTCATGGGAACAGTCCAGCCCGAACTGCCAAGCCAGGTCCTCCCTGGACCAGAAACAGGCATCCTAGGACCAGTTTCGGGGTTTCACCCCTCTTCAGCCAGGATAGCTTAATTCCAGTGCCACAGTGAGCCCAAGACCCACGTCTGGGCATAACTGGCGCATTTAGGGCAAGAAAGCAAAAGACACACAAATGATGGACAGAATGCAGAACAAATCAAAACATTCACTCCCAGTCAAGAGATCTGGGTTAAATCCATCATTCTTTTGCTCACCATGCCACCCCAGTTTAGACCTAGGCATATACAAATCAGTCTTGACCCTGTGCCTCATGGGAACAGTACAGACTGAACTGCCAAGCCAGGTCCTCCCTGGACCAGAAACAATGGATTTAGGCCCAGATCTCTGTACTGGGGTGAATGTATGACATTGTTCACCATTCTGTCCATCAACTGTTGTTTTTGCATTTGTCACCCCGAGTGGGACAGGAATGCCCAGACATGGGTCCCATGCTCTCCATGCCACTGGAATCAAGCTATCCTGGCTGAAGAGGGGTGAAACCCTGAAACCGGTCCTAGGATGCTTGTTTCTGGTCCAGGGAGGACCTGGCTTGGCTATTTGGGCAGGACTGTTCCCATGAGGCACAGGGTCAAGACTGATTTGCATATGGCTAGGTCTAAACTGGGGTGGCATGGTGAGCAAAAGAATGATGGATTCAACCCAGAGCTCTTGACTGGGGGTGAATGTTTTGATTTGTTCTGCATTCCGTCCATCAATTGTGTGTCTTTTGCTTTCTCGCCCTAAGTGTGCCAGGTATGCCCAGACGTGGGTCCTGGGCTCACAGTGCCACTGGAATCAAGCTATCCTGGCTGAAGAGGGGTGAAACCCCGAAACCGGTCCTAGGATGCTTGTTTCTGGTCCAGGGAGGACCTGGCTTGGCAGTTCGGGCAGGACTGTTCCCGTGAGGCACAGGGTCAAGACTGATTTGCATATGGCTAGGTCTAAACTGGGGTGGCATGGTGACCAAAAGAATGATGGATTTAACCTAGATCTCTTGACTGGGGGTGAATGTTTTGATTTGTTCTGCATTCCGTCCATCAATTGTGTGTCTTTTGCTTTCTTGCCCTAAGTGCGCCAGGTATGCCCAGACGTGGGTCCTGGGCTCACTGTGCCACTGGAATCAAGCTATCCTGGCTGAAGAGGGGTGAAACCCCGACACCGGTCCTAGGATGCTTGTTTCTGGTCCAAGGAGGACCTGGCTTGGCAGTTCGGGCTGGACTGTTCCATGAGGCACAGGGTCAAGAGTGATTTGCATATGGCTAGGTCTAAACTGGGGTGGCATGGTGAGCAAAAGAATGATGGATTTAACCCAGATCTCTTGACTGGGGGTCAATGTTTTGATTTGTTCTGCATTCCGTCCATCAATTGTGTGTCTTTTGCTTTCTCTCCCTAAGTGCGCCAAGTATGCCCAGACATGGGTCCTGGGCTCACTGTGCCACTGGAATCAAGCTTTCCTGGCTGAAGAAGGGTGTAACCCCTGAAACTGGTCCTAGGATGCTTGTTTCTGGTCCAGGGAGGACCTGGTTTGGCAGTTCCGGCTGGACTGTTCCCATGAATCACAGGGTCAAGACTGATTTGCATATGGCTAGGTCTAAACTGGGGTGGCACGGTGAGCAAAAGAATGATGGATTTAACCCAGATCTCTTGACTGGGGGTGAATGATTTGATTTGTTCTGCATTCCATACATCAATTGTGTGTCTTTTGCTTTCTTGCCCTAAGTGCGCCAGGTATGCCCAGATGTGGGTCCTGGGCTCACTGTGCCACTGGAATCAAGCGATCTTGGCTGAAGAGGGGTGTAACCCCGAACCCGGTCCTAGGATGCTTGTTTCTGGTCCAGGGAGGACCTGGCTTGGCAGTTTGGGCTGGAGTGTTCCCATGAGGCACAGGGTCAAGACTGATTTGCATATGGCTTGGTCTAAACTGGGGTGGCATGGTGAGCAAAATAATGATGGATTTAACCCAGATCTCTGGACTGGGGGTGAATGTTTTGATTTGTTCTGCACTCCGTCCATCAATTGTGTGTCTTTTGCTTTTTTGCCCTAAGTGTGCCAGGTATGCCCAGACATGGGTCCTGGGCTAACTGTGCCACTGGAATCAAGCTATCCTGGCTGAAGAGGGGTGAAACTCCGAAACTGGTCCTTGGATGCTTGTTTCTGGTCCAGGGAGGACCTGGCTTGGCAGTTCGGGCAGGACTGTTCCCGTGAGGCACAGGGCCAAGACTGATTTGCATATGGCTAGGTCTAAACTGGTGTGGCACGGTGAGCAAAAGAATGATGGATTTAACCCAGATCTCTTGACTGGGGGTGAATGTTTTAATTTGTTCTGCATTCCGTTCATCAATTGCGTGTCTTTTTCTTTCTCGACCTAAGTGCGCCAGGTATGCCCAGACGTGGGTCCTGGGCTCACTGTGCCACTGGAATCAAGCTATCCTGGCTGAAGAGGGGTGAAACCCCGAAACCGGTCCTAGGATGCTTGTTTCTGGTCCAGGGAGTACCTGGCTAAGCAGTTTGGGCTGGACTGTTCCCATGAGGCACAGGGTCAAGACTGATTTGCATATGGCTAGGTCTAAACTGGGGTGGCATGGTGAGCAAAAGAATGATGGATTTAACCCAGATCTCTTGACTGGGGGTGAATGTTTTGATTTGTTCTGCATTCCGTCCATCAATTGTGTGTCTTTTGCTTTCTTGCCCTAAGTGCGCCAGGTATGCCCAGACGTCGGTCCTGGGCTCACTGTGCCACTGGAATCAAGCGATCTTGGCTGAAGAGGGGTGAAACCCCGAAACCGGTCCAAGGATGCTTGTTTCTGGTCCAGGGAGGACCTGGCTTGGCAGTTCCGGCGGGACTGTTCCCATGAATCACAGGGTCAAGACTGATTTGCATATGGCCAGGTCTAAACTGGGGTGGCATGGTGAGCAAAAGAATGATGGATTTAACCCAGATCTCTTGACTGTGGGTGAATGTTTTGATTTGTTCTGCATTCCATCCATCAATTGTGTGTCTTTTGCTTTCTCGACCTAAGTGCGCCAGGTATGCCCAGACGTGGGTCCTGGGCTCACTGTGCCACTGGAATCAAGCTATCCTGGCTGAAGAGGGGTGAAACCCCGAAACCGGTCCTAGGATGCTTGTTTCTGGTCCAGGGAGTACCTGGCTAAGCAGTTTGGGCTGGACTGGTCCCATGAGGCACAGCGTCAAGACTGATTTGCATATGTCTAGGTCTAAACTGGGATGGCATGGTGAGCAAAAGAATGATGGATTTAACCCAGATCTCTTGACTGGGGGTGAATGTTTTGATTTGTTCTGCATTCCGTCCATCAATTGTGTGTCTTTTGCTTCCTCCCCCTAAGTGTGCCAGGTATGCCCCTACATGGGTCCTGGGCTCACTGTGCCACTGGAATCAAGCTTTCCTGGCTGAAGAGGGGTGAAACCCCGAAACCGGTCCTAGGATACTTGTTTCTGGTCCAGGGAGGACCTGGCTTGGCAGTTTGGGCTGGAGTGTCCCATGAGGCACAGCGTCAAGACTGATTTGCATATGTCTTGGTCTAAACTGGGATGGCATGGTGAGCAAAAGAATGATGGATTTAACCCAGATCTCTTGACTGGGGGTGAATGTTTTGATTTGTTCTGCATTCCGTCCATCAATTGTGTGTCTTTTGCTTCCTCCCCCTAAGTGTGCCAGGTATGCCCCTACATGGGTCCTGGGCTCACTGTGCCACTGGAATCAAGCTTTCCTGGCTGAAGAAGGGTGAAACCCCTGAAACTGGTCCTAGGATGCTTGTTTCTGGTCCAGAAAGGACCTGGTTTGGCAGTTCCGGCGGGACTGTTCCCAAGAATCACAGGGTCAAGACTGATTTCATATGGCTAGGTCTAAACTGGGGTGGCATGGTGAGCAAAAGAATGATGGATCGCTTGACTGGGGGTGAATGTTTTGATTTGTTCTTCATTCCATCCATCAATTGTGTGTCTTTTGCTTTCTCTCCCTAAGTGCGCCAGGTATGCCCAAACGTGGGTCCTGGGCTCACTGTGCCACTGGAATCAAGCGATCTTGGCTGAAGAGGGGTGAAACCCCGAAACCGGTCCTAGGATGCTTGTTTCTGGTCCAGGGAGGACCTGGCTTGGCAGTTTGGGCTGGAGTGTTCCCATGAGGCACAGGGTGAAGACTGATTTGCATATGGCTAGGTCTAAACTGGGGTGGCATGGTGACCAAAAGAATGATGGATTTAACCTAGATCTCTTGACTGGGGGTGAATGTTTTGATTTGTTCTGCATTCCGTCCATCAATTGTGTGTCTTTTGCTTTCTTGCCCTAAGTGCGCCAGGTATGCCCAGACGTGGGTCCTGGGCTCACTGTGCCACTGGAATCAAGCTATCCTGGCTGAAGAGGGGTGAAACCCCGACACCGGTCCTAGGATGCTTGTTTCTGGTCCAAGGAGGACCTGGCTTGGCAGTTCGGGCTGGACTGTTCCATGAGGCACAGGGTCAAGAGTGATTTGCATATGGCTAGGTCTAAACTGGGGTGGCATGGTGAGCAAAAGAATGATGGATTTAACCCAGATCTCTTGACTGGGGGTCAATGTTTTGATTTGTTCTGCATTCCGTCCATCAATTGTGTGTCTTTTGCTTTCTCTCCCTAAGTGCGCCAAGTATGCCCAGACATGGGTCCTGGGCTCACTGTGCCACTGGAATCAAGCTTTCCTGGCTGAAGAAGGGTGTAACCCCTGAAACTGGTCCTAGGATGCTTGTTTCTGGTCCAGGGAGGACCTGGTTTGGCAGTTCCGGCTGGACTGTTCCCATGAATCACAGGGTCAAGACTGATTTGCATATGGCTAGGTCTAAACTGGGGTGGCACGGTGAGCAAAAGAATGATGGATTTAACCCAGATCTCTTGACTGGGGGTGAATGATTTGATTTGTTCTGCATTCCATACATCAATTGTGTGTCTTTTGCTTTCTTGCCCTAAGTGCGCCAGGTATGCCCAGATGTGGGTCCTGGGCTCACTGTGCCACTGGAATCAAGCGATCTTGGCTGAAGAGGGGTGTAACCCCGAACCCGGTCCTAGGATGCTTGTTTCTGGTCCAGGGAGGACCTGGCTTGGCAGTTTGGGCTGGAGTGTTCCCATGAGGCACAGGGTCAAGACTGATTTGCATATGGCTTGGTCTAAACTGGGGTGGCATGGTGAGCAAAATAATGATGGATTTAACCCAGATCTCTGGACTGGGGGTGAATGTTTTGATTTGTTCTGCACTCCGTCCATCAATTGTGTGTCTTTTGCTTTTTTGCCCTAAGTGTGCCAGGTATGCCCAGACATGGGTCCTGGGCTAACTGTGCCACTGGAATCAAGCTATCCTGGCTGAAGAGGGGTGAAACTCCGAAACTGGTCCTTGGATGCTTGTTTCTGGTCCAGGGAGGACCTGGCTTGGCAGTTCGGGCAGGACTGTTCCCGTGAGGCACAGGGCCAAGACTGATTTGCATATGGCTAGGTCTAAACTGGTGTGGCACGGTGAGCAAAAGAATGATGGATTTAACCCAGATCTCTTGACTGGGGGTGAATGTTTTAATTTGTTCTGCATTCCGTTCATCAATTGCGTGTCTTTTTCTTTCTCGACCTAAGTGCGCCAGGTATGCCCAGACGTGGGTCCTGGGCTCACTGTGCCACTGGAATCAAGCTATCCTGGCTGAAGAGGGGTGAAACCCCGAAACCGGTCCTAGGATGCTTGTTTCTGGTCCAGGGAGTACCTGGCTAAGCAGTTTGGGCTGGACTGTTCCCATGAGGCACAGGGTCAAGACTGATTTGCATATGGCTAGGTCTAAACTGGGGTGGCATGGTGAGCAAAAGAATGATGGATTTAACCCAGATCTCTTGACTGGGGGTGAATGTTTTGATTTGTTCTGCATTCCGTCCATCAATTGTGTGTCTTTTGCTTTCTTGCCCTAAGTGCGCCAGGTATGCCCAGACGTCGGTCCTGGGCTCACTGTGCCACTGGAATCAAGCGATCTTGGCTGAAGAGGGGTGAAACCCCGAAACCGGTCCAAGGATGCTTGTTTCTGGTCCAGGGAGGACCTGGCTTGGCAGTTTGGGCTGGAGTGTTCCCATGAGGCACAACGTCAAGACTGATTTGCATATGTCTAGGTCTAAACTGGGGTGGCATGGTGAGCAAAAGAATGATGGATTTAACACAGATTTCTTGACTGGGGTGAATGTTTTGATTTGTTCTGCATTCCGTCCATCAATTGTGTGTCTTTTGCTTCCTCCCCCTAAGTGTGCCAGGTATGCCCCTACATGGGTCCTGGGCTCACTGTGCCACTGGAATCAAGCTTTCCTGGCTGAAGAAGGGTGAAACCCTTGAAACTGGTCCTAGGATGCTTGTTTCTGGTCCAGGGAGGACCTGGTTTGGCAGTTCCGGCGGGACTGTTCCCATGAATCACAGGGTCAAGACTGATTTGCATATGGCCAGGTCTAAACTGGGGTGGCATGGTGAGCAAAAGAATGATGGATTTAACCCAGATCTCTTGACTGTGGGTGAGTGTTTTGATTTGTTCTGCATTCCATCCATCAATTGTGTGTCTTTTGCTTTCTCGACCTAAGTGCGCCAGGTATGCCCAGACGTGGGTCCTGGGCTCACTGTGCCACTGGAATCAAGCTATCCTGGCTGAAGAGGGGTGAAACCCCGAAACCGGTCCTAGGATGCTTGTTTCTGGTCCAGGGAGTACCTGGCTAAGCAGTTTGGGCTGGACTGGTCCCATGAGGCACAGCGTCAAGACTGATTTGCATATGTCTAGGTCTAAACTGGGATGGCATGGTGAGCAAAAGAATGATGGATTTAACCCAGATCTCTTGACTGGGGGTGAATGTTTTGATTTGTTCTGCATTCCGTCCATCAATTGTGTGTCTTTTGCTTCCTCCCCCTAAGTGTGCCAGGTATGCCCCTACATGGGTCCTGGGCTCACTGTGCCACTGGAATCAAGCTTTCCTGGCTGAAGAGGGGTGAAACCCCGAAACCGGTCCTAGGATACTTGTTTCTGGTCCAGGGAGGACCTGGCTTGGCAGTTTGGGCTGGAGTGTCCCATGAGGCACAGCGTCAAGACTGATTTGCATATGTCTAGGTCTAAACTGGGATGGCATGGTGAGCAAAAGAATGATGGATTTAACCCAGATTTCTTGACTGGGGGTGAATGTTTTGATTTGTTCTGCATTCCGTCCATCAATTGTGTGTCTTTTGCTTCCTCCCCCTAAGTGTGCCAGGTATGCCCCTACATGGGTCCTGGGCTCACTGTGCCACTGGAATCAAGCTTTCCTGGCTGAAGAAGGGTGAAACCCCTGAAACTGGTCCTAGGATGCTTGTTTCTGGTCCAGAAAGGACCTGGTTTGGCAGTTCCGGCGGGACTGTTCCCATGAATCACAGGGTCAAGACTGATATGCATATGGCTAGGTCTAAACTGGGGTGGCATGGTGAGCAAAAGAATGATGGATCGCTTGACTGGGGGTGAATGTTTTGATTTGTTCTTCATTCCATCCATCAATTGTGTGTCTTTTGCTTTCTCTCCCTAAGTGCGCCAGGTATGCCCAAACGTGGGTCCTGGGCTCACTGTGCCACTGGAATCAAGCGATCTTGGCTGAAGAGGGGTGAAACCCCGAAACCGGTCCTAGGATGCTTGTTTCTGGTCCAGGGAGGACCTGGCTTGGCAGTTTGGGCTGGAGTGTTCCCATGAGGCACAGGGTGAAGACTGATTTGCATATGGCTAGGTCTAAACTGGTGTGGCATGGTGAGCAAAAGAATGATGGATTTAACCCAGATCTCTTGACTGGCGGTGAATGTTTTGATTTGTTCTGCATTCCTTCCATCAATTGTGTGTCTAAGGATCTCTCTCTCAGCACAGCAGTCTGTACCACCCCTAGGATTTTTTCTGTCGATGCAAAATGCATGTCAGCATTTGTGTATAAACGCAACTGTGTCACCTTCATTGAACGTAAGATAGGTATACCCTGATGACCCCGTAATGATCTGGATCACCAGGTTTTTGGTGTTTACATGTGTGTGTAAGTGTTGTGAAGCTAGCATGTTAGCTTGTACTGAACATAAAATCTGTATGTATTCAGTTGTCCAATGTGTGCCTGAAAAGTCTGAACAAACTAAGTCGTAGTATGATTTCACCTGTTCTGCTCAATCTAGAATGTATGTTCTGCTAAAATTAGAAAATGGTTGTTGGACCACACATTTCTCTAAGAAATGTATTGTAAGGCTTTTGCCTTCACTTGACAGCTCGAATCACAGAAAGAGGACATTGAGCATGGCAATTTTTGATTTTTTTAAAATAAATTTTGTAGCCGATGTGAGCAAATCCCAGAGCTATGCGACCAACTCTTGTCAAGTGTGCACAGAGTTCATCCATCAAATAAATGTCGTCGACATAGGACAATGCTTGATTATCAAATTCTTGTAGAAGTTTGGTAAACCGGGGCTGTTTTATACCCCTTGCGCAAACTACAGAACTGTTTCTGGAACCCGGCATGGAAAATATGGTCAAATTCCTGCTTTCTTTGATAGAAAAATCCATTTGAGATATCTAGTGTTATTTGTATGTTTTACGCACTATATTCATTAGTGCTGCGCTATTCACATTTTGTACTGCGAATGTATGTGTATCTGTTTTTATATGTCTATAATCTAATGCTAGACAATATGAATGATCAGGTTGCATAACTGTAAACAAGGGATTATTCATTGAAGAGGTGAAATGTTCCAATACACCTTGTATTTAAGTTGCATGAGTATCTCTCTAACTTGTTTCTTAGCCTCATGTTTGATGGGGTATTGACTATGAGGTAGTGGGGTCGACCTCAATGGTATTTAATAATAAGGGGAACCGTCATCCCACCCCACATGGTTGCGGTATAATGCAGGAGTTAGCGCTACTGCCCACTCCTTGGCGTATGAATGTTTTACTGATTCTGGAATGAGGTCAGACAAGGCAGGTAAACGTACCTTTTCCCCCTTTGGGCAATCCTTAACGAATTGAGGAGACCAATTCTTTTCAGCTAAAATAATATCATAGCCAAATGACAAGTTGTTTCAACTGGGAACATTAATGTTCCTAGGTACTTCCCCCTCCAATTGGAGTTGCATCTCGTACAAACAATGCAAGACACTCTCCCTGGTATCCGGTTGTTCCACATGGATATATTCATTCAGCGCTACTCCCACCAGATAATCCATCAGGTTCTGGTGAACTATTGTGACTTCTGCAGTGTGCCAAGCATTGTCAGAGCTCATTCCCCACTCAGAAGCACTGTCCTTAATATCCGCGGCATGGTTGACTTTCAGTCAAGGCACCTTTTTCTTTTTGAATTGAGGTTTTGACTGTGTTTGTCTTTCTTTTTATTATGTAGTCAGATGAGTGTTGTGAGCCCTTCTTCGGTTTCACATACTCCTCTGATATGTGCTTTGTCCATCCCCCTCTATGTGATCGTTTCTTGGATGCCACCTGAAAGGAACGAGATGAACATGCATTAGTACTCTGATACCCGTCAGGCACTTTAGTATTATCATGGTTGAGGAGATCCATCCTGTGATCTAGTCTTTTCTTTATGTTTCTTATTATCCCAATTCTTCTTAGAAGAGTTGGGTGCTTGCGTAGAGTTATCCTCTTCATAATTACTCTTAATTCGAGGTTTTCTCGGTCTGGCTCCCAAACTATCTCTACCCACTGTTGCTTACGTTTCTTTGATAATTTATGGTGATTCGTCTTCCTGTTGTCCCGGAGCAAAATGATGTAGGCGCTGGCATATAGCCAACACTGCTTCTTCCCATTTAACGTTACGTAACATAATGGCGGACAGTATAACAATATTGCCCATCAAATTCATCCCCAAATCCAGGGCAAGGGCTGGCCCGTACTCATTTTAAATCTGTTAAAGCACATCTGGTGAAAAAGCTGATGAGGATGTACAATGAGTTCTAGTATATACTGCAGCGAAGACTGTAACCCATGTAGTGACGTCCTCCACCAGGGGAGCCATCCCCATTGGTAAGCATATTGTAAGGATTCTGGTGCCGATCACGATCCGGTAAAAACCGGGTACGAACCGTCGGACGGAGCACAATCTCCGCCCGACGCGTACCCGGTCGTCAATTTTTACAAACAAGGAATTACGATTCGCACGGGTACACCATTACCGTACGAATCGTAAAAAAGCCCGACCGAACAAAAAAACACCTACCAAGGCGATCCGGGAAAGCGCCGACCTGACGTCGGGACGCTCGCAGCCAGCCATTCACGACCCAGGAATCACGATTCGCACCGACGTCACCCCGCACGGTGAATATTTTGCGGCAGCCAAAAACTGCCGGGAAATCAGGACGACGCGAACAAGGACCACCAGTACGCGACGGACAGACGACGACGCGAACAAGGAGGACCAGTACGTGACGGACACACAGGACGACGCCACCAAGGAGGACCCGTACGCGACAGGACGACGCGAGCAAGGAGTACCAGTACGCGACGGACAGACATGGACCCGAACCTACGAGTCATCCCTGCCCTCATAGCAGTCCACCTCCTCTACAGGTTACGACGCAGACGCCGCAGAAGGTCAGAATAACTAAGGGAGGGGGGAAAGGTGGGTGGGGTGGGGGTGGCAGGACCAGGGCAGGCCACAAAACAACCACATAAGTCACACACCACACATGGCCTGGACATACCTGACTCCCATGCCCTGGTCACCACGAGGGGGTGGGGGCGTGTCCTGATAAGCCAGCGACCGCCACAACGGAAGTCCGTCACCACGCGAACCGGTAACACAACCAGACAGGTACGTCCCGTACCCACGCCTGAAGAGCGTGGGTACGAGTCGGACCACGCCCACACACGTCACCCCAACAATGGCAGGACGGATCGCACCCACATGGCAAAGGCCTGGGTACGGGCCGCACAAACATCACATAGCGTGGGGACGGATATGTACGGACCCTACCCCCACCCCGTATGCAAGGAGCGTACCCCCCACCCCAACAGTGAAAGTACGACCCGTACCCCCACCCGCGTATGCATGGAGCGCACCCCCCATGCCAACAGTGTAAGTACGACTCGAACCCTCACCCGCATATGCAAGGAGCGTACCCCCCACCCCAACAGTGAAAGTACGACCCGTACCCCCACCCGCGTATGCATGGAGCGCACCCCCCATGCCAACAGTGTAAGTACGACCCGTACCCCCACCCGCGTATGCATGGAGGGTACCCCCCACCCCAACAGTGTAAGTACGACTCGAACCCTCACCCGCGTATGCAAGGAGCGTACCCCCCAGCCCAACAGTGTAAGTACGACCCATACCCCCACCCGCGTATGCATGGAGCGTACCCCCCACCCCAACAGTGTAAGTACGACCCGTACCCCCACCCGCGTATGCAAGGAGCGTACCCCCCAGCCCAACAGTGTAAGTACGACCCGTACCCCCACCCGCGTATGCAAGGAGCGTACCCCCCGGCCCAACAGTGTAAGTACGACCCGTACCCCCACCCGCGTATGCATGGAGCGTACCCCCATGCCAACAGTGTAAGTACGACCCGTACCCCCACCCGCGTATGCATGGAGCGTACCCCCCAGCCCAACAGTGTAAGTACGACCCGTACCCCCACCCGCGTATGCAAGGAGCGTACCCCCCAGCCCAACAGTGTAAGTACGACCCGTACCCCCACCCGCGTATGCAAGGAGCGTACCCCCCGGCCCAACAGTGTAAGTACGACCCGTACCCCCACCCGCGTATGCATGGAGCGTACCCCCCATGCCAACAGTGTAAGTACGACCCGTACCCCCACCCGCGTATGCATGGAGCGTACCCCCCAGCCCAACAGTGTAAGTACGACCCGTACCCCCACCCGCGTATGCAAGGAGCGTACCCCCCAGCCCAACAGTGTAAGTACGACCCGTACCCCCACCCGCGTATGCAAGGAGCGTACCCCCCGGCCCAACAGTGTAAGTACGACCCGTACCCCCACCCGCGTATGCATGGAGCGTACCCCCCATGCCAACAGTGTAAGTACGACCCGTACCCCCACCCGCGTATGCAAGGAGCGTACCCCCCAGCCCAACAGTGTAAGTACGACCCGTACCCCCACCCGCATATGCAAGGAGCGTACCCCCCGGCCCAACAGTGTAAGTATGACCCGTACCCCCACCCGCGTATGCATGGAGCGTACCCCCACCACACCAGTGTAAGTAGACTCGTACCCTCACCTCGAATGCATTGAGCGTACCCCCACCGTGTATGTTCCAAGCGTACATATCCTGAAATCGGAGGTGTGTGTGCAGAGTCCACCCAGCAGTGCCCTGAGACAGGAGGGGTGGGTGCCTATCACTCCCAGCATTGCCCTGAGACAGGAGGGGTGTGTGCAGAGTCCTCCCAGCAGTGCCCTGAGACAGGAGGGGTGGGTGCCTATCACTCCCAGAAGTGCCCTGAGACAGGAGGGGTGGGGGCCTATCACTCACAGCAGTGCCCTGAGACAGGAGGGGTGGGTGTGGAGTCCTCCCAGCAGTGCCCTGAGACAGGAGGGGTGGGTGCAGAGTCCTCCCAGCAGTGCCCTGAGACAGGAGGGGTGGGGGCCTATCACTCACAGCAGTGCCCTGAGACAGGAGGGGTGGGTGCAGAGTCCTCCCAGCAGTGCCCTGAGACAGGAGGGGTGGGGGCCTATCACTCACAGCAGTGCCCTGAGACAGGAGGGGTGGGTGTGGAGTCCTCCCAGCAGTGCCCTGAGACAGGAGGGGTGGGTGTGGAGTCCTCCCAGCAGTGCCCTGAGACAGGAGGGGTGGGGGCCTATCACTCCCAGCAGTGCCCTGAGACAGGAGGGGTGGGTGCCTATCACTCCCAGCAGTGCCCTGAGACAGGAGGGGTGTGTGCAGAGTCCTCCCAGCAGTGCCCTGAGACAGGAGGGGTGGGTGCAGAGTCCTCCCAGCAGTGCCCTGAGACAGGAGGGGTGGGGGCCTATCACTCACAGCAGTGCCCTGAGACAGGAGGGGTGGGTGCAGAGTCCTCCCAGCAGTGCCCTGAGACAGGAGGGGTGGGTGTGGAGTCCTCCCAGCAGTGCCCTGAGACAGGAGGGGTGGGTGTGGAGTCCTCCCAGCAGTGCCCTGAGACAGGAGGGGTGGGGGCCTATCACTCCCAGCAGTGCCCTGAGACAGGAGGGGTGGGTGCCTATCACTCCCAGCAGTGCCCTGAGACAGGAGGGGTGTGTGCAGAGTCCTCCCAGCAGTGCCCTGAGACAGGAGGGGTGGGTGCAGAGTCCTCCCAGCAGTGCCCTGAGACAGGAGGGGTGGGGGCCTATCACTCACAGCAGTGCCCTGAGACAGGAGGGGTGGGTGTGGAGTCCTCCCAGCAGTGCCCTGAGACAGGAGGGGTGTAACACATGTGTGTGAGGCCAGAATTATCCACATGCATACTGGCTACAAGGGAACATGTCCCCATGAACTCATGTCAACAGACTCCACACACAAGTACAGTGATCACCAAGGATGCCACGATTGTTGCAGGTGGACACATGGCCCTGCATGCATGGCCAAAGTAGAAGGGCTCCGTCACACACACAGCTCATGTAGACACAGCTCTGCGCTAAACATTGGGAACACCCTGCAGGGAAGAAAGCTGGGTACACAGAGGAAGGAATACACCCTGGGACAAGTGCACCATGCAGTAACTGCTTACATGAACAAAGAAAGTTAGCCAACACCTTGGGATGGCACACAGATCCCAGGGTCCCACCAATGAGCAGTACACCACTACATATCCCACACACCCAAACCCTTACACACCACCCAAAACCATGTAGCAGCCCCACCAACACCAATACCAGCATAGCAGTAGTGTGATAATGAAAACAAAATTAAGCTTTATTCAGCATGAGCACAATGTCCGTGGATCGCAGGCAGTACAATCTTCACAAAGCCCATAGGGCAGTCAATGATTCTCAGCTGGATGGGGGCCACAGTGGGATGCGTGTCCCCTACCTTGCCTGCACAGTCAAATGGCATCGTCTTCCACACTGGTGAGGGCATCAGGGGGGGGGGGAAGCAACAGGCACCGCAGGGACATCAGGGCAAAGGGGCGGCGTTGTGGGTGCAGGGATGGAGGACTCCACCACAGGGGGTGGGTCAGTGCCAAAGGCGGAGGCCAGGATGGCACTACACACCTTTGCAAGGTCCTCCAGGGAGTCCCCTGCACCCGAAGGGACCTCAGGCCCCAAGGAGGGGGGGGGTCAGAGGGATGGGTCGCAGCGCCACCGGGGGAGGGTGGAGACAGGGGGGGAGACTCAACCACCCTGACCGGGGACCTCCTTGACCGCTTGCGTGGTGGTGTAACTGTGGGGCTCAGGGACAGAGCGGCCATGAAGGAGTCCTTGGGGGAGATGTGGCCAGGAGAGCTGAGGGGAGGGGATTTGGAGGGAGTGGACTGGGTGGAATGCGGACTCCCACTATGGCTGCGTGTCACACGTTTGCCCCCCGACCCAGTGGGTGTGCCTACCTCACCCTGTGTGTGCGTGTCAGGAGGAGTGCGGTGGACCTTCCCTGCTGGTGTGGTGCCCGTGTCCGTTGATGTGGGTGCATGCCGACGTCTGGGTGTACGTGGGACAGGCTTGGGAGTGGGAAGTGTGGATGGGGCAGGGGTAGGTGGGGGGAGGTCGCGCTGCAGGAGACCCACTGCTGCAGTCAGTGTGGAGTCTATGGACCTCAGCAAGTTGCGTTGGTCAGCCTGCGATGAATGAATGCCCTCCAAGAAAGCCTCGATGTTGGTGAGGGTTTTGCCGTGGGCATGGAGGACATTAAGGATCGCAGCCTGACCAACCTGCAGTTGCCGCTGGATGTCCACAGACTCTGCATTGGCGGCAGCAGTGGAGACAGGGGCAGGGGGTGCGGTGCCTGGCAGGAAGGAGACATGCTGTGACCGGGCACGCTGGGAAGGGACACAAGCAAGTGGGAGGCGGCTGGTGGAAACTGAGGGGGCGGTGCGAGGTGTTGTTCCGCTGTCAGCTGCTGGTGCAGCCTCCGCCCACTCGGAGACATCCTCCTCGGACCTGTCAGCTTCGTAGTCTGATGTGCCAGTCGACAGGTCCTCGGCCACACTCTCCTCCGCCTCTGTCCCACTCGATGTGCCAGACCCGATGTCACGGCTGGCACTGGTGCTCGGTCCCTCCGCCTGGTCTGTGTCCATGTCTCCCTCTGTGTCCCCCGACGATGCTGTGGGCAGGGTGGAGAGACAGAAATTAATCAGACACCTGTACACATCTGTCACATGAGTCCAATCTACATAGGTAACATTGCATGGCCTGAAAAGGAAGATCCCTAACATCTACTGAACAGGGTACCGATGTAGGGCATGAAACACACAGTTGGTTGAGCCACCATGCCACTGAAATACCATGGAGAGCATGAGACAATAGCTAAACACAGGAAACGGAGTCTGACATAGCACCCAGGCCCTGGGGACAATCCAGCACTGCATCTGCACCACACAGCGTTGGCAAAAATACCGATGACCAGGGAGCATATCCATGAACTTGAGACACATGCTGCATAGGTAATGCTGAAAACATGCACAACATGACTCGGTCACTGCACCTTGCGTGTGTGTCCAGACACATCACACACTGCCCAGACCCAGCAAGTGGAAATCAGGAGTTAACACATAGGCATTGCCCGCCCCAACAAGACCCTACACGAGGCAAATTGTTGAGACACAGGTGGCACCAACATCTCATAGTCTGGGTGATACACACAGGGGCAGGCAAAAAGCAAGATTGGACGCCAAACAGCCAAGGTGCGCCTGTACAAATAATGAGGTACCAGTGCCCATCCTCAGATGAGTAGAAAAAGACACACAGGCACTGGCAACTGTGAGTATGAAGAAGGACAATCAGGTCAGGCTGCACAGTGGACACCTGTACAAAATAGCACGTCTATATACATGGTGACAGGGGACAATGGCACAGAGCACAACCTACGCTGTAGACACTGAGATTGGCCACGTTTATGATGACACATACACCACTGAGGAAAAGGTGCCCCAGGGGACAGTAGTGGGCACGCAACGACATGCTACTGAATGGTAATGACTGCAACACACGTCACCATCCCTGCACTATGTGTATCGCACACTCATGCACATCATGTCACAGGCCACTACATAGGACATGCGCGCTGTAAGGCATGACACATGAGAGACCAACTCCCATGTCTGGAGTCAGCATCAGTGGCAACTGACATGGAACCCACATGCAGTGAACTTGACAGTGCACAGGCAAGGTCCCACAACCTGTTACACACCACCCCCACACATGATGCTACAGTCATTGTTCTCGTGGACAAAGCGCCAGCCTACATTACCTTGTGAAGGAGTGACTACACACAGACCAGGGAACACATTGCAAGGAGGGGAAGGGTGGCAGGGGCACAGCGCTATACTGGGGCAAACAGGATCTGCACAGCACCTTTAAACCCTGCCAGTGAATTCATGCTACTGTGCCCTTACAAATGCCGGTGACACACAACAAACACAAATGTACCTACCCCCTTCCGGCTGCTGCATTGCCTGTAAGCGCCTCTCCAGGTCTGGAAAGACCACCGGCAGCACACGCCTGTGGAGGTGGCTCAGACGGCGGCGGCCGCGGTTCTTGTGGCTCTCAGGTGAGTCCCCCAGCAGGAGCCGTGCAATCCTCCGCGTCCAGCACCGGATATCCTGCCAGCGTTTCCTCACCTGGGGCAGGCTCCGCCTCCGACCATCCACACCCCTCACGGCACTGACGGCGGTCAGCCAGATCTGCTCCTTGGCAGTGGCGCCTACCTGTGAGGAGGAACAAGTGACACCACATCAATACACCAGCCACATGTCACAGAGAGACATATGGGTACAAATTAGCTGGTTACAACAAGGCATGTCATGCAGCCAACGCATTGCATCTTTGTCATAGGGACATCATCCCCTGGTGAGGGCAAAAGCAGTACGTGCCACAGTGGGTACACAGGTGGAATGATGGCAATGTCACAATCAATGATCAAGGCTCACACTGTGCATCACACCCACCCCTCCTGTCTCAGGGCACTGCTGTGAGTGATAGGCCCCCACCCCTCCTGTCTCAGGGCACTGCTGTGAGTGATAGGCCCCCACCCCTCCTGTCTCAGGGCACTGCTGTGAGTGATAAGCCCCCACCCCTCCTGTCTCAGGGCACTGCTGTGAGTGATAGGCCCCCACCCCTCCTGTCTCAGGGCACTGCTGTGAGTGATAGGCCCCCACCCCTCCTGTCTCAGGGCACTGCTGTGAGTGATAGGCCCCCACCCCTCCTGTCTCAGGGCACTGCTGGGAGGACTCTGCACACACCCCTCCTGTCTCAGGGCACTGCTGGGAGTGATAGGCCCCCACCCCTCCTGTCTCAGGGCACTGCTGTGAGTGATAGGCCCCCACCCCTCCTGTCTCAGGGCACTGCTGTGAGTGATAGGCCCCCACCCCTCCTGTCTCAGGGCACTGCTGGGAGACATCAGGCACCCCCCCCCTGGGACCCCCCCGACACTACATGGCATGTGTGTTACACCTGGACGCAATGGCAGAAGTCACAGTCACAACATAGGGACAGTCTGTGGCAGTGGCCTATGCACTCACCTGATACCCTGGTCGCCCATACAGCATGGAGTACTGTGGGAGGATCACATCCAGCAGAGCCATGTTCTCCTCCAGGGTGAATGGCTGTGTCCTCTCCACAGCCCTTGACATGGTTCCAGGGAATCAGTAGCAGTAGCTGGGTCGACGAATGCAAAGATGTGCAGGCAAGTGCTCCCTCATGGGACCTGGCTGCCTTATATGTGCCCTTCTGCCCAGTCTCATGCACAGGAGTACAGAGTGATTGGTCACTCACATTTGCATCCTATGTTTCCACCAATCCCTTCAAACCTAGCAGTCTGTGGGTTCTCTATCGGTTTCATTCGCCTGCATGATGTCAGCCCCACAAACACATTGCAACAAAGTAGAAGAATTCCAACTGACTTCTGCTGTGCACCTTCCAGAACAATTTCGAAATTTGAACTTGGTCTCCATGACAACCAGCATGCATGTAGGCCTTAATACTTGTCCCCTATGTAATTTGGAGCATCACACACAGGTACGGTGCGTTTCGGGGCCCTAGGGCACCCCAAATGCATGGCAACGGCCCGTACATGCATGCCTACGTTCACTATCACTATGGGTCTGCACGCGTATGCGTACTCGTAGTGGTACGGACCGTACACACGCATGTACGCTCACTATCACTATGGGTCTGCACGCGTGTGCGTACCCGTAGTGGTACGGACCGTACACACGCATCTACGCTCACTATCACTATGGGTCTGCACGCGTATGCGTACCCGTAGTGGTACGGACCGTACACACGCATCTACGCTCACTATCACTATGGGTCTGCACGCGTATGCGTACCCGTAGTGGTGAGGAAATATGAATTTTGTGATCAGTTATGTCCCCTATCGTAGACCCCAACGGCTCCATGTGCATGCTATAAGTACATGTATGTTCCCTCCAGTTCCAGTTTTGAAGACGCAAATACATGTGCGTCCACCGTCAACATGTCCTCTTTCAGATCCGCCATGAATGGGTCAGATATTCCATTCCTAAGTATGAAAGGCCACCGACTTTATGTGGTTCACTTTCCACATTTTACAGATTCAGGCGAGTAGGCCCAGAATTCTGTCATCAAGCCTTTTCCTGCCTTCTGCCTCTGAAAGCTCCAGTCTGAGCCTGCATCTGTATCCATGAACTTTGTCCTACTCCCTGCGTGGCTAACGGTGCCTGATCCAGCCTGTTGCCTGCCAAAAACTGTATTTCACCTTCAAGATTATCTGCTCCGCTCCTCATCCGATACATTCCTGTCTAGTAGTTTAGGTAAACATTCCTCCAGCTACCGTGCAAAGGGCCAGGCCTCGCTGTCCTCATGCAAGTAATTCATAGCCCCCGTTACCATGGAATATTCCTACCCCCTCGCATCTCATGTAGACACTTAGACGCTTGTACACGCACTAACAGTCAGTATAGAATAGATTCTATCCTAGAGACCTTTCCTTTTGGATAACACAGTTCTTTAAACATAGGATATTAGATATGATTTGGGATTAGGTTGACATGACCCCCCAGACTTCTGTCTCCACATGTAGAGCTAAATGTCAAGTCCCCTTCACCCTCTAGTTGCACGTCAATCACACGTCATGCGGCTGCGCGCGCATCTCTGCCAAATATTTCTGCTGACATTGCAGGATTCTCTTATGGATCCACCCACTTGTGACATCATGTATAATGACGTTATCTAAGTTACGCCTATATGTCCGCCTCTATTAGTTACGTATGCACATTTTATCTGTATTATCAGCTGTTACGCCTCCTGCATCTGTTTCACTGTAATGCATTTCCTATAAAACTGATTATCTGTCAATAATGTATGCCCTTCCTTCCTGAACTTTCGTGGTGATGGAATAGAAGCCTGCAATTCGAACTGTATTCCTTTGTATAGGAATAAAGCCTTTTAGAACCTCTAATACCACGGATTCTGCCTCTTATATTTACTGAGTTATTCTTACTAGACTTTACCGCATAAAAAATAGTACCGGTAATGAAATATTTACCACATAAATTGGCGCCCGAATAGGGACACTTTCTCATCTCACGCGCCGGAGGTGCGTTGCAGGCCCGGTCTCCTGCCACAGCTGAACGGACAAAAACGCGTACCTGCAGGATTTCCTGTATCTCCCTCCGGCCAAGCGGGGGCGACTGAGGCTGCGATCAACACCCAGACGAGGCGGTGAGAAGTGCGAAGTATCCCGACCAGAGCCTAGCTGAGAGAGCAAGATCCGAGGTATACAGAGGCCCACCAGGTTCCGAAGTTCCGAGTCCAATCGAGTCGAGTCCAGTCCGGTCCAGTTTCAGTTCCGTTCCGAGGCCTTCCGTTCCGAGCTACCCGGTGAGTACCATTACCGGGGAGGCATTTAACGTGCACATAGTCTGTGCCGGTCAAGACGGGTTTGGGTACACAAATCCGGTCTGCACTGTTTCAGCAGTGTATCTGTACTGTTTAGCAGTATATATAGTATGTCTTGCATATAAATAAGTATTATCTAGTGTCAGTATTATGTCAGTAACTAGTTTTCTATTAGTTATCATCGTTCGTAAAACTGTTAAGTGTTAAATGTTTTAATACGTTCTATATATTGTGGTGTGAATGACTGTTCATTATTGTGTTTATTGTATAAAGTGTGTTCTAGTAACCATCTAAAAATGCCGCTCTTTTCGAAACTAAGACAGATCAAAACTAGAAAAGGTGTACTCGAAGAAGCTGTTCCCATCCCACCTAGGGACACTCCAGGGTACTTTATGTATCATAAGCATGGCCTAGATGCCGTATTATTTCTTGATTTATGGGTGGACTACACCAAGGATTTGCCAGAAAATCAGAGATGGCCCGCAGCGGGGACCTGGGATGCAGATAGCATCATGAGAGTAGAAGAAGAATTATGGAAAAAGAAAGCCAGACAATCACAGAAAGATGCCATTGAATTATGGCGTAAAGAATCATATAGACGTACAGAAAAAGCGCTCAGACAGGAAGAGAAAGGTAGAGAGAATTCAAATAAAACCCGAGAAAATCTATTAATTGAGGAAGGTACCCGAGTAAAATCAGAACAAGTAGATAGACAACGAAACACTCTTATGAATGGTATGTATCCTCTTCTGGCCGAAGGGTTACCTAAGGCTACCCCGGAAATACCAAAAGACTTAACTCCTCCATTGCTCCCGATAAAAGCACATCCCAAAACACATCCCAAAACAGCAAAGGACGTTTTCCTTTCCTCCTATTTAGATGACGTAGCTCCCGAGTATGCTAATACCATACCACACACACCGCTTGCCGATGGTGTTCAACACCAAGAGCATCCGTCTGTATCCCCGCAACTACAAACTCCTACACAAGTTCCCACAGGTCCGTCCGTTTCTACAGTTTTTCCCGCATCTACAATCTCTATCCTACGTCCAACGAATCCTTTCTTGCCCAGCACCTCAGATGGTGCTACAGGAGGTACGACAGACATGTTTGCCACCCCGCCGCGAAATAAACAGACCCTTAGAGATTTAGCACTCCAACGTACACCCCAATTAGCGACATCCGACATGTTTAAAGAACAGCTTGTGGATTGTAGATACGATCCAGTGCCAGGTAGACAGGACAAATTGCTCATATCATCACTACGTATACGACGAGCTACATTGTATTTAATGACGATACCAGGAATGGTTGAACACCTAGACAATATATATCGCTTTGTCCAAACAGGACGAGGTCCAGAAAGTATTAACGAAGCCATGGAATACCAGAAAGTGGATGTACAAAGACAACTACTACGCTTTTTCATAAATTGCGTGATTAGGAACCAAGACAGGCCTGGGGCAGATCATGATACCATGCAAAAACTTGCCAAATGGGGTCAGAACATATCAGAAGAGAAACATGATAGACAGGCGTGTATAATCGCCATGTATCGAAAGATCCGCAAGGAAGTAGAACGAATACATAAAGAAAGACGAGAAGCAGACAGAGTAGAATCAGAAGAAGAGGAGGAGCAAGACTCAGAACAATTAGAAATGATAGCTTACGTAGGTAGAGGAAGACCCCATAATAATACTAGAGGCTTTAATGACCCGATACGTCCGATACGTCCAGAATATAATAGACATTTTCAAACCCCTATGTTAAATACAAGATCCCCTGAACACCTATTCCAAGCCGCTGATAAATTACTCCGAGATCGAAGGGGGTACCACATGCTCGATTCCATGGACGAACAAGAATTAGCCAGGTCAGCAGTACAATGGGCTGATAGTCCCAGCGAATACAATGATGATGCACTAGCACACACGTTTCTGAATCTTGCCCCATACGAACAGCGTTTAGCTAGTATATACATGATTCAACACCTCCTTATATTATATAAAAGCCAACACTCCGATCCAGGACCCTTACCTGACATATTGACAGAACTACTCACGAATAAATGGAGAGGGTCAGGGACTGATTTGATTAAAGAAATTCTAGAATTCCGAAACCAGTATATAACTTTCGTATGCCCAGAACACGTTCCAGTTCCCATTATGGGAAGAAAAATGTATCACATAGATAGACAGAATCCGTTACGCGAAGTACACCCAATCAGAGGTGAAGGTAATAACTTTACACGCGTGTTTGTGTACACGCCTATAACTAAAATCGAATTATTAGAAATGAAGAAAGTAGTACCCAGCCATGACAAGGATCCAGCAGGTTTCCACCGTGAGATAAAAGACATGTTACTCATGGGAGAGTATACCTACCCCGACATTATGAAAATATTAAAAGTCCTACTACCCGCCGGTGTTTACGAGAAACTGAAAGAAAAGGAATGGGAGGTGGGAGACCAAAAGATAGATTGGACAGCATTGGAAAACGAAGAAAGGGCCCGAGCTGCAGGAGCAGGGCTTGGGGAAAAGACTACAGCATTACCAGGATTACTAGTACAGGTACTGCCACGTTTATTAACTACGAAGAAGGAAGACTGGGGTGCAATATCAGCCTGTAAACAAAAGCAAGATGAAGACACTAGTGATTTCTATTCCCGATTTGAAAAATGTTTTGGTATAAATAGTGGCATAAAAGCAAGTAGCGAGTCATATCCACATCTGTTTGTGACAAAATTAGTTGAAAATTCCCTACCACAAGTCAAGAATAGAGTATTGAAATTCGAAAGTACCTGGCAAGGTAATACCCCGTCACAGATGTTACAGATGTTACAATATCACCACAATAGAATTAGAGAAGAACAAGAACACGAACAAAGACGTATGAAAGATACAAAAATGAAAATGCTTGTTGCTCAGTCAGTTCCAGCTGATGGTCATCAAAAGGGTGATTCCGCAGGTCCTACGAAAGGGACATGCAACTATTGTAAACAACAAGGTCATTATATACACGATTGTCCAGTCCTGAAACATAATATTGCCACAGGTAGAACCCAGGAGAGACCACGTCCACCTAGACAGGATCAGAATCAACAACAAATCCCTCAGCATGCACAACCTAGGTTAGCTCCGCAACAACTAGCTCCGCAACAGGCAGCTCCACAACAGACCGTAGCACCACCACAAGCGCAGCCTATTGCTGCAACACAAGCAACAACACAACAGATGTATCAGTATGCACAAGCAGATTATCCCGATTATCAGCGATATACATGAAATAGCCTAGAGAGGGAAGTTGGCTTACCCCTTATTGAGGTTCCTGTAGACCAAGAGGGACCTTATGTACATAGTGAACTATTAGGGGAAGACAGAAAGATTTTACTTGATACAGGGGCAAGCAGAACAACTATAAGACGCAGTGAAGTTCCAGGGGCACCCCTCTCAGGCTCACAGAATATTTCCCTTGGATTCTCAGGAAAACCTATCATTAATGAAGTAACACAACCTCTTCCACTGACGGTTGGTCCATTGACACGTACTACAGATTTATTGCTTACTAAATCATGTCCAGAAAACTTGTTAGGTATAAAAACATTGAAAGCTCTAGGAGCTATAATATGTTGTTCTCCGGAAGGAGCACGATTATTTTTGCGTGACTTTAAAGGTCACTACGTGTCTAGAGACATGGATCACCGGCTGCAGAATTTACCTACACATTTATGGGCACAAGGCCCCACTGATGTTGGTTGCATGAACATTACACCATATCGAGTCACACTGAAAACAGGAGTAGTACTACTACGAATGCGACAATACAAGTTACCACCAGATGCTGTTGTGGCTTTGCTGCAAATCATTGACGAGCTCATTGCACAAGGAGTGGTTGTCGAAACCGACTCCAATGTATGTAATTCCCCGATAATTCCGATTCTTAAAAGAACGGATCCAAAAGCACCACCAGTATATCGATTAGTTATTGATCTGCGCGAATTAAATAAATGTATTGTACCACAATACCCTGTGGTCCCAGATATCTCTTCATTACTAACAGCTATTGACTCGGAAGCAACGTTCTTCACTGTAATTGATCTCAAGAATGCTTTCTTTAGCGTCCCAATAGATCCGGAAAGTCAATATCTGTTCGGATTCAGTTTAAATGGACGAAGTTTTAAATTCACACGCGCACCTCAAGAATTTACAGAAAGCCCCAGCATCTATAGCCAAGCACTGAAACGAGAACTTGACAGTATCCACATGCCAGTTAACACTGCCTTGCTTCAATATGTCGATGATCTGCTGATCACCGCCCGAAGCGAACCTGAATGTGAAACAGCGTCACTGACGGTTTTGAAATTTCTGGCCGACAAGGGGCACAAGGTGTCCCCTTCTAAGCTGCAATTCTGTGTCCAGCGAGTTGTTTACCTTGGGCACTCGCTGTCCAAGGAGGGAAGGCAGCTTACACCCGACCGCATCCAGTTAATTGCTAACATGTCACTACCCAAGACACAAAAGGAGGTGCGGGCTTTTATAGGTCTCACTTCATACTGTAGGCAGTGGATCCCTCAATATGCATTTCTAGCAAAGCCACTCATCCAGTTGACAACACAGGAGGCAGCCACATCGACTGTCCTCCCTTGGACTCAAGAACATACACACGCCTTTGAAAGCTTAAAGAAAGCTTTATGCCAAGCACCTGTTTTAGCAACACCATGTTACAGTAAACAGTTTACACTCTTTGTTACAGAACGCGAAGGTACTGCCTTGTCAGTACTCACTCAGGAACAAGCAGGATCACACAAACCATGTGCTTATTTCTCTAGTACATTAGATCCAGTAGCTCAGGCTCTTCCTGCGTGCCTGAAATCGGTGGCAGCAACAGCTTTAGCAATCAGACAAAGCGATGCCATAGTGTTAGGACACCAATTGACAGTACAAGTACCACACGCAGTAGAGGTTCTCTTGAACCGCACACAAACACAACACTTGACTATAGCGAGACTCACTGGTTACGAATTGACATTGTTTCAGCCACACATAGGAATCAGACGTTGTAATACGTTAAATCCTGCCACACTGTTACCAGTAGGCGGAACAGATCCATTGGCACATGATTGTGTTGAAGTCATTACTATCACGACGAAACCCAGACAAGACTTGACAGATATCCCTTTGTCAGATCCAGACTTGACATTGTATGTAGATGGGTCATGTATGAGAACAAGTACAGGAGAGTTAGTGGCCGCTTACGCAGTCACAACAGACACTGAAGTCATTGAAACAAATTGTATTAACACTTTGTCAGCTCAAGCAGCAGAGCTCATCGCTCTGACACAAGCCTGTATTCAAGCCAAAAATAAGAAAGTCAACATATACACAGATTCACGTTATGCATTCGGAGTCGTCCATGACTTCGGCGTACTGTGGCGAGAGAGAGGTTATTTAACTTCTCACGGTGCCCACATCCAACACGGACCCCTCATTCAAGCCCTATTAGACGCGATTCATCTACCTACTGCAATATCGATTATGAAATGCAAAGCCCATACAAAGGTTACCGATATCATTTCTCAGGGTAATGACCTAGCTGACAGAACAGCTAAACAGACTGCTCAGAATCAGATTCACACAACTGACACGACAAAGACAATAGTTCCGACACCAACACATTGCATGACAGTTAAGGATCCCGCCCTTGATGTAATTGACATACAGACACATGCTACACCAGAAGAAATAAAGAAATGGACTGAATTAGGAGGGATCCAAACGGATCAAGGATGGATGACGAAGGAAAAATCTATATGGTTTCTTCCCGACTCCATGGTTCAAGTCATCATTAACACAATACATAGTCCAGCGCACCTAGGAGAAAAAGCTATGCTAGACAGCATTCAACACATTTGGTTCAACAAACACTTGCGAGCAGCAGCTAAACAAAAAGTTCGTACCTGTATGATATGTTGTCAGTTCAATCCAGGTAAAAGCATCCCCGTAGAGCAGGGTGGATTTCAACCTCCCGATCATGCTTTTGAAGCCCTCCAGATGGATTATATCCAGATGGAACGATGTCGAGGATTCAAATATGTTCTCGTAGTTGTTTGTGCTCTTTCCCGTTGGACAGAAGCCTACCCGGTTTCAGATTACACTGCCCCGACTACTGCCAAACAGTTAGTTCGAGAATTCTTCCCACGGTACGGTTTACCACGTGTTGTCTACTCAGATAACGGCCAGCCATTTTCATCCGAACTAATGAAACACGTTTCCCTTTTGTTAGGCTACCAATGGAAATTCCACTGTGTCCGACATCCCGAGGCAGCAGGTCTCGTGGAACGCCATAATCAAACTCTGAAAATTAGATTGTCCAAAATATGTAGAGAAAAAGGTGTCGATTGGATAGTAGCCTTACCAGTTGCGCTTTTTTACATGAGAATGGTAGCACATTCTCGAACAGGGCTATCCCCGTACGAGGTGATCTTCGGTAGACCACCAAATATGTGGGGGACGCCTATACCTCGCAAAATCACTGATGTTGACTGTAATATGCTGACAGATTACCTGGCTTCCTTGATGTCTGCACTACAATCTTGTCGTTCACAGGTAGCTGCAGCTTTTCCTGATAATACTGAGGTGAAGCCCCATGACGTGGTTCCAGGCGACCTGGTTCTGGTCCGGAATTTCGACAGGAAGACCCAACTGGAGCCTAGGTGGAAATCGCCAAAATTGGTTCTACTAACCACAAGGACAGCCGTGAAGATCGAGGGACGTAAAGGGTGGTTCCACTCGAGTCATATCAAGAAATTTTATGGACTACCATCTAGTGTGGACGCTCAGCCCTGCATTCCCTCACAGACAGACTCAAAACTCCCCTTGGTTGAACCAACAAACACTGAACTTTATAAACTGAAGTTAAGGTCTAGTAAGTCAGACAATTTGATTGTTTAAGTCCTCTCCAAGGTGAATCGGTTGAATTTGTCTCTGACATGTATCCTCTAGACCGGAATAGAGAAAGAAATCAACAGATGCAGCTTAAAAAGCATGCGTATTGTAAATCACTTCGTAGTCACTGCACAGTAACATTATTAATTTTGTTTTTTCGAAGTCTTCTGATCATCATTTCCAGCATACTATTGCACATGTATTACCCTATTCTTAAGCGTGCTTACAATGTAACTGCAGAACATTCTTTTAGCGAATTACCTCCGCATGAGTTGTCCTATAGATTTGCGCTGCGCAACAACACATTCATTAGTATGTTACATCATTCCCATCAGACCAGCAATGCCACAAATTGTTGGATATGTGGCCGACTCCCTCCCTATCAGAACTATAAGGGAGTTTTGCCCCTCTTTCCATATCCGTTCACACACAATGGCTCCTGTGGAGCATGGTTTAGTTTGATTAATTCCCTAGATTCAAATTCTGCAGTTTATCAAGACAACTGGGTATGGGGAAACCTGAACCTAGTTTTGCTTAAAGTCTGCTACCCTAACAAGGAGGGACTTCCCAAAAGAACAGGAACTGATCTAGAAAATGAAGTATATGGATTAGGTAATTTTACACTTAACCTCATGATCCTGAACGTTGAATCTGAAGCTACACCAATCTTGCCCGCCATGTCAGTATTCCCCGTAAAAGGGGAATTATGTGTAAGAAAGAATGGTTCCATACACATGGGCCATAGTAAATGCACCACTGTAATAAAATTCAGTGATCAAGGCAAGTCTACATTTAGAGCTTCCCATCATTCCTACTTCATATGTGGCCAGACCGCATATATACGTCTACCTCTAGATTGGGATGGTACCTGTTACATAGCATTCCTTCTGCCACCTGTTTTTCTAGCCCCTCCTGATTATCACAGAAATACCCATTTAGTACACAATAGACAGCAGAGAGATCTCCCAATTGTCGATTACACTGAAACAGCATGGGAGCAATACACAGATTTCAATAAAGGTTTCTTTCCCTATATAGGTACAGTCACTAATAGTAAGCTGATACGTAGATTAACCAGAACCCTTGAAGCAGTAGTGAACGAGACTACTTCCGCCTTAGGCAATTTAACAGAAGAGCAGTCTGCTATGCGGATTGTTGTGCTTCAAAATCGTCTTGTCCTTGACGTCATCCTGGCCGATAGGGGCGGAGCTTGTAGGGTCATCGGATCAAGTTGCTGCGTTTTCATACCAGAAAATTCGCCGTCAGTATATAAAGCCATAACTCGCCTTCATAAGATTATGAGCCAGATACACCAGAGTCCAGGCACCTGGACTTGGTCCGGTTGGTTTTGGAGCGTGTTGTCAGCCTGGGGATGGAGAATCCTATCCTTCCTAGGTATTGGCTTTCTCATACTATTCAGTTGCTGCTTATGTCTACAATGTGGGCCAGCGATTTGTGGTCTGTGTGCCACATCGTGTATCCCACATCCAAGTTTTCGTTCAAGATCCCGGAAGAAGAAAGAAGAACAAATGATGCTATATGAACAGATCGATGGATTGATGAAGATCGATATCTCCTGAGGGTCCGTAGGGGACAAGGAGGGAATGAGGAAATATGAATTTTGTGATCAGTTATGTCCCCTATCGTAGACCCCAACGGCTCCATGTGCATGCTATAAGTACATGTATGTTCCCTCCAGTTCCAGTTTTGAAGACGCAAATACATGTGCGTCCACCGTCAACATGTCCTCTTTCAGATCCGCCATGAATGGGTCAGATATTCCATTCCTAAGTATGAAAGGCCACCGACTTTATGTGGTTCACTTTCCACATTTTACAGATTCAGGCGAGTAGGCCCAGAATTCTGTCATCAAGCCTTTTCCTGCCTTCTGCCTCTGAAAGCTCCAGTCTGAGCCTGCATCTGTATCCATGAACTTTGTCCTACTCCCTGCGTGGCTAACGGTGCCTGATCCAGCCTGTTGCCTGCCAAAAACTGTATTTCACCTTCAAGATTATCTGCTCCGCTCCTCATCCGATACATTCCTGTCTAGTAGTTTAGGTAAACATTCCTCCAGCTACCGTGCAAAGGGCCAGGCCTCGCTGTCCTCATGCAAGTAATTCATAGCCCCCGTTACCATGGAATATTCCTACCCCCTCGCATCTCATGTAGACACTTAGACGCTTGTACACGCACTAACAGTCAGTATAGAATAGATTCTATCCTAGAGACCTTTCCTTTTGGATAACACAGTTCTTTAAACATAGGATATTAGATATGATTTGGGATTAGGTTGACATGACCCCCCAGACTTCTGTCTCCACATGTAGAGCTAAATGTCAAGTCCCCTTCACCCTCTAGTTGCACGTCAATCACACGTCATGCGGCTGCGCGCGCATCTCTGCCAAATATTTCTGCTGACATTGCAGGATTCTCTTATGGATCCACCCACTTGTGACATCATGTATAATGACGTTATCTAAGTTACGCCTATATGTCCGCCTCTATTAGTTACGTATGCACATTTTATCTGTATTATCAGCTGTTACGCCTCCTGCATCTGTTTCACTGTAATGCATTTCCTATAAAACTGATTATCTGTCAATAATGTATGCCCTTCCTTCCTGAACTTTCGTGGTGATGGAATAGAAGCCTGCAATTCGAATTGTATTCCTTTGTATAGGAATAAAGCCTTTTAGAACCTCTAATACCACGGATTCTGCCTCTTATATTTACTGAGTTATTCTTACTAGACTTTACCGCATAAAAAATAGTACCGGTAATGAAATATTTACCACAGTGGTACGGACCGTACACTCGCATCTACGCTCACTATCACTACGAGTATGCATACGCGTGCCGACCCATAGTGATAGTGAGCGTAGATGCGTGTGTACGGTCCGTACCACTACGGGTACGCATACGCGTGCAGACCCATAGTGATAGTGAGCGTAGATGCGTGTGTACGGTCCGTACCACTACGGGTACGCATACGCGTGCCGACCCATAGTGATAGTGAGCGTAGATGCGTGTGTACGGTCCGTACCACTACGGGTACGCATACGCGTGCAGACCCATAGTGATAGTGAGCGTACATGCGAGTGTACGGTCCGTACCACTACGGGTACGCATACGCGTGCAGACCCATAGTGATAGTGAGCGTACATGCGAGTGTACGGTCCGTACCACTACGGGTACGCATACGCGTGCAAACCCATAGTGATAGTGAGCGTACATGCGAGTGTACGGTCCGTACCACTACGGGTACGTATACGCGTGCAGACCCATAGTGATAGTGAGCGTACATGCGTGTGTACGGCCCTATCACTATGGGTCTGCACGCGTATGCGTACTCGTAGTGCTACGGACCGTACAAATGCCTGTACGCTCGCCATCACGATGGGTACACATACGGCAGCACTCCCACAGTGATTTGGGAACATGCACAGGCCCTCTCAGCAGCAGTACGGCGGTTTTTACACATCACTGTGGTGATAGGCGACACACAGGTAGGAATAGGGCGGACATACTTGTCCATGGATGGACATACTTGTCCATGGATGGACATACTTGTCCAGGAATGGACATCAAGGCATTGTCTGTGCATTACTACATGTGTGGGGCACAGGTGTCACAGGCTGTGATGTGGAACATGCCTCCTGAGTGGAGAAGGCACCAGATGTATGATGAGATGTGTACAGGTGTACTGTGTGAGGGTGCAATGTGTGCCAGGCATGCCCTTGACTCCTTTGACATGTGTGCATGTGGGACTGCGCACTTGGTCACCGCGTCACTGGCATGGCACGGACACCAACACACGGAAGTGTCCCATGATGCCCGGTACAGGGGTCATGACACATGACTTGTCACTACCCACAGTGCACAATGTGACTATGTCATATATGTGTCCGGGATTTACATCAGGTTGATGTTGTAGCACCCTCAAAAGCTGCAGCCGTTGCAGCAACCAACATGTGGCTGTGTGTAGATTGTCATTGCACACTGTTCCGCACACCATGCCACATGTGTTATCGGATGTGAGGTGCACATGTATGCATGGGACACGGAGTAGCGTGACAAGGCCATGTCAGCATCCTCACAAGGAATGTGTGGTGAGTCATGACATGTGCACCTTCATGGCAAGGTGTGTGGGCTGGACTAGTGTAATGTCATGTGACCTGTGGCTCCAGTGTTCCGCTACCAGTCTCTGCAATCGGCATCCCACTTCTGCTGATGTGTGGGTGTATGTCACTCCTGTCTTGCGTCGGGCTGTGCACTTGCACTGGGACACAGCTATTTCCATGGCGTGGCATGGGGAGGTTCTCAATCACCGTGTGTAGCTGGGTCTTGGAAGGAGTGTCACCTTGCATCCATACGTGTCCTGGCCATGTAGCACATACCTGACTCCCTATGTAGCATGTGTGTATTGCCAGATTTACATGTGCTCAGTAGACATGAGTTGTTCTCGTAGTGCACTCACTCCTCGTTGTCACTTCCAAATTACTGCAGAGCGCCGCCTCTTGCCCGAAGAATTCCAGACTTGGCTACCATGCAGGAGAATGACAGGATCCGGCTCTACCGCTTCACCCAACCGTTGATTCTGGAGCTGACGGCGAGACTGGCACCACACCTGCAACCGCAGCACAGGTATCCTACGGCACTGACACCCCAGCTGAAGGTAATGGCTGCCCTACATTTTCTTGCCACGGGTACCTTCCAAAATACCATAGCTCATGTTGGTGGCATGTCCCAGAGTATGTTCAGCGGTGTGCTGCATGATTTCTTGGAGGCCATGTTGATTCACCTGGATGACTTCATCAAGTTCCCAACCCCTGAACAGATGACTGAGGTCAAGCGTGGATTCTATGCCCTGGGAGGGATGCCCCATGTCATTGGGTCCATAGATGGGACACATGTAGGTTTGGTACCACCACACGCACGGGAGGTGGCGTACCGCAATCGGAAGCACTACCACTCCATCAATGCCCTTGTGGTGTGTCTGTCCAATATGGTGATTTCACATGTCTGTGCTCGTTTCCCAGGGTCAGCACACGATGCCTACATCATGAGGCGTAGCGGGATGCCTGATATGATGATGCAGCTGCGCAACGAACGGGCATGTGTTGTTGGTGGGTACAGTCTGTCTGTCCTGTATTCTGTATAGGCGACCAGCACGACCGCTTCACCAGTTCTAACGATGTCCATGTGCTTCCCATGTAGGGGACGCTGGCTATCCCAACATGCCTTGGCTGCTGACACCTCTCCGCAACCCCATCACGCCGGCCCAGCTCCGCTATAACACCGCCCATGGCCGGACAAGGCGAGTGATAGAGAGGACGTTTGGCATGCTGAAGAGCCGATTCCGGTGCCTCCACAAGACCGGCGGTGCACTCCCTTATGCCCCGGCGAAGGTCTGCAAGATCTTCATGGTCTGCTGCATGCTGCACAACATGGCAGTTGAAAGAGCTGTGCCACTCATCCTGAATCAACATGACGAGGACCATCCACCCGTGGAGGACGAAGGGCTTGGCAATGGGGCTAGTGATGTGGAGGATGTGGAGCCGCAAGAGGACATCCGGACTCGGCTCATACGCGACTTCTTTGCTTAGTGGTGAGTACCAGGGTCTGAGTGTGCACGCATTGGTCCCCGTGTGGCATGCGTTGTGATGTGTGTCTCCACCTGCATGTATGGCACGTGGGTCAGAGGTGTGTGTGGGTGTGTCACTGGAGAGATGGTGGCAGTGATGGTAGTATTTCCCCAGTCATAATTGTGACCTAGCATGTTGTCATCCATACATGTGTCGAGTAAATGCACATGCAAGTGGCTGTGCTTTTTGTGGCTGACTTCTTGTGTGTCTCTCTTCCCCAGGTACCTGCGCATGCCGTTTGCTGGTTGCATTGTTGTGGCACTGCTATTCCTCATGGACATGACATCGTGGGCTGACTCAGCGTTACAGGCACGGACACGTTTGGAAGTCTCCATGGGGTAAGGGATGCATCTGGGGTGTATTGGGTGTGGCAGTTGTTCACGATGTGTGCACACTTCCCCGATCGGGGTTTGGTTCCTCTGCAGTCATGTGGCATCCCCATGGGACACGACATGCAGCTGGGTACACCTGAATAGATGGGCTGCCTGGTTGTCAGTCATCAGTGATGGGATAGTGGATTGTGATGATGGCATCAATGTGTGTGACACTGCCCTCGGACACATACGGTTGACATTGTCTTGACATGGCGTGGGACTTCCACATCAGCGGATCTATGGTGTATGTCAGGCTCTCCGTGTGCAGCTGTGGGTTTTAGCTGTTAGCCGACACTTGTGTGCCAGTTCCATGGCTATCACGCATTTGTGCTGCAGAAGGGGGGTGCCAGTGTTGGACCCACATGTTACTCCACATGATGTGTTCATGTGTACTTCAAGTTGCCTCTGCAATCCCAAAAACATGACTAATAAAGGTGTCCCTATGCCTCCAAGGTGCCTCTTCTCAGTCAATGCTGGTGTGTTGGCACGGTGCATCCTGCATGTCTGGCATGGTATTCCCTGATTGTGGCTATGTGTCAATGTGTCGAGTGGCAAGATGCAAGCTGTGTGTGTGTGCTGAGACTGTGTATTGGGCATGATGTCCATGACTGTGTGGGTATTGTGACATGTGCCATCCCCATGCATCCAACGTTGTCCATGACCCCATTCTCTGCATCCACCGGACTCAAGCTTGCAGGACATGGTTCTGCCACCTGTCTACACATACCTGGGTGCCCCCCAGGACACTGGCCAGGATCCCTGACCTCTGCGCATGACTGTTGCTTTACTCAATGTGTCTGTCAGCACGGTTGTTCGGCCACCCCCTCAGCTGGTTCTGCCCATCACGGGTGTGTATGGTGCTCCATGTCTGTCTTGCCTAATAAACTGTGACCCATGTGTCCTGTGCCAGACTCAGGCCCCAGGGTGTGGATGGTTGAAGTGAACAGATGACTCAGGCATGTTTAGACTGTACAAGACACATGTTAGGTAATAATGCTACCAGCAGGCATCTACTCTTAATAGTGTGATTTATTATTGGGGGGGGGGGACAAAGTGAGGGGCTTTCCGGGATTAGGGAATCCAAAGTTCAGTAGGGGAGTTGGTGTCCTTGCCATTGGAAATCCTCAGAGTCCATGCCACAGTCTTTGTCAACATTGGTCAGCCAGTGACCAGCAGGGCCATGTGGCAGAGAATGTCTCTTGATGCTGTGATGCTGTTGCTCCAGTGGGCCAGGTGCCAGGCCAGGTGTCCTGGGAGATGGTGATGTAGCAGCCACCCTCACGGTCCTTTCCGTGGACGACCCGGCTTCCTGCGGGGAACCTCAGCAGCAGGCCGTGACGACGTCTGGGATGCTCCGTCGGATGTTTCCTCCTCCTCCTCCTGATCCCTCCCTGTGGGTGGTGATGTTCTCCGCCTTCTGGCACAGGGAGGGTCGGCCATGGTGTCGGCCATCCGACGGAGTGTAGCGTGAATCCCCTGGAACGCCGTCACTTGCTCAGCCTGTCTGTCCTCCATCCTCCGTTGGTGTACCTGTAGACAGGCTATTAGCTCCGCATGTTGCTGGGCCTGCTGGACCTTGATCCCCTCGAGGACGGACACAACCTGGGCCATGCCCGTGGTGTCCTGCCGGTATGAGTCCAGGATGTTACGGACATGGGAAAATACCGGATCCCCAGCCAACTGGTCAGGCTCGCGCCTCCGCCGTCCTCCACTCCCACCACCCCTGCCCACTTGCGTCTGGCCTGCACTTGTGGGCACATCGGGTCTCTGGGACCCCTGAGGGGTGGCATTGACGTTGTCGCCTGCCTCCTCCTGGGTGCCCGGGACACCGTGTCCCTCCTGGCGAGCCTGGCTGCATTGTGGTGTTGGGGCAGGGATCCTGGGTGTCTCCTGGGATGTGGCAGGAGTGGGGGTGGTGGTTGGCACGGTTGTACCTGACGCAGGTGCTGCAGGTGGTTGGACACCAGAGGGGCCAGTGGTCGCTGCCGGTGGGATCGGTCTCCTGCAGATCCGGGTCCTGTGAGTGTTCCCCCCCAGTGTTGGGGGGTGCAGCACGACGTTGACCTGTGTGTGAGAGAGAAAATGTTAATTTTGGTCCATGCAACATCCATGTTTCATCCGTTTCAAAGTTGGCACATTTCCTCTTGGAATTAGGATCTGTCTTGCATTCCACTCACAGTGCACTTGTGCATGGGTGTGTCCCTTGGGCACCAATTTGGCCCCTTTAACTATGTGTGGCACAGTCTTACTTGCTGCATCAAGTGTGACTGCAGTCAGCAGTGGAGTGTGCAGGTGTGGCGAGCCATGCATTTGCGCCTTCCTTGTAGCACTGTACATGTGCACATGGAGTGGATCCACACACTTATATGATGCAGGTGGCTGTCCTTGTGCTCGTGTACAGGTTGAGACATGGCCCTGCGTTTTGCCATGATGAAGAGGGGGGGTTCTGGCACTGGCCACCCTTGTCTACATGCACGCAGTCCACCTGCTGACGAGCAGACATTCCCACACACCAAAGGACTGATTTGCTCTGTGTCTCCCTCCTTCTCTGTCCCCCTCTCCCTCCCTCTCTGTCCCCCTCTCCCTCCCTCTCTGTCCCCCTCTCCCTCCCTCTGTGTGTCAGCCTCCTCCCTCCCTCCGTGTGTCAGCCTCCTCCCTCTGTCCGTCTCCCTCCCTCTCAGTCCCCCTCTCCCTCCCTCTGTGTCCCCCTCTCCCTCCCTCCGTGTGTCACCCTCTGTCACCTTGGCCCAGCTTCCTGGGCACACACTGTTAGCAGATCTTTGAGTGGCCCTTGGCCTGTTGATGTGAGTTTGTTTCTGATCTCCAGGCACCCATTTTGTCTGCTGTGTGTCTGTGCGCTGCTGCTGTGGTGGTGTGTGCTGCCACTCTTTCACAATGTTGGCTGTTCATTAGCTGCTGTCATGTGCAAAACAGTGCCTTCACTCCCATGTGTTGATGCAAGGCGTCCGCCATTTGCTGGCAAGTCATTCCTGTGTTGGGACACAGTGTTTGTCTGGCTATGACCTAGGCCATATGGGCAGAGGGCATTGTTGTCTGCTTTGGAGTCGCACTATGTGATTTTTGGTGCCCAGCCTCCCGCCATCCGGGTTACCGTGTCATGTGTTGTTGTCTTCTGTGGCCTGTGACTTGACATTGTCCAGCTGGGTGCATGGGGCATGGTGGCAGCAGTGGCATGTGCAGTGGCATGTGCCTGCTCATGGAGTGTGGTTGAGTCATGCGATGGCTTGTGGTGGTTGCGTGCCTGTTAGTAATTTTGGTTGTGGTTGCAGTTCCCCCCATGTGAGGTGCGTTGTTTGTGTACTCACCCGGGTCTCGGAGTCCTTCTACTCCTTCGACTGCCTCCACCGGCAGTATGGCCATCACCCTCTCCTCCCAGGGATGGTACTGTACGGCTCTGCGGGAGGGCCCTCCTCCGGTGGCGTTGGCCTGGTCGTGTTCCTCCTGCCTCTTGGCTCTGACCCTCCTCCGCAGATCGTACCACCTGTTCTGGCAATCCTGCTTGGTCCTCCTGGTGTCCGCAACAGCATTCACAGCATCGACGATGGTCTGCCACATGGCTGTTTTGGCTGCCTGGCTGGTGCTTCTGACCAATGTTCCAAAGATCTGTGGCTCGACTCTGAGGATTTGATCAACAAGGACCTCCAACTCTCGGTGACTGAACTTTGGATTCTTGGTAGTGGGCATGGTGAGGGGTGTGGGTGGGGATGGTGTGGGTGTGGGGGGTGTGTGGATGTTGGGGGGGGGTGGATGGTTGTGTGTGTGTGTGAATGTGATGAGAGGGTGTTTGTGAGGGTGGTCGTGTGAAGGTGTGCAAGTGTAAGGTGTGGTGTAGCTTGTAGTCTGGTTCTGTGGTGTCTGGCAGCAGTGAGTCTGTTGCAAAGGCTCATGGTTTGTGTGTGTGGGCCCTTTTTATTGGTCCATGGGTGGGTGTGGCAGTTTTTGAATTTTGGGTGGGTGTGTTATTAGGTGTGGTGGTGTATTGGGCCTCTGTTTGTTTTTGGCAGTTGCAGGTCAGTGATTGTGTTATTTTAGTGGTTGTTGGCCATGGTTAGTGGCTGTGTGCCTTTCGAATGGTGTATTCTTGTGTTGTTTTATTTTGTCCTGGTTGTGTACGTGCGTTTTGAGCGTGTGTACGGTGTGTACATGGGCCATTTGGTTGTACGATTATGTCCTTGTGTGTGGCTTTGTACGACTCGTACATGCGGTTGTGATGTTGGGGCATGGGGTGCGCTCCGTACTTAGGAGGTTGTGTTGGGGGTGCGCCAGGAACTACTGGGGTGTAGGTTCACGATGGTACGACACGTGGGGGTACGACTGGAACGTACTGGGGTGTAGGTACACGGGGGTATGACACGTACTAGGGTGGGGGTACGACTGGAACGTACTGGGGTGTAGGTACACGGGGGGTATGACACGTACTGGGGTGGGGGTGGGGCTCGAACGTACTGGGGTGTACATAGACGGTGGTACGGCACGTACAGGGGTGGGGGGGTGTACATTGACGTTGGTACGACACGTACTGGGGTGGGGGTACGACTGGAACGTACTGGGGTGTAGGGACACGGGGGGTATGACACGTACTGGGGTGGGGGTGGGGCTCGAACATACTGGGGTGTACATAGACGGTGGTACGACACGTACAGGGGTGGGGGGGTGTACATTGACGGTGGTACGACACGTACAGGGGGGGGTGTACATTGACGGTGGTACGACACGTACAGGGGGGGGTGTACATTGACGGTGGTACGACACGTACTGGGGTGGGGGTACGACTGGAACGTACTGGGGTGTACATAGACGGTGGTACGACACGTACTGGGGTGGGGGTACGACTGGAACGTACTGGGGTGTAGGTACACGGGGGTATGACACGTACTGGGGTGGGGGTACGACTGGAACGTACTGGGGTGTAGGTACACGGGGGGTATGACACGTACTGGGGTGGGGGTGGGGCTCTAACGTACTGGGGTGTACATAGACGGTGGTACGACACGTACAGGGGTGGGGGGGTGTACATTGACGTTGGTACGACACGTACTGGGGTGGGGGTACGACTGGAACGTACTGGGGTGTAGGTACACGGGGGTATGACACGTACTGGGGTGGGGGTGGGGCTCGAACGTACTGGGGTGTACATAGACGGTGGTATGACACGTACAGGGGTGGGGGGGTGTACATTGACGGTGGTACGACACTTACAGGGGGGGTGTACATTGACGGTGGTACGACACGTACTGGGGTGGGGGTACGACTGGAACGTACTGGGGTGTAGGTACACGGGGGTATGACACGTACTGGGGTGGGGGTACGACTGGAACGTACTGGGGTGTACATAGATGGTGGTACAACACGTACTGGGGTGGGGGTACGACTGGAACGTACTGGGGTGTAGGTACACGGGGGGTATGACACGTACTGGGGTGGGGGTGGGGCTCGAACGTACTGTGGTGTACATTGACGGTGGTACGACACGTACTGGGGTGGGGGTACGACTGGAACGTACTGGGGTGTAGGTACACGGGGGTATGACACGTACTGGGGTGGGGGTGGGGCTCGAACGTACTGGGGTGTACATAGACGGTGGTACGACACGTACAGGGGTGGGGGGGTGTACATTGACGGTGGTACGACACGTACAGGGGGGGGGTACATTGACGGTGGTACGACACGTACTGGGGTGGGGGTACGACTGGAACGTACTGGGGTGTAGGTACACGGGGGTATGACATGTACTGGGGTGGGGGTACGACTGGAACGTACTGGGGTGTACATAGACGGTGGTACGACACGTACTGGGGTGGGGGTACGACTGGAACGTACTGGGGTGTAGGTACACGGGGGGTATGACACGTACTGGGGTGGGGGTGGGGCTCGAACGTACTGTGGTGTACATTGACGGTGGTACGACACGTACTGGGGTGGGGGTACGACTGGAACGTACTGGGGTGTAGGTACACGGGGGTATGACACGTACTGGGGTGGGGGTACGACTGGAACGTACTGGGGTGTAGGTACACGGGGGTATGACACGTACTGGGGTGGGGGTACGACTGGAACGTACTGGGGTGTACATTGACGGTGGTACGACACGTACTGGGGTGGGGGTACGACTGGAACGTACTGGGGTGTACCTAGACGGGTGGGGGTATACATATACGGGGGGTACGTGTCGGACGTACGGGGGCTGGGGGGAGTGTTGGGCGCGTATGCGGGCACATGTCTCCATGGTTGCTATAGGTGTTCGGTGCGGACGGTGTTTTTTCCATACGGTTGTAGGCTCGGACGCACGGGATGGATCGTGATTCCTCCGTCGGACTTGGATTTTTACGTTTGTAAGGTAAATCGTCCGAGGACGTGTCGGACACATTTTCCGACCCGAGGACGTGTGGGGAATGATTCCCAGTGCGGTTCGTATGGACTTTTTACCATGCGAATCGTGATTGCCAGTTCGTACGGCACTTGTACGATTCGTACGGTAAAAAGACCCGATACGAGTCGCACGGGGACATTTTTTACCGGATCGTGATCGGCACCTCTGTGTTTTTCCTGAGGTCCCTTATGGGGAAACACTGCTTCAAGCTGGCTTGTTTTTTGTGCAATTCAGATTGGAATTTCTTCCAATCTGGTGGGAATCTTACCCATAACAGCATTGATAGTCTGTGGACTAATGCCTGGTGTAGCCAATTGTTGTTGCGCAGATTTAGCAGCCCTCACAGGTTTTATTGTCATTGTTCACATGACAAATTGTGTTCAACATCTCTATGTTTTGACTAGACAATGTACGAAATTTTGCTTCTCCTAGATTATCTTTATCTGGATATGGTATGTAACTGGCTGAGACTGGCCATGTTGCTCCCTCATTGCTGAGGGGACCTAGTTTAACATTTGTATGTGTGTGTGGTAGGGCGCCTTCAAACTGATTTTGATGTACTTGGTAAGTTAATGGAACTTCTAGAGCTTCACAAGCTTAATAGTTATTAGGTACTGTATCTGCAGTGTGTGTGTGAAACAGTCTTATAGTTGCATTGACTGCTGGGAATGTAACCCATGAATAGAATACCTCTATCCTGAATGCTTTTTGATCCTCCACCATAAAGGTGAGGTCTCCACCTGTCTGTGGCAGACCACGTTGTAACAACATTTGTGTAACAGCATGTCTGCAGTTACCCGGTATGTTGATAACCGTATCATCGGTTTCAGACATATTAGATATATAGAATCAGAGAGGGTACCCCTATAGGGAGATCCTTTGAATGGTTGAAGGTTGAACAACCTACAGCCAATACATAGAGTTTAATCTATTGAGCTGCGGAGTATTTTTCCCTAATACCAAGGCCGTCTCGTATTAGTAGGTAAGTAGGGATCTTTGGGTACACCAATGAAAACTACTCAGGGGATCCATTAAATAGGACCCTAAACTCTAACGTTCCATGTCATATGGTTTGTACCCCCCTCTGGAAAACGGTGAGTTTGTTGGAAAACATAAATGTTATGATTGTGCCTTACAGATTTTGTGCACACCCTCAGGACATGTTGGCCTATGTCCCGCTAGTCATAGTGCACCATTTGCACCCTAACCTTACAGGGAAACAAATGTGTGTGCAACCTAAGAACATGACAACGCTGATCATCCAAGGAAATCGTGGTAACAAATCGAGAACCTTTTTGTTTGGATCCTCATGTATACCTATAGAAGTACATAAGAACTACTCAACAAGGGTTTTCAAAGTATATTCAAGCATTATGATTATGAGTAGAATGAAACAGATTAGCCTGATTAGCATTACAAGAACAGCAAAAAAGATAAGAATGTTCACCACTGGGCTAAGACAGTGAATATATGCAGGCACATAAGATAGTTGTACTCCAACCTAGTGCTCCCTAACCTAGTCTTACCTAGAGTGGGTCATCTGTCAAATCCCTGCTGGGTGGGCTAACTCCCTGTTTCCTGTGGGTAAGTGTCATCAGCTAGATGAGTTGATTACTGAAGAGGAATTGTCTGTGGCCCTGACATAGCTGTGGACTGGACGGGCCCCAGGGACTAAGGGCTTTCCTAGTAAATTTCTTAAAGCCTATATACTGCAACCAGGGAATCATGTATTAGGGGTAATCTACACAGCGCTAGAGGAATCACAGGTCCCACCAGACTGGCACCACACAGAAATAGTAAATTTTCTTAAGACTGGGCACCCGCCTGAAGTCTACTCATCTTAGGGGCCAGATGTACGACCCTTTTTTGTGGCCGCAAATGGGAGAACCTCCCATTTGCGGCCGAAAAAAGGGCGATAGCATGTACAAATGCTATTTTGCGAGTCCCTGACTCGCAAAATAGCATTTGCGACTCTCGCTATTAGGAAGGGGCGTCCCTTCCTCATAGTGAGTCAACATGCTATGTACTAGTGTTTTGTGACCGCATTTGTGGCCGCAGAACCCTCGCAGTGTACCACCTGCTTCAAGTAGGTGGTAAACCATTCACAAACAGGAAGGGGTCCCCAGGGGACCCCTTCTCCTTTGTGAGTATGTTGGAAAATATTTTTTAAGAGAAGGCAGTGGTCCCAGAGACCACTGCCTGCCCTTAAAAAATGAAACTGAAAGGTTTAATTTTTCTTTTTTAAATGCATCCCGTTTTCCCTTAAGGCAAACGGGCTGCATTTAAAAAAAAAAAAAGCTGCTTTATTAAAAAGCAGTCCCAGACATGGTGGTCTTCTGAGCTCAGCAGGCCACCATGCCTAGGAGGGCTGTTATTCCCAATAGGCTCGCAAATTGCGAGAGGCTCATTAATATTAATGAGCCTCGCAATTTGCGACCCCATTGGGAATCGCAAACAGTGTGAAATACACTGTTGTACATCGGAAATTGCGCCTCTCAAATTGCAACTCACAAAAAAAAAGAGTGGCAATTTGTGATGCACAATTTTCTTGGTCGTACATCTGGCCCTTAATCTGTAATTTCTCTTCTCACCGTCGAAGGGATACTTCTTGCTTGAACCTTGGTCAACAAATTAGTGAGATATATTATACCAGATCAGGAAGGATTTATGCCACATAGGGCCCCATGTCATAATATTCAATGAGTTTATAACGCTCTCGCTAGTGTGGACCGATTGGAGAGACCATCTGCTTTGCTCCCTGACATAGGTAAAGCCTTTAAATCGGTTAGCTGGGAGGACCTGTTAACTCTTTTTCGGAGCATTAATCTGGGCCTGCGGTTTCTTTTATTATGTCTGTATTCTCTAGACTGATTTAACAGCCTCTGTCCGGGTAGCAGTGTGGTGTCTGATTCCTTCCAGCTCCATAGGGGTACCAGCCGGGGTGCCCATTGTCCCCACTGCTATTTGCCCTCGTAATGAAGTCACTAGCTGCCTGGGTGAGGGTTGATACCCAGGTACTGGGGCTTTGATTGGTCCATGGAGCTGACTAATAGGACTGCTTTATATGCAGACAAAGTTCTGTTCTTCATTACGATTCAGAGAACTTCTGGCCCTTGCATCTTACAGATCATGCAAGTTTTTAGGCAAGACCTCCGGGTTATGTATTAACGTTGGGTAATCATTGGTGTTCCCGGTAGTCGGGGCCACCAGCGACCTGGAGTGGGCATCGGGTTAACATTGGGTACAAATGGGTTCAAGTATCTAGGGGTGTTTAATTTTCCAGATTCCACAATCAATGACCCGTAATATGGCCTCTATGTTATTGTGCACTAAAGAGGAAGTGAAGGCCTGGTCCCTGCTGCCACTATCCCTGCTGGGTTGATCGACAATCTTTAAGATGGTCTTGCTACCCTGTTTGCTATACCAACAACAGAATTATCCCTACACTATTCCCCCCACATGGTTGCAACAGAAAAATACAGTTTTAACTCAATTCCTCGGGGGGGGGGGGGTGACACACATAGCACTGCGGACTTTGCTTCCAGTCTACATATTGTGGCGGTATTGCCACTGCTGATGTGCAATCCTACCATGCTGCCTCCCACTTGTTGATTATCAATGATTAGTGGTATGGTGCTCAAGATGATTTCTCATACGTGACAGAGAGATGCGCGATGAGCGGCGCATCTTTGCTGGACTTTCTATACAGTGGGAGGGGATGATTCCCCTTCCCTTGCAACCCAGGTCATCATACTTACACAGACACGGTCCCTCCAGCGGATGGGGTGGTGGGGCTGCATCATGCCATATCCCCCTATTTTGCAAGACCTTCAAGACTTGCATGAGTTTAACCTGTTACAGGGCAAACTTTTAATGGGTGAATTGGGCACTCATAAGATAGCACAAATGTATCAGTCATTGATCACAAATAGTTCCACTACGTTGCCTGTCCTTGGGCGGCATGGCAGGGGGATATAGACACAATAGATGAGGATGACTGGTCAAAGGCCCTAGAGGCCCCTCTGGGTGGGCAGCGATTTCATCCGGCCTTCACCTGATTCAGTTAAAATATTTACATAGCATACCATTTATGGTGCACAGATGTAATTAGTTCCTCCTTGTTTCTTTGGTGTGGGGTAGCGTAGGGCACCTTTCTTCAACTGTGTGGATCTGTGAGGCTTTGACGCATTTCTGACGGGGGTGACGTCCTGTCTTAGGGAGGTCATCTCCTGGGAAATCACAATTGACCCTAAATTAATCCTGCTTCATAGCACAGAGGGAAGACTGTATGAGGCTGGAGCTTTCAGTGTTCCAGGCTAGGGGATGACCACAAAAACACCCAAACATATTGTAGCGCTGGGCAGATTATAGGGATGTAGCTGCGGCTCTGGTTCACACTGTGGAGTCCCAGCTGGAAGCTGAAATACTACATTATGGTGCCCAGACGTAAGAAATTGAGATGGGGTTCAGTGATGTATTTGAATGATGGTTCTATTGATGAAATTTGGGGTGCGGGGGTGGTGGTTTGGGATTGACTGTGCAAGTTTTTTTATATTGTTGTTCATGGGTATTCAACCTCAAACTTTTCATTTCTGTATGTAGGCCTTAGTGGACTGGATCTATAGCTAAAACCTAATACAATTTGTTGTAAAACAAAGTAATGATGTGTAAAATAGAAAGAAACATCACATGCATTAGCGTGCAAAATGGTAGTGTTTCCTACTGGGCCTATCCTGACCACGTAATACCCCACATCTGGACCCACCCTCCGAGGGTGTCCCTCCAGTCCTGGATCCTTGGAAGTGGTGCTAAATTAGCCTAGATAACCAACTCCAAAAGTAGGCTTTTTGGCTAAAAACTGCTCTGAGAACCAGGAAGAGACCATCTCCAAACTGCTTGCCTATCCACCTGAGGTGTATCACCAGTCAGATTGACTTTGTGGCCTCTCCCACTACGTTTGTCTCTGCAGCAGCAAATCCTTTTTAGATAGCCTTCCCAAAGTGGTCTCAGGCCCAGTGGAACTGTCTTCGGCTACAGCCCTCTGCCTCGTCCCGCTGGAGATTTTCAACTTCCATTTTGGAAACTAAGTCCAAATGTAGAAATCTTCACTGTGGCTCCAACCCAAGGCCATCCGACAACGGTGATCCCTCCTGGACACCTCCTGCAGCGTTGCCCTGCTGAACTTTATCTTCTCAGAACATTTTTCTCAAGAATCTTTATAAGTTTGAAGGTAAGTACTGACTTGGCCCAATCAACTTCTTGTATCCGAACCGTGCTACATCGTGGTCGGCCACATTTTTCCAGTTTGACCTGGTCTTGCATGACCAGATATCAACAGTTGGCGCTTTGATCCGTTAGTTGCTAGGTTTTACTATAAACTTTTAAAATTCATAACCCCGGTTCTACTGATTGGATTTTTGTCATTTTGATGTCAAATAATTTATTAAACGTTACTCTATTTTTCTAAATTGGTTTGGGATTTTTCTTGAATGGTGTTTTCACTTTATTATTGTTTGTGTTTATTGGCTGCAAAAATACTTTACGGATGCCTCTATGTTAAGCCTGACTCCTTTTTGTGCCAAGCTACCCAGTGTGAAGTGCAGGTTATTTTAGTGACTGTTTGTGGTTCACCCTGCAAGTGATTATGGCTGTTGCTTGACAAGGGCTCACACCCCAGTCAACCAGCAACCCAAGTTCTAACAGCTAACAACTCTCTATCATATATTGTGCAGTTCTTAGCTGGATTTAAAGTATGGAAATAGAAGGCCACAAAATACCAGAGCTGCAGTAGTAGTATAGTGTTGTGATAAAACATGTACAATGACATAAGATGAGGCATCGGTTTAAACAGTGAAAGGGAGTGAATGGTCTGGATACCATAGAACTGGGGCACACATGAACTCTTCCTTTAATTCAGAGAATGCATTCTCCAGTTCTGAATCTCATGTAAAAAGAACTCCTTTCATTGTTACCTGAGTGAGTAGGAGGTCTTTGGATGAGAAATCTTGAATGAAGCGTCAATAAATGTTAGCACAATCAAGGAATTTCTTTATCTCATTGACAGTTCGAGGAACAGACCATTCTTATAGCGCTTTAATCTTATCTGAATTAATTTGTGCTCTAAGGTCAGTGAGATGGAACTCCAAAAAAGTGACAGAATTGACCTCAAATAAGCACTTTACTGCTTTTGTGAATAGGAAATGGCCTCTCAGTCTTTGCAAAACTTTTTTTAACATGCTCTTTGGTCCTAGAGAAGATTACAATATCATCCAGATATTTTGTAGCAAACCACTCTAGCAGATCCCTAAATTTTTCAATAATGAAGTGCTGAAAATCGCTAAGGACATTGCAGAGGCTGAATGGCATTACTAGATATTCATATTAGCCATCATGGGTGCTGAAGGCCGTCTTCAATTCATCACCATACAGATGCGTACTAGACTGTTTGCACCCTGTAGCTCAAACTTCATAAAGATCTTGCCATCCTTTAGTTGATCTAAAAATACTGAAATTAAGGGTACTGGGAACCGCTTTCTGATGGAGATTTAGTTCAACATACATAGGCAGTAGGAGTCTGCATTTTTACCTCCAAAGGCTGTGATGTAAGACACACCAAGTTGGGTTATATTGCATTATTAGCATGGGGAAGGAGTTATTTGTGTTGAAGGGATGAATAAATTGAAGGGTCATTTGTCGCTAATCAATTTGCAGATTATATCTAGGAGAAAAGCCCTTTCTTGTTGGGCTGTTCATCTCTTCCTGTTCTTTGCCAATTGTCTGCAATGGGTTAATTTTGGAATCCATGGAGTACGTGGGCCTGGCAACCTGTCAGGATTTCACTGGACTTCACGCCATGGACTCTCATGGTAGCCCCACTTCTTTCCTTTTCAGTCAAATAAGATCTGTAATGAAATTTAGAATCTGAAGTGGCTTTATGGGAGGAAAAGTGGAAGAGAGGTAGAAAGAAAAGAAATACTCCATAAACATCCTGACTCACTGACTTCTGGAGCACGGCTGTGTGAAAGGCATGAGGCAAGGCCTCTCAGTCTGCAATGAATTGGCTGGTAACCGATATAATCCTATAAGACAACTATACAGTATCTTGTGAGTAACAGTAGAATAAGCTGGGGAGTGGAGTGTAAAGGTCATGATGGAAGGAGAAAGACCATAACTAGCCTCCAGATGACCAGGATACAGTCTGGGAACCAAATACGAATGTTGGCCTCCAGTAGTAAAGACACCAGGACTCTGAACTTCAGGATTCTTGACACCAATGAAGAATTTCCTCTGGTATCATGATAAATCCTGAACTTTCTTTTATGTTCATCCACTATGTTCCGAGAACTTTGACAAGAGACTTGTGAACAGACCAAATCTGCTTTAATATTTATTTTGTCTGAGATTTCATTTTTTCTTAAGTGTTAAATTACATTACATTATTGGGGTGAGGATGTGGCCTAATGGCTTGGGCGGTCAATCTCAAATCTGGGAAACTGGGTTCGAGTCTTGGCAATGATCCCCAACATACTGTGATTCTGAGCAAATCACTTAATCTCCCTCTACCTAACAAAATTAATGTAAAATGTAAATGTAAATGTGGGTGTACTTGTAAAGCGCACTGTGACTCCATGGAGTATCTGTGTCCTTGAGTAACGCAACTGGTGCTCATGTAAAGCGCTCTGATTCCTGATACCTTTGGGTTAAGTTCACGCTATATAAAACTCCGAAGAAAGAAATACATAACCTTACAGTGGTATAGGATTTCTATTTTGGCAAGGCTTTGTTTGATAGATGAATGGTCAATTGTAAGAGACAGTTTAGTTTATAGGATTATGAAAGTTACATGGATTAAAAGACCATGTTACATCCTCTTCGGGAGCAAATTAAAATATTTAGGCTTTCCAAGAAGTTAGCAACACTGTGGTGTTCGATTTTGTTTCATAGAGTCTTGAAAATTAAAGCATGGAAGGTAAGATCAAGTTTTTCACTCCAGATGAGGATAGTTTTGTTCTGACTAAGATCAAAGAGATGGAGAATCACCCTAGTGAGGAGGATAAGCTACTGATTTTATTTGTAAAAATCTTTTAAGGCGGTTCTTCACTTTAGCATGGTGGGTGAAGACCTTTATATGTGAGACCTATGTACATACACCAGTGTTTAACTCATTCTATCAGTGGACCAATGCCAAGCAAAGTGTTCTATTTAGGGGGTAAACTGGAAGAAATTTTGATTATAGCAGACTGATATAACTGAGGTACATATATTTCTTTCTATCTGAAGCCAATCAAAGTTGTTTCTTCCTTGGCTCTGAACATGTATATTCCTATGCTCCAGTCTCAACATATAATATTGATTCTTGAAATTTGTGAAAGGGGATGCGGATTGTATAATCGATGTAGAGGCTATCAATATCACTCCTAAAAATGACCAGCTGCAGATTCTTTTTTTATGTTAAAGAAAGGAAAAAAGAAAAAGAAATGTAAATTATATTTGGATCTTGTTCATATGAAATTGACATGTACATAGTTTATTCAGCGTTTTTGTACACTCATTATTTATACTTCATACAGTTATTAACCTTATTCATGCACCGTTGTGATTGTGATAATTTTGGTTCTGACTAGCTCATTTAGATTCAGAGATACAAAGTGATTAGTGAGAGAGAAAGAAAGTTTATTTCATTTTGGAAGATTTGGGAGCTTGCTTTCACCAGAAAGTGCCTAAGATTGGTGACATTTCGGTCTTCAGGGCTTTTATGACAAAGATTCTAGAACGTAAGTGGCAGCTAAAGTGCAACAGACATTCTTTATTCATTGTTATTAAATATGGATTTTCAATGAAAGGGCTTGGTTGGAATTACAGAGTTTGATTCATAATGAGTGCTGTTAATAAAATCTTGATTTTCCCACATATTTGGAAACTCTGTATTCTTCAATACTTTATAAAACCTTGAAAAGAATTCCTAGGTTTGTGAAAAGCTGTATGTAATTATAACAATGTTTATTTATTTTTATTTTATTCATTTATTTTAAAGGTTTTGTATAGCGTGAACAAGACCCTTACAGGTATCAGAGCGCTTTACAGTGCAGATATCAGTAATAGAAAAAACACACGTAAAGTGAAAAAAAGTGAGTCTAATACAAGATAGTCACTAATCCTACATGCATGAAAAATATTACAGTGGTATATGGTTGTTCAGGTAAATTTGGCCATGAGAAGAGCTTTCACTTCTTTTTTAAAGAATGAGGTAGAAGGATTCTGTCTTGTTTCTGGGGGTAAAGCATTCCAAATCCTGGGAGCCATTCCTGAAAAGGTGCGGTTGTATGTTTTCTTCTTGACAAATCGTTGTGGTTTCAGTAGAAGATTATTGGAGCTCCTGTTGGATCTGTTGCCACAAGAGAGCACCAGTTTCTGAGCTAGATAACTCAGGGTTTTGTGATGTAATGCTTGTGCGTCACACAAGCAATTTTCAGTTGAATTCTCGCCTCGAAAGGTAGCCAGTTGAGGGCTCGAAAGTCAGGGGCGATGTGACTGTTTTTTTTGGAGCCTGTGATGAGTCTAGCAGCTGCGTTGATTGAGGCTCTAAGATGTGCTATCGTCGATCTGGGAAGGCCGCATAGCGTGACACACCCATATTCCACTCTAGGGATAACTAGAGCTTAAACTGCCTTTTTGAAGTCATATGTGGACAGGAAGGGTTTCAGTCTTCTTAAGATGTTCATTTGAAAATATGCTCCTTTTGTGGAGGTGCTAATGTGTTTCTGCATATTTAGATTTCTGTCCAGAGTCACTCCCAACGATTTCGCTGAGTCGACAATGAGGGGTTGACCGTTGAGTGCTGTAAGGTGTTTCATCCAATCGAGGATGGTGGTTGATTGGTTGGGGGGAGCGATTAGGAGGAATTCGCTTTTGAGGGTGTTTAGTTTCAGGTGGTTATCAGCTAGCCAGCTCTTCGTTTTTTGAAGCGTTGAATTGAGGGCTTTGATGTCATCAAGTGAGTGGATCTTTATGTAGAGTTGTGTGTCATCTGCGTACATGAGATAATGGACCTTCAATGAGCTGAGAAGATCAGTGAGTGGTTCCATGAACGGGTTGAAAAATGTGGGTGAAAGGGATGAACCCTGCGGTACTCTTAAAGTGACTGGGATGGGCTTGGATAAGGATTGATTAGCCTTGAATCTTTGTGATCTATTCTGTAGAAAGGAGGTGAACCAATTTAGAACAGATCCAGAAAATCCCATTCTGTATTTCAAGAGATCAATCAAGTTGTCGCGTTTAACGGTGTCAAAGGACAGGTCAAGCAAGATTAGTAGACAGGATTTTTAATGCATCAGCTATTATGTGGATCATGGCTGATGTAGTGCTGTGACCTGCATGGAAGCCGAATTGGTACTGGTTGAGTAGGTTGAATTGATCTATATGTTTGCTAAGCTGTGTGTGGACACATTTTTCTAAAAGTTTGGCCAAAGTAGGGATGTTGGATATTGGGCGGTAGTTATTTAGGTCCGAGGGGTCCGCCAATGGCTTCTTTAGGATAGGGGATACCTGCCCTGCTTTCAGGATATCTGGGATGGTTCCTTGTAGAGGAGAGGTGTTTATAATCTTGGTCCATAGAGGCAGTAACAGAGGTATGAAGTCTCTTATGCAGTTAGCGGGCAGAGGGTCAGTGAAGTGGCTGGAGGGGTTAAGGGCTATGAGCATTTTTAATGTACAATTTCCGCTGTAGGAGTGGGAGGAGGACCAGGATGCGTTGTTTTTTAGGTTGAATTTTGCAGAGCCTGTGGGTATGACTTCTAGCAGGGGCCTTGAAGTGTCCATATTAGAGTCAGAAATTAAGTTGTAGTTCAGTTCCGTCTTTATGTTTTCTGTCTTCATAGTAAAGAAGGTGGCAAATTCCTCACAATTGGGTGGTGAGTCTGGGTCAACTTGGGGGTGGTGTGGTGCTTCCTTAGATTTAGATTGTATTAGTTCAAATAGCTTTTTGGGCGGTTCTTGGCTTTGTCTAAATCTTAGTGAAGAAGTCTAATTTTGATCGTCTGATCTTTCTGTGGTAGGAGTTTCTGGTGCTTCTTAGTAGCTTGAGGTGGTCAGCAGATGGTGTCGATCCATCTTCATTCATTTAATCTTAGAACTGGTCTGTCTTCATTTAACCTACCATCAAACCAGGGTTTTGAGTCTTTTGTGGTGACTCTTTTCAGTTGTAAGGGAGCTAGTTTGTCTAGAACCTTGTTCATGGAGTGGAAGTAGTGATTGGTCAAACCATGTACATCTGATAAGCCTTCAGGGGGAAGCAGGATGTTAGGAATGGAGGTTGTGAGTAAGTTAGAACTGACATTTTTTAAGTTTCTCTTCCAAATGTTTGTTCTCGTGGTTTGGGTAGAAAGTAGTTTAAATGTTGCTGTACATATGCAATTGCTGGTTTCCTGAACTGCTGTGGGAAAATTATACATCCCATTTCGTTTTGCATACGTTTTGTCCTAAACCTATTACAATGTATGAGTTAATGAGTGAGTGCAATTTTAGAGGGCATAGTTTCATCAAGGGTCTACCTAAGAAGATAGAAACAGGAAAACGGATCAACGCACTAAATGTTTACCTTCTCTCTTCCCAGATGGACTTTCAAAACATGTGCAATGGAGTTTCCAGGATCTGCAAGTTTCTACTTAAATTGGTGCCAAAATAGGAATTTTGGAAAGGGGAGAGGATGTGGTCCGCCGGCTGCGCTGCCGCCTCTGGTGCAGGAAACCAGGGTTCGAGCCTCGAGGTCGCGTCCACATCCTGTGATTCTGGGCAAATCACTTAATCTCCCCGCGCCTGAATGTGTAATGTAAATACGGTGCTATGTAAAGCGCTCCAATACCTTCCGGTCGAGTTCACGCTATATAAGTATGCACACAGAAAAAAAAATGTAGCCTTACAGCTAGAGCGGTCGACGTCGAAACTGGGGAACCGGGTTCGAGGTTTGCAACAACGTTCAACATCCTGTGATTCTGGGCAAATCACTTAATCTCCCCGTGCCTTAGCAAAAATAAATGAATGTTTCCTTGTGTAACGAAACTGGTGCTATGTAAAGCGCTCTGATACCCTATATCTTAGGGTCTAGTTCGCGCTATATAAAACTCTAAAAAAAAAGTAATCAATCAATCCTAAGAATAAAATCATACAATGATCTTTTTAGAACAAACTGATAATTTAGGACTTTCAAGCCCTAACTAAAATGACATTTTCCATTTAGGTGCTCCCTCAACCATTGCAGAAAGGTCATTTTGACACTGCTTGCTCCGATTTGATGCCCTTTGGTGGTGGCACCAATTGGAAGCTGCCTAGACTGATTTGTATAGAGGAATGAGTCCTACAAAATGTAAATATGATTGGTTGTCAGCCAAGGCTCTGAACAAAACAAATTGCCCAAGGATATGTCCAATTAAATGTGATGAAATGTCTCTAATAAGTCAAAGTACAGTAACACCATAATGTCCAAGAGTGAAGGAATGCTTTAAGAATCGACTGTCTGCCAAGTAATCTATTCAAATCACAAAACTATTATCACATTATCAGTCTTCGCAGTCGTGGAGAAATATTTATTCAAATTAATCATCCAAAAAACACCAGTGATCAATCTCCGCTACCACTACAGACATAATGAGAAAGTTGGCTCAGCTACATTGCGTAGAACTGGAATGCAAATCTCAGTGCCAGGACTTAGAAATACACAGAAAACCAGAAAGAGAATGGAGACTAAAACTGCAGATCTAAAATGCTTTTCCACTGCAGATTGTATATTAACTGCTACAAATGGGCAAAGCTTGAATAAATGTCCTTTTCCAAAATCCTGGATGCAGCTAGCACTTAAAAAATGTATAATCGGGAAGAACATCTACAACCTCTTTAGCTAAAAAAGAAAATGTGAGGTAGTGGTATAACCATGTTGTGGTTTCCACTTAATGCTCCAGAGAACATAAAGTTAGCTCATATAAAGGCAAGGAGAGACAGAGACGAGGCACCGGAATAAAAAAAAAACTAAAATTGGTATTTTAATCAAAAATAACATTATCAATTACATTAAAAGAAGAGCAAGCTTCATAGAACGAAGCATGCAAGCAAAAAACACAAAACGAGTGAGAATACATAGAAGGTCCGACAGTGGCATTTTGAGGTTTAAACAATATTGCCACTTTGCAAACTATGGTATGGAGAATTTTTCATATAGAAATTCTGGTCTTTTTGCCTGTGCTGCTTGCAAAAGTTGTTTAATTTGAGGTGAACTTTTTCAGTAGGAAAAAAAAGAGTACCATTATGCTGTTAAAAACTCACTAATGAGTTTGATCGCAAACTAATATTATGGCTAACTTACACTTAGAGGTAAGAATATTTTGGTTACTGCAAGGCAGCTTCACTTCTCAGGTTTCTGACAAAAAAGCCTGATAAGTATCATTGCCAGTGTTACTAGCGAGTCGGGAAATCGGAGAAGTGAACTTTTCCCTACCCTAAAGCGAAGACTTAACAAAGAAAAAATGAGTTCATTTGGGGTGAATGAGAGGATATCAAGAATGCAGAAGAATAGCAGGAATCTCTGGGTGCAAGTTGTAGGTCATTCAAATCACTTTTGTATTGTCTATCGCAGTGAGAGCAAGTAACAACGCTACAAATGAAACATAAACCCCAGCAGCAAACGTTTACTTCGATTCAGTCTTCCAAAATATCTAAATCTCTAAAACAAAAAAGCAAAAACAAAACGAAAGAACAGCCTCCATAGAAACTATAGTCCACAAACCAATTATTCCTTCATTTCAGATGCATTAACAACCAAAAATTAAATTTTAAATTTAGACACGCCTCTGGGTTGGCAGTGAGTTGGTGTAGGTGGAAGTTTATGTGGATTTGCTGACATCTTCAGTTAGGCTAAACCACCTTAGAGGTCTGTATTGTGCTAGTTCCAAAGCTCAAATTGCAGTAAAACTCAGAGGTTCGATTTGGAAATCCACTGATTGGATGTTAGGAAATTGACTAATGTTTTACTGCGACTTTTTGGTCTTAGAATTGACATGTTGCCGATGTCCTTTTATTATGTAGACTTCATGAGTCACAGCAAACCGTGACTGAGAGAACTGCATATCATTCAGGATGAAGCAGCTTGGAGAGCCCCACAAAACTCTTTTAGAGCAAGCTAGCCACAGCAACGCATTTACTAGTGAGATGATAATGTCAGCAATTACACACAAATGTCATTATATATACCTTGATAAATAAAAGGCGTGATGATTTATCTGAATGATGTCTACAATGTTTTCCCACTGAGGGAAAGATTGTATCATGCTGTTAGCTTAATTTCAGCATTTTCAGACCCCATATTTGATGGGGCATTTGGCTCATTCATATTCGCCAGTATGGATATCAGTGACTTTCTTACAAGTGTGGCTTGTTGTGGTGGTGTTAAAATCGATAAATCACAGAAATTGGCATAATATCCATGAAATATTTATTTCCTAAAATTCAGCACAATTACCAAATCCCATTGGTTATATGGGTAGACTAAGAAGTCTGATTAAAAAAATAAATATATATATATATATATATATATATATATATATATATATGTGATCAAGTCAGTTTCACTGACGAAACGCGTTACGAGTGTTAATTAAAACTTCTTGTGTATCCTTCCGAGTGCGAGTCCTTCTATCAGAAGAATCTGTGTGGATATTGACTGCCGGGAGACCTGCTCGGTATTTACTCGCCACCTGCCTACGGGACACGGATTTCGGGAATCTGGGTCATTTGTGTGCAAAAATATATATATATATATATATATATATATATATATATATATTTCCATCAAAGTGCCCCAAAGCAACGAAGACGCACTGCATTGCGTCTTCGTCGCTTTGGGGCACTTTGATGGAAATATATTACACGGCACCCCTGCCGTGGAGGACAGCACCATCTACAAATACAAGGGGCTGAAAGCGAGGAATTATGCCTGCGCCTTGACAGCAATGCAGAAGGGGAGAAATTCAAGCATGCGTGGCATCATGGCCCACTAAGGGTAACAAGAAGAAATAATTTTATTTACAAAGCGGAGCCTACTAATGGTGTAATAATGACTCTGAAACCGACTACAAATCCTAGCATGCAAAAAGAATCACGTGAGCAGGAAGCACGGCCCACTATGGGTATTTAAATGAGGCATGCTAATCAGAGACATCTGCTGAGTGAATATTCATTTTACCTATGATTAAGAGGCAACAGCCTCGAAACGCGTCAGGTTGGAGAAATCTTTCATGTAATGCCGATGCCTGCTTTCAAATTAAAGAAACCGGTTGGTTCCTTCAGCATTCGAGTGCGTCTTCGTCGCTTTGGGGCACTTTGATGGAAATATATTACACGGCACCCCTGCCGTGGAGGACAGCACCATCTACAAATACAAGGGGCTGAAAGCGAGGAATTATGCCTGCGCCTTGACAGCAATGCAGAAGGGGAGAAATTCAAGCATGCGTGGCATCATGGCCCACTAAGGGTAACAAGAAGAAATAATTTTATTTACAAAGCGGAGCCTACTAATGGTGTAATAATGACTCTGAAACGGACTACAAATCCTAGCATGCAAAAAGAATCACGTGAGCAGGAAGCACGGCCCACTATGGGTATTTAAATGAGGCATGCTAATCAGAGACATCTGCTGAGTGAATATTCATTTTACCTATGATTAAGAGGCAACAGCCTCGAAACGCGTCAGGTTGGAGAAATCTTTCATGTAATGCCGATGCCTGCTTTCAAATTAAAGAAACCGGTTGGTTCCTTCAGCATTCGAGTGCGTCTTCGTTGCTTTGGGGCACTTTGATGGAAATATATTACACGGCACCCCTGCCGTGGAGGACAGCACCATCTACAAATACAAGGGGCTGAAAGCGAGGAATTATGCCTGCGCCTTGACAGCAATGCAGAAGGGGAGAAATTCAAGCATGCGTGGCATCATGGCCCACTAAGGGTAACAAGAAGAAATAATTTTATTTACAAAGCGGAGCCTACTAATGGTGTAATAATGACTCTGAAACGGACTACAAATCCTAGCATGCAAAAAGAATCACGTGAGCAGGAAGCACGGCCCACTATGGGTATTTAAATGAGGCATGCTAATCAGAGACATCTGCTGAGTGAATATTCATTTTACCTATGATTAAGAGGCAACAGCCTCGAAACGCGTCAGGTTGGAGAAATCTTTCATGTAATGCCGATGCCTGCTTTCAAATTAAAGAAACCGGTTGGTTCCTTCAGCATTCGAGTGCGTCTTCGTTGCTTTGGGGCACTTTGATGGAAATATATATATATATATATATATATATATATATTGTATTACTTGGAGTGTGAAAACTATTAGGGTAAAATTATAATGGAAATATACAAGAAGGAAAAAGCCCTAATAATAATGGCACTTATTTGTTCTTCCAGATGTCCAGATCAGTACACTGTTGTAGTTCTGCGCATTTGATCTGACAGGATGTTTTGCTTTTGATCACCTGATTGCACAGTTATTGGACTGAGCATGTGTAGCACCAGTGTCTGCATTTTAAAATAAAGCTGGCATGGCGCAGCAGGGGTAGGGCACACTGGGAAGGTCATACATGAACATCTGTGCACAGGCGTATGTGGGCTGCACAGCTGAGACTACCATTGTGCACAGCCCAGCAATTACGCACAGGAAGACTGCTGCAGAAGAGACTCTGCAAGGATAGATGCTGATCTGGGGTAGGCGTTTTAATATTAGTAGGCATTCATAGATCGGTTAGTAGGGTTTACTGGAGATCTGTAATACTTTCGCTGTATTATAAATATAGGTGCAATCTGCCTTAAAGTGCAGCTTTGCACTACTCAGGCCTACACAGTCCAGCAACATGTCAAACTGGGTTAAAACATACATGCTGAGTTTGATTTTGCAGGTTCTAATGAAACACATATATATATATTATGGGACATGAGTAATTGTCATATTTCTCTGGCTCAGCTCATGATCAGATTCCAGGCCTTTGTCCCACCTGCTGGGCCAAGTTAAATACTCTTCTCCCCAGCATTGGAAACGAAGGCCTACCCACACAAATGGAGTAATTATTAATGAATGGTTCAATTCTTAGGAGAGGAAAGGGGTATGGGAGAAACCTGTATCTGATAATTAGCTGTCTCATTGCAACTGGGCTAGGTCAGCCTAAGTCCACTGAACAAAGGAGGAATCCCAGACATCTGTAGAGAAAAACAGGAGGAGCTTCCCTTTGAAGTTTTGGCTGGAAGGGATCTGGTAGTGATGCCAGCCAGGTGTGGAACTGAGACCAACAGAGAAACTCTTCACAGAGAACACTTGATGATGCGTTACAGAGTGCTGTGTAGGAGCATTGAGAGAGGGGTGTAGGAATGATGTGGCATCTTAGGTCTGGCCAGGAGTGCCTAGGGTCTAAAACTCCCACCAACACTTATGAACCTTTGTACATGGGAGAGAGACAAGTAAGAAGATCCTAGACATGGGAGCGATGACAGCAGAAGAACGGCCAGCTGTAAAGGGGAGCCATCAGATGCCCTGCAAGATGAGCTAATTAATTTATAACCAGCTGACTGCTAGGACCTGGATGGGTCTGCCCAGGGCCAGTGGTGCTAGCTCCCTTTTAGCCTCTGAGGTCCAGTTGGGGGAAGAATTGGACTACAGTGCCCTCACTTGTAACCCTTTAAGGCCGCCAGGAGCCAAGGGTGCCTGGCAGTGTTGACAGAAGGGTGCTCTGCTGGCTGGTAGGAGAGGGGTTGTGCAAGATGCCCCTACCAGCAGGAGGGGAGTGCCAGGAGCCATTCAGAGAAGAATGCTAGTGTAGGGAACCAGAAAACCAGCCTTCCAGCAAATTGTGGCCTTTATAGATGAGGCGATACGTTGAATATGTTACTGGTGGCTAGAGCTGAACACCAGGAGTAAAATGAGGCAAGGATGAAGGAAATGGAGCACGTGGGTCTCTGCCACTATTTCAGAAAACCCAGTGGGCCAGGGCCCAGAGGTTGACATATCGTTTCTTTACTATCCTTATGGGGAGGGTGCATGCTTGAGGCTCCCTCCCCATACCTTATATTGCTCCAAAGGAGACCCATTTATACGTGGCCATCACAAAAATTATCCAAAACCAGGAGCAGTACAGAATAGGGCTGGGATCCCAATTTTAGACACTGGTCCTAGGATGCTTGTTTCCAGTCCAGGGAGGACCTGGCCTGGCAGTTCGGGCTGGACTGTTCCCATTGGGCACAGGGTCAAGACTGATGTGCATATGGCACTGGAATGGCATGGTGAGCAAAAGAACGATGGATTTATGCCCAGATCTCTGTACTGGGGTGAATGTATGACATTGTTCTGCATTCTGTCCATCAATAGTTCTTTTTGCCTCTATTTTCTGCTTGCCTGAAAAAAATCCAGAATTTCAGCATCACTGTGATTCCTGCAAATTGTTGATATAGCCCAATAGCCCTACAAAAATATTGCCATATTGTCAATGATGGCCTCGCACTCCAAAATAATATTCTACAGGCTTCTCAACAGTCATTCCAGAAACTGCACCATATTTACAAAAGTAATGACCTGTGACAGGCCCACACAATATCAAGAGAAAAATACAATATTGCAGTAAACTATGCTCTGCAAATTGCGTCACATATACTAAGTCGGTTTTCTTAATTTTCAATAAATCAATAAAGTGGTGTTGAACTAAATGTAGAATTAATTTTGTGATCAACCCTTTGAGGGACCTGCATACCTCAACCACCACCTCTCCTTCTACACTCTCACCATACATCTGCGCTCCACACAACTGGCCCTGACTACCATCCCACGGATCTGCTAGGCCACGGCTGGAGGAAGATCCTTCTCCTACCTCGCGGTGAAAACCTGGAACTCCCTGCCTCTGCACCTCAGGCAATCACCATCACTGCCGCAATTCAGGAAGGACCTTAAGACCTGGCACTTTGATTGAATCGCAGACCCACCCCCACAATTAGCGCCTTGAGACCCTCATGGTTTGAGTTGTTGTGCATTATAAGAGTGCTGATTGATTGATTGTATAAAAGGATTCAGTTGCGTATTTTTTGCTAATGGAGCTGACATAATATTGCTCGCAAAAGCGTTAGGCCACATACTTTGTGAGGCAGGCAAGCATTTTGGCATCCTCTCAAATTTAACAAGTGATATATGTATCAATAACTAAACATTTTTACAAGTTCCCTAATAAAGTAACTATATCTAAAACTAAAGAATAAAGTCAAAAGTGAAAGAAATCCACATATTGGTGTATATTTTTATGGAAAAGATATTTCATGACTTCCTTGAAGTCTATATCAGAAAGAAGGTTTGGAGCACCTACACAATGCTTTCCACATAGACTTGTTTTCAAACCCACACCTTTCAAGCCATATACAACAAAATGGCTTCCCAGGATTAGAAAGTGTTTTCACTACCAAAGTGCTTTAATCTTACTACTTAAAATACGTAGGGTTTTTCTACACAAAATTGTTTGGAAAATGTAGTTGAACATCAACATGGTGGAAGTATTAAGCATGTGATATTTCAGTTCTGTTGTAAATTTAACACAATTCATTCACATTCTATTAGTGCACAAAATGTTGCCATTGGTGCATCTGAGAAATAACAGTGATGTTGCCAGCAGTACCTGCCAGTATCAGAGGTGAGGGGTGGCGTGGGGGGACAAAGGGCGGAGTTGATGACAGCAACAACAAAAAAGGGGAGGGGGAGAACTTACCTGCAGCCCTCCGCATCGTCGGTATTCCGCTCCTCTCGTTGCTCCACTGATGCCACAGGAGCCGAGTCTTCCCTATGGCCAATCCTGAAGTTGCTCTCATGCATGAGAGAAGCTTCAGGATTGGCCTGAGCGCTAGGATTTGCACTCCCAGGGAGACTGGGAGCAACACAGCTGGTTTGGAGAAGGCTTCAGTGCACTTGATGGGTTGGCCTGCCTGAGACGTTCGCCCAAATCGTCATGTGCACTGATAGCAGTGCCCACTGCTCCCCATCAGTGCCTATAATCCTCCTAGCCCTGCCGACAAGACGCGGCCTGGAAAAAAATGATAATAAACCGGGGTTCAATATCGCTTATTTTTAAAAAAATTAACGCTGCTGGCAGGGGGTGTGACTCTCTTCCATCATAGCGGAGGAGCCGACACTGGTTGCCTGTATGCAATGAATTTTCAGGCCAAGGAAATATGGCAGAAAGGGCCGCTGATGAATTATTAAAATGCCACCTTTAAAAAAAAGTGTTAAGCATGCTTGTGAATATGCGCACAAATGAAGAACAAACTCAGTATGGGTTTTTTCAAGTTTTCAGACTTGCATGTCAGTTGTAGGTATTACAATGCAACTGGGAGCTCGCAATGATGTTCACCGGTCACCGTAGCATTCAAGGCTAAGGGCTAAAAATATCTTACGGATAGGTTCACCCACTACAAGACCCTGCGAACACTGAGATCCCCAAGTGCAAATCTGTTGAAGCCCCCCCTCCTTCAGGCTAAGCACTCGATGTGGAAAATCCCTTATAGTGCTAGGCACCAAAGCATGGAATCAACTGCCACAGCACTTCCGTTTGATAGACACAGAAGATGCATTTTAAAAACCACTGAAGACATGGGGGCAGATTTATGATAACTGGCGCATCCCTGCATATCAGCAGGGATGCGCCAGTTATTATGCGCTACAGCTGCGCCACCATGGATGCGCCGCATTTATAATGCGGCGCACCATGGGGCAAAAACGGCACAGATGCGTGACGCATCTGTGCCGTAAAAGTGGTGCATTGCTGGAGTTGCGTCGCAAGCGCGACGCAGCTCCAGCAATGTTCTGGGGGGCCCTATCTGTACAATGCTGCGTCAATCCTTACGCCTGCTTCAAGCAGGCGCAGGGTTTTGACGCAGCATGGGCCTAAAAGTGACTGAGTGAAATCTTGTAGATTTCACTCAGCCACTTTTAGGAGGCGTTCCTGCGCCGGAACGCCCCCACCTGCCCTGGAACGCCTACATGTGGCGCAGGGCTTTACAACGTGACGCATCTCCCATATGCGTCACGTTGTAAATACCCCGCACCATGGCGCAGGATTTGCGCCGCTGCTGCGTCACAAAAGTGACGCAACGGCGGCGCAAAAGTGGCGCAAGTGCAACATAAATCTGCCCCATGGTTTTTCCAAGCACCTGACGCACTCTGTCACGACCTCATCTAACTGTCCAATTCAGGCCCATGACAAGTTTCGCAGTGCTACTCAGTACAGCATCAGGATGCTCAATTACAGGTGACAGTGTGCTTAAGAAATGCCCCTTCATTCATTCAGAGATTCGATATGACTCTGAAAATTGAAATACGATTTCAAATTTTGTACTTTTGAACCAAATAGCACAATTCTTTGGATAAGTATTTCAGACACTGCCACTAAGAATGAAAAGTTTAGTTAGGTCATAAAAACAATTTTTGGGGAGGGGAAGCTGCAGACCGTGTCTGTCCTCTGCCCGTCATTCACATGAGGTACTCTGACTGCAGAGATACATATTTCTGAATCATAATACCGCACTCAGGTCACTGGGCAGAGATTGTACAGGCAGCTTGTAAAGTTAACATTATTATTGTGAAGGAAGAGATATCCAATTTTAGTTAGCGCGCGTGGTGACTGATGCTTAGTCTCTATGCTTCAGATCATAGTGGAGGTAAAACATCCAGGCCTCCAAACCATGAAAAAACAAGGAGAAAAACATGGGCAGAAGAAGATTCTCACAGCAAGCCCTTAAATTTGCAGTCTGTCGCATGAATATGTCAGGAATGCTTGTGATTCAGTGAAATATTTTCAATTTAATACTGTGCATAATGTCTAAAGAAGGTCTCTGTCATCAGTTCCCCGCTCATCAGATTTTTTCCAGGTACCTGCGGTAGTTCTTACATTTCAGCTGTCCTTCTCTGAAACATAAGTACGCCCTTTTCAATTTCATCTTTCCTTATGACATGTAAACATTCTTTTCCTCTCACCCTGTGCTGATACAAGTTCTTTTTAGAAGGGGTTCAATTCACGCATTTCATTATGCAAGTTCTAGTAACGCATCCTCATCATGGTAGATGATGTCCTTTACAGTCCAGTGTGTCTCATCATCAGTGATACTTCTTATTCCTGGTGGACCATTTGCTACCCTTTGGCTTTGATTAGGATCCTGGATTCTCACTTTATGGATTTGGACAGGTGTTAGCTTACTTTTATCGTCAATAGTTTTTTTGTTTCTTAAATATTATTGATTGAAAAGCCAGAGAAATACAGAGCATACGAATTCAAATGTTGATACATTACAGATCGGTTCTCTATTTTCTGCTTTACCAAAAGGGGTGATGAACGGAGCGCTTGAGCAAATCAAACACTCACCCCCAGTCAACTGATCTGGGTTTAATCCATCATCATTATTTAGCTCACTCCACCACCCCAGTTCAGACATGGCCATATGCAAATCAGTCTGACCCTGTGCCTCATGGGAACAGTCCAGACCGAACTGCCAAACCATGTCTTCCGTGGACTGGAAACAAGTATCCTGGGACCAGTTTCGAGTTCATAACCCTCGTCAGCAAGGCTATCTTGAATCCTGTGGCAAAGTGAGCAAGGGACCCACGTCTGGGCATACCCTGCCAACTTTGGGCGAACAAAGCGATACCAAAGGGGTATGCTCAGATGTGAGTCCCGTGCTCTCCATGCCACTGGAATCAAGCTATCCTGGCTGAAGAGGGGTGAAACCCCGAAACCGGTCCTAGGATGCTTGTTTCCAGTCCAGGGATGACCTGACCTGGCAGTTCGAGCTGGACTGTTCCCATTGGGCACAGGGTCAAGACTGATTTGCATATGGCTGGGTCCAAACTGGAATGGCATGGTGAGCAAAAAAACGATGGATTTAGGCCCAGATCTCTGTACTGGGGTGAATGTATGACATTGTTCTGCATTCTGGCCATCAATAGTTCTTTTTGCCTCTATTTTCTGCTTGCCTGAAAAAAATCCAGAATTTCAGCATCACTGTAATTCCTGCAAATTGTTGATATAGCCCAATAGCCCTACAAAAAGTTTGCCATATAGTCAATGATGGCCTCGCACTCCAAAATAATATTCTACAGGCCTCTCAACAGTCATTCCAGAAACTGCACCATATTTACAAAAGTAATGACCTGTGACAGGCCCACACAATATCAAGAGAAAAATACAATATTGCAGTAAACTATGCTCTGCAAATTGCGTCACATATACTAAGTCGGTTTTCTTAATTTTCAATAAATCAATAAAGTGGTTTTGAACTAAATGTAGAATTAATTTTGTGATCAACCCTTTGAGGGACCTGCATACCTCAACCACCACCTCTCCTTCTACACTCTCACCATACATCTGCGCTCCACCCAACTGGCCCTGACTACCATCCCACGGATCTGATAGGCCACGGCTGGAGGAAGATCCTTCTCCTACCTCGCGGTGAAAACTTGGAACTCCCTGCCTCTGCACCTCAGGCAATCACCATCACTGCCGCAATTCAGGAAGGACCTTAAGACCTGGCTCTTGGATTGAATCGCAGACCCACCCCCACAATTAGAGCCTTGAGACCCTCATGGTTTGAGTTGTTGTGCATTATAAGAGTGCTGATTGATTGATGGTATAAAATAATTCAGTTGCGTATTTTTTGCTAATGGAGCTGACATAATATTGCTCGCAAAAGCGTTAGGCCACATACTTTGTGAGGGAGGCAAGCATTTTGGCATCTTCTCAAATTTAACAAGTAATATGTATCAATAACTAAACATTTTTTACAAGTTCCCTAATAAAGTAACTATATCTAAAATTAAAGAATAAAGTCAAAAGTGAAAGAAATCCACATATTGATGTATAATTTTATGGAAAAGATATTTCATGACTTCCTTGAAGTCTATATCAGAAAGAAGGTTTGGAGCACCTACACAATGCTTTCCACATAGACTTGTTTTCAAACCCACACCTTTCAAGCCATATACAACAAAATGGCTTCCCAGGATTAGAAAGTGTTCTCACTACCAAAGTGCTTTACCTTACTACTTAAAATGCGTAGGTTTTTTTCTACACAAAATTGTTTGAAAAATGTAGTTGAACATCAACATGGTGGAAGTATTAAGGATGTGATATTTCAGTTCTGTTGTAAATTTAACACAATTCATTCACATTCTATAAGTGCACAAAATGTTGCCATTGGTGCATCTGAAAAATAACAGTGATGTTGCCAGCAGTACCTGCCAGTGTCAGAGGTGAGGGGTGGGGCGGGGGGACAAAGGGCGGAGTTGATGACAGCAACAACAAAAAACGGGGGGGGGAGAACTTACCTGCAGCCCTCCGCATCGCCGGTATCCCGCTCCTCTCATTGCTCCACTGATGCCACAGGCGCCGAATCTCCCCTATGGTCAGTCCTGAAGCTGCTCTCATGCATGAGAGAAGCTTCATGATTGGCCTGAGCGCTAGGATTTGCACTCCCAGGGAGACTGGGAGCAACACAGCTGGTTTGGAGAGAGCTTCAGAGCACTTGATGGGTTGGCCTGCCTGAGACGTCCGCCCAAACCGTCATGTGCACTGATAGCAGTGCCCACTGTTCCCCATCGGTGCCTATAATCCGCCTAGCCCTGCTGACAAGACTCGGCCTTGAAACAAAATAAAACGATCATAAACCGGGGTTCAATATCGCTTATTTTTTAAAGAATTAACGCTGCTGGCAGGGGGTGTGACTCTCTTCCATCATAGCGGAGGAGCCGCCACTGGTTGCCAGACTCAGAAAATGGCTGTGAAGATGTATAACTGTCCACAAACTGTCCTCAAACCTATAGTAGGAAAGAAAACTCAACACTGCCACACTTCTTGAGGATGTAGGAGACAGGCTTTCTAACAACTGAAAATGTTTTCCCCGGTGAAAAACAAGTAAATGAAAAACAAAATGGGTGATTGTAAAGATGGCTGCCTTTCTGAAATGTGGACTTGTATTGTGCGTACTAATTCAAATTGGGAAAACAACAACTTTGAAAAATCTCACATAACATTCCCAAATAGTGTACCTAGATACAAACCTGTAACTGACACTGGCACTATGATTGCTTTTCAGGTGTACTACTGGGAATGAATGTGAATTCTCAAATTTAGTATTATGTGTCTGAAGTTACAAGTATTCTTTGTGAATCTGGTCCAGTGATTGTACAGCACTCAAACCCTGAACCGTTATGGTCTATCCGTATCAAGAACCATTGCTGCTGGTAAGTCACCATGCACTTCCATGCATCTGCATGCATAGGTGGCTGCCTTGCAATACTATTTGTAATTGAGACCAATCAATCAAGATGGCCACTCATGAGTGTGCATGCCTGTACATGCTTCATGAAGCACCAGCACTAGGGGTGGGTGGAATTTGCATAGTCGCGTTACGCAAAGTTCCGTGAAACAGTAAAAAATCTCCGTGAGCTATGCAGAATTTCCCATGCACGCGGAATCGCTTGTTCCGCCCGCTCGCGATGCATTTTTCCTGCTAAGGGACGCTGTTTGTGTGCTTTAGGGAAATATCTCACGAACTTGCCCATGTGGTCGCCAATTGGCGCGGCCATCTTGTTTCACTTGTCCCGCACACCCGCCATGCCTGTTCCCTGTTTTCTGTTTGCGAACGCTGATGTCCGATGGTGCGTCCGAATGACGTGTTCGCGATCGCACACTCTTGCGGGATCGCACCGCCAGCTACCAAAATCTTGTGACACATGCAAACAGATAGGAAAACTCGTTGGCAAGAGCAGGGATCCCGGTAAGTCGCTCCAGCGCGCGCAAACACGCATTTTGAAAGTGCAAACAAGGAAAAAATTCTGTTACGCCATGGATCGCTGAATTTGAGACAATTCCGCGTTCTCCGTGGAACGCGGAATTGCCAAAATTCCGCGAGCAGATCGGAATTTACCGCCCAGGCCTAACCAGCACCCATCTTCAAATTGATTGTCTCATAGAGTAAAAAAAAAACATTTGAAGATGGGCAAATGTTCATGTGCATGCTTCCTGATGCATTAGTGTTTTTTAAAAACCTTTTGGCAATGCCAAAGCAGAGAAGCACCAGCAAAGCCAATAGATCTGCATTTACCTGTTAAAATTAAGTCCTATTGGCTTTGCCAAAGCTTGTTCTTGAATGCATAATTTGTCTCAAGTCTGGCACTGTCCTGTCTGTTGAGTGCTATCATATATTTTGAGCTTGTCAGCCAGATCAGAACTGCCAGTCCTGATGTATTTGTGAACAATGCAGCTTGTCTTGAAAATGGTGTGGTGGTGGTAGGTAGAGCCATCAGTGTTCCATCAGGGATGAGCAATTTGGTCACATTGCTTCATGTGCTTGATAAGGAGTGTTGTTGTGTGTAGAGTACCTTTCAGGGGGACCTATGGGGCATCAGGAAGGCAGTCAGGCAGGAGACTGACATCATCCAGATGTGAGAGTACAAGGCACTTGATGGCAGAGGAACCACTTCTAAATTCACTTTATGGGGGAATGGTTTGACTTTCAAATGCTGATACCCAGACAACTTGGTCTTTTTGGCAAAGTGTTGCTTGAAGAAGAATCAACGTTGAAAGTAAATCAGAGTCACTTTGGTTGATAGTCTTTCAATCATTTGCACGAGTGCTACTAAGAGACAGACTTTTCCCGGGTAAGTAGAGCACTAGAAGAGAGTAGTCTGCCAAACAGTGCTTCGATTGATGAATCGGGTTCTCTCTCTGCCAAAGTCTGACCCAAGCCCCATGCACATATTTTATGTCCAACCCAATTGTATGTTCCCAATTCATTTTTGATCTCAAGGCATATATTTTGCACACAAATGCTCTTTTGTGAATTTGACCATATCTAAAAGTGGTTCTAACCAATTTGTGTGTAATCAGAATACAAATAAAATTAAGGTAGTAGAATACAGGCTTACCTCGACGCCATGTTTGCCATTTCTCTGCAAACCATGCACACCCTAAACTAAATACTTCCACACATCTTTCACACACTGTACAAACAAGCACTTCCTCATTCAGGCACATTGTTTTTGATAAGTCACGTGGCAAAACCAAACTTATTGTTATGGTGTCATTAACATTTTCAAACTAGTGAGCTAGACCCCCGACCGGTAGCAGCCGCTACTGCATTTATTGCCTCATTGGTGATACAATCAGCTTGAAGTAGGATCTTCTGGAAATTGGGAACCAGTGGAGGGCCTTAAAAGCAGGGGAAACATGGCCTTATGGCTTTACATGTATGAGTAGTCTGGCAGCAGAGTTCTAAATTCTCCAATTTTCTCATGGTTGATAAATGTGAACCATAATAGAGACCATTAGCATAATCTAGTTTTGATAGGAGGAGTGATTGTTGCTTGTACCTTGGCGGATAATTCCAGGTATCAGAAGATACATTGCAATGTTTTCAGAGTGAGAAATATTGATCTTCATACCTTACCACCTTGAGCATTCATATGCAGCTTGGAGTCCATGATAATTCCAAGGTTTCTTACCACCTTGAATATTTTTTCTGTTGGTCTCGGATTTTCATGCCAGGTGAAAAGGGTTTTATAAGTTTTGTAGTCGCCACAGTTAAGTATTTCAGTTTTGAAAGGATTTAATGTGAGGTGGCTCTGTCATCCACTGTTCAACCAATGACCCAGAGGGCACCAGAAGATTATTTGCATTTTCAATGTTCTTGGGGTTTTCCAATTTAAGAGTATCCATTTATCAGTTGTGTTGTTATAGCAAGGGGAACTCAAAACCATTGATTCTGGTAAGGATTCATGTAGATGTTGAAAAGGAGGGGTGGGTTGATAAACCTTGAGGGGCAGTGACTTTGATATTGTAGGGTTTCAATGAGAAGGGAGGGGTATGGATCACATTTGCTTTTTTGTGTAGGTAAGATGAGATCCAAGTGAGAGAGGTACGCTCTATGAAGGCTTCTTTGAGTCTTAGAACTGATGTGTCATGATTGACTGTGTTGAAAGTATGTGAAAGGTCCAAGAGAAGTAGTGCAGCCACCCCATCTGATTTACTGTGTTTTTGGGGTTTGCCTCTTATGGTGATTAGGGCCTATACAATGTCTCTTTCTGGACAGAATCCTATTTGGAAATCAGAAACTAGAGAGCTTTATTTAATGGACTGAGACATCTGGGCAACTGCTGCTCTTTCTATAACTTTGCCTAGGAGTGATACATCTGGTCTGTATTGATTGGGGTCTTGAAGATCCCGGTTTATTTTCTTTAATAATGGACATATGCATCCCTTTTTCTCTTTTTTTTTCGTCTTCTGGAAAAACTCCTGTCGTTAAGGAGTTGTTATTCACTGTTCTGACTGGGATGGCCCCTGAAGTTGTTAGAAAAATGTTTTCTAAGATTTGTGGGGGACAAGGGTCAGAAGGGCAAATGGCTGGCCTGCTATCTTTGATAGCATCCTGAAATTCAGGTGACGATAGTTTTTTGAAGGAGTGCAGAGGCTTTGTTGACATGTCACAGCCCCCCCCCACCATTTAAAGGAGTATTTTCGGGCATTGGTTAGTGCCTACGGTATTTTTGTGTTTTTAAGTCCTATATATCTGCTATGATTGTATAATGAGTTGGTAGATTGCGGCAAAATTCATGAGAAATGGGATGGGCTCTTTAGGTTCATTTTGGGTTGTGAAATTCTGGGAATCTTTAAAAGAAATAATCATTGGAGCCTTTTGTGTTCTGGATTCTGATCAAGTGGTAGTTTAAAAATAAATATTGAGGAGTTGTACATTGAATTGTGGTCGGCCAATCTCAGAGTGAAGTGGTGCAGAGTAGAGTGCAGTGGCATAGAGTGCAGCTGCATAGACGTAAAGGGCGTAAAATGCAGTGGCGCACAATGCATCATCGTAGATTATAGTGGTGCATAGTAGAGTACAGGGTGCAGAGTGGAGTATTACAGAGTAGAGATGCATAGAGTGCAGTAGCATAGAGTTCAGTGCAGTAGAGTAGAGTGGTGCAGAGCGGAGTGGTGTAGAGTGCAGCGACATTGAGTGGAGTGGAGTGATACAGAGTGCAGTGATGCACAGAAGAGTGTTGTAGAGTGCAGTGGTGGCGAATTCAGTGGCGGAAAGTGCAATGTCGTAGAGTGTGGTGGCGTAGAGTGACGTAGAGTCCATTGGCATAGAGTATAGTGGTGCTAAGTAGAGTGCAGTGAATTAGAGTGCAGCGACGTAGAGTGCAGTTGTGTAGAGTGCTGTTGTGTAGAGTGCATTGGCGTAGAGTGCAGTGGTTTAGAGTAGAGAGGCATAGAATGCAGTACCATACAGTGGCACAGAGTAGATTACAGTTTCATAGATTACAGTGACGTAGAGTGTAGTGGTGTACAGTAGAGTGGGCTCTTCCCCACATAAGCACCATACACAAACAGAAATATACAGCATATCCCTCTGTATATAAGCATTTATTTGTACTATAGATATGTACCTAAATATGTGTATTGCTTTGTATAACAACTCGGTACAACCAGGAAGACGGTCCGGGGTAACGACGGACAGAGCGTTGCCTCACGCCCTGAGTTGTAACCAGGAGTGTAGGCTGCATCCCCGACTTATTGCGGGTGATTAAGTTACATCCCTACGGTGCCACATATCTACAGATGAGTAGGTACTTTGGTAGGTTGTATTGTTCCCTTTTGTCTCACTTATCACTCATTCACATTTTTGCAGTAGTGTTACCTTATGGTCCTGACGAAAGCCACTATCATTAGGTAGACACAGGTTGGCTGAAACATGTTGACCCACGAGGGCGTGTCCCTATAACGTTTGTGGACGCGTTCCCCTCACGATTTATGCTGTTTTTAGCTTGATGCCATTGGATACAGAATAAAATAATTTTCCAATGCTAATCAATTTTAAATCACTTACCTATTCCACACACTGCATTTAGACTCACCACACTTATGGCAGTCTTTCTCATCTTGAGATAATCTATCCTCCCAACCATAGGAATCAAAACATCCCTGAGCTCCTCCTTGTTACAGTAATCTAAGGAGTTGTAGCTCTATAACCACACCAGGTGTGGTTATGGGAGGTCCCAGATGATGAAGCATGCCACCTCGGTGGGTGATGGGACTTGGCCCTCTTCATGAGGACTTTTTCATGTTTGAACGTCCTTTTGTGTCGCTTCTTGTCTTTTGATAGATTAATTTAGACCCGTAGACTCTACTTGTTGTGTTATTGCTTTGTATAAACATGTACAAGAATTCTGCTTTTTATTAAAAAAAGAAAGAAAGAAATACATTTTAAGTACAAAACTTGAAAACCAGAGTTTATCAAATGCATCTTTAATCTACTTATACTTACTTCCTTTACGTATCTATAAACCTTCCATGTACTTGGATATATATATTTATTACTCCCCCCCCCCCCCAAAAAAGCAGATTCAATGCACTACCCTATTTCTCACCCTATACCTCTATCAATATCTTTAATCTATATATACTTACTTCCTTTATGCATCTATTAACTTTCCATGTACTTATGGATCTATATAGTTATTACTTTCTTCTAATTCAGCATATCCAATGCACTACCCTATTTCTCACCCTATACCTCTCTCAATATATCTTCTACCTCAACTCTCTGACTCATCTCAAACCTCTTTCTACTACTCTTTCCAATGCACTACCCTATTTCTCACCCTATACCTCTATCAATATATCCTCTACATCCACTCTCTCATTCATCTCAAACCCCATACCACTACTATGATCCCCAAAATATCCATCTCTAGACTCTCCCCTACTCTACCCCTCCTTGCACCATCTGACACCTCTTTTACTATACTTATCCCCCAAAACAAGCCTTTCTAAACTCTTTCCTCTGACTCATCCCCTCCACATGCATTTTTACTCATCCCAAGCCTCCCACTACTGCTATGACCTCCCAAAATCCTTCACTCTTCTATCCCTCCACTATCCTTTTCACTCAAAATAACAGACTACTATGTCGACTTCTCAAATTTCGTATTTCACTATACTAATTCACCACTAATCCTTTATGGGTTCCGGAGTAGCGTGCTACTCGCCGAAAAAGCAGTTCAACACCCTATCAGGGGGAAAAATTGCAATATATATGCAAACCTTTGTCCATCTTCTATCCCTCTGCTATCCTTCTCAATCCAAATGACTGATTAATATCCACCACTCAAATTACTTTCATATTTCACTATAATAATTCACCTCTAATCCTTATGGATTCCGGAGTAGTGTGCTACTCGCCAAGAAAGTGCTTTAACACCCCATGAGGGGTAACAAGAGCTATATAAATGCAAACCTTTTTCCCCTCTTGTATCCCTCTGCTATCCTTCTCAATCCAAATAACTGACTAATATCCACCACTCAAATTACTTTCATATTTTACTATAATAATTCACCACTAATCCTTTATGGGTTCCGGAGTAGCGTGCTACTCGCCGAAAAAGCGCTTTGACGCCTTGTCAGGGGAAGTAGGCGCTATATAAATGCAATTACAATACAATACATTACAATACAAGAAGGAAACACTGTTTTCATCTCTATCTCCCTGTGTGAAGGACGCGATTTATATTTCTCTTGACATATATGTGACGTTCAAAATATGATGTAATGTGCGTTCGAACTGTAAAATGAGCGATTGCATGTCATGAAGGTTTCAGCATGCTCTGCAACCTGTGCAAACACAAACTTCTAGTACTTTCCTCTCTGCATCTCCGAATTGAAAACATGACACACATAGCTCTAGGTATGTGCTGCTCTGCATTCACTTCCATTCCAATATTGTTGATGCAAATATGGCTGCGAGTATGCCTTAAAATGTCCCCCTAGTCAGACAATTTGCATCAGCGGCTTGAAAAAACGCGCACACAATTAAAAAGTCAAAACAGGTAGACCCAAGTCTGTAAATTAAACGAGGCAGCATAATGTCGTACCGGAAAAAACAGGCCAACTTTTCGCCAATGCGAACTATTTTCACCAAATATCTATACACTTTTGTGATTGGAAAGACTAGTGTGGTATCTGCTTTCCCATCTTCATTCATCTCCCTGTCTAAGTAAAGGTGTCTCCCTGGCATGGCATTCTAAGGGTGTTTACTCTTGGAATGCGGTAAGGCTTTAAGGAGAACAGGTTGAGGTTCATGGAAATAAAGCTGGTGACCTAGCTGTGGCTAGGGTGCCTAATCAATGAATCGACTCCTTATTTTATTTTCCTGTATTTTTTGGAGAGGATCACAACATTTCGGTGGCTCTGAAGGTGCACTTTGACTTCATTACCTTCATTACTGATCGGGGCAGTGCACCCATTTAATGGCACATCATGGAATAGAGCGCACTGTAAGGTTTGCATGCCTGTCAGCTGTCACCTGGCCCCCAACTCCAGCCACACCATCCCACCCCTGAGCATAGCAGCAATTGAACATTGGCACTTAGGGCTGCCCCCTCCTTAATCTGAGATGAGCAGAGGACCTGAAATGGTTTATGCCACTTATGTGAGATGGGTTTAGTAGCCACACAGACACACCGCATATCTTGTTTTTTACACATGGCTCTGTTATATGTCGCTAAAATGTAAAAGTGTAGCTGTTTGACCAACTTGGACAATGAAGTGCCGGATGCTTGCAATAGACCAAATAGAATATGTGATGTTTCTTACAAAGAATTCCGATGGAATCATTGTTTCTATTATCAGTTCTACTTACCTGAAGCCCCATATTATGAGTAGAGAGTACCTTGTTTGTTTCTAATATCAGTCACTTACAGGCATGTCATGTCACTGTGTGCTCACAGGGGCCTGCAGTCAACAGCACCACTGTACAACATAGTTTGCGATGACATACCAGACATATACCTAATTATGAGAAAACCAGCTTCTGCGATGGGAAAGCAAGGCCAAGGCTTTGATATCAATGGTGCCCCAGCTCTCGCAATGCTCATACAAAGTTATCCAAAAAGTTAGAGCCTTCAGAAATGTACTTTGCACAACTTTTTATAGTTTTGTCAGAGCAGGATGGCAAATATCAGAGAACATTTGTGAGAGTTTAATGTAACAAAGCAACAAAACAATCCAGTGAAGGAAACAAAACAACCTACTTTAAATTAAAAGAGAACAATCCCATTAGAAAAATAAAACCAACCTCGATGAAATCAGTGTGCGTAATAGGTACGGTTAAAAGTCAAATGGCATATTCAAAAAAGATTTAAACATCACTGTATAAGAAAATAATTGTGTAATAGAAAAATAATCAAAATATATCTGGTCCCTCCAAAAGTCTGACAGAGACCGCGGCAACCAAAGTTTCCATTCCATCCATGTGCCTACTTAATGTGGTTGTCATCCAACAAGCTGTCTACCTTCAGAATTTCTGGTGTAAGACAATGTCAAGCCGAACCTGGAGGTTTGTCAAGCCGCACTCCATGGATTCAGAAACACTGTATCGAAGCCGGTGTTGAGTGCTGGACATTAGATTGTAAAAACTCTGAGCAGGACCAGAGGATAAAGGGCGATATGTAGGTAAATAATTTTTACCGATTCTTAAATACCGAATTTTACCGAATCGGTATTTAAGAATCGGTAAGTTATATGTAGGTCAACAATCGGTAAACATTACCGATTCGGTAAAATTCGGTAAACATGAATCGGAATTTACCGAATCGGTAAATACTGAAGTGGTATTTTCCGAATCGGTAAATACCGAAGTGGTATTTTCCGATTCGGTAAACACCGAATCGGTAAATACCGAATCGGTAGTTCAAAAACACATGACTTGAATCAGCCAATCCTGTGTTACCTAAACCCCACCCAACCAGGGAGTGACCACACCCAGGCAGGTGCAGACAATCAGCAGACTCTGGAGAGGCTGGGAGTGCTGAGGAGAGGAAGAGAGAAACTGCCTGTTTCAGCCCTGGAGACTGCAAGAATGGCCAGCCAGGACACAGAGAGGGAAGGAGGGGAGAGGAAGCGAAAGCTGAAATTCAGCCAAAAGGAGCTCCAAGTACTGGTGGAGGAGGTCGTGAAGCAGCACCAGAAACTTTTTGGAAAACTGTCACAGCAAGTGCCTGAGTCAGAGAAACAAAAGATCTGGCTTGGAATCCAGGCACAGGTGAATGCCATGGGAGTGACCCCCCGGAACATCGATGTTCTGAAGAAGCGGTGGTACGACATCCGTATCATCACGAAGAGGAAGGTGGCAGAATTAAAAAAAGAGGCCAGCCAGACAGGAGGTGGACGCAACAGGGCACCAGCCCTGACAGAACTGGAGGAGCTAGTGGAGACAACGATTGAGCCAGAAAGCATCGTGGGGATTGGGGACGCTGACAGCTCCGCCAGAGGCACCTCCAAACAAGGTGAGACGCTTGCACAGCAATGTGCCCCCCCCTTACCCTATCCCAACTCCCCAAATGTGCTATGAGAATCCCACTCCAGTACAGGTATTAGTGCATGCCTGCAATGCATTATGGGAGATGTAGTCCCTGAAAGCCCAAACAGGATACGATTAGCACAGAATAACAGGGCATGAGACACACAGTAGCGAGAAGCAGGCAGAGGACATTGAGATACTGTACAGAAAATGTATTGTCATGTCATCAAGACAATGCTTCAGGTACACTTAGCTGATGTTGCTTTTCTGTCCACAGGCACTACTGCGCACAGAACTGGCCATGACAAGGAAGAGAGGGCACACCACAAACCCAGCACAGAGAAGGCCACCACCAGTACTGCCCAGGGAACGGCACCACAGGCAGTTAGACCACCCCAGCCAGCATCGCCGCTCCTGCCAGCATCCCCAGTCCTGCAGGTGTCACCACCATCTTCACCACCTGCATTGCACAGGTTGAGTAGGCGTCCTGCAGCCAGGTTGGATGTGACCGACTCATCGTCCGAAGACTCGAGGGGGCCGGAAACGTCCACTGTACCCCAGGATGTAACCCATGCCAGTGTGCCTTCCGACTCTGAGGGAGAACACACAGTTGGCCGACGGCGCCGCAGGGCTCGGCCGCAGAGTCCTCCTCCCCTTGGGCAGGGCCATGGAGTGTTCTCAGGTCTTGAGGGCACCATGGTAAAAATACAACGCATCCAGGCAAGGGCAATGGTGTCCGTACAGCGACAAATGCGTGGCCTCAACAATACCTTTGGAAACATTGAAAAGGGCATCAGCACCATGGCAGGGGGCATGGCTGATATGGCAGCGGGCATGCGGGACATGTCCCAATCCATCATGCTGCTGTGCTCAAAGTACGATGAGGACAGGGCAGCACGGTGCAGGGGACATCAGAGAAAGGATCTGACCTCGAGGGCAGTGAACCGGCTGGCGACTGCCACATCGCTGCTCTGCAGGCGCTCTGTGGCGATGCAGGAGGGCCTTGCACACTGCAGCACAGATGTGTCCAGGGGGATGGTTAGGGTCACGAGTGCACTAGAAGTGCTGCTCACCAGCCAGTCTGCAACAACTGGCGCTTTGGATGCTGGTGACACAGAAGACACGACCAGCAGGAGCAGCATAACCCCCCCTGTCCCAGACACTCGTCGGAGCAACAGGCGTCAACGTGGTGCCACTGGTACCCCAGCCAGTGAGGACGCCCCCTCAATTCCATCACGCACTGGTGTGCGTGGGCGCAAACATTAAAGCGTCAGGCAAAACAATGACACAATTGGGTGAAGTAACCCTTAACTAACAACATTTTATTTCTCATTGTTGTTGGAATACGTTTTCCTTTGTGTCGTGGCGTAGTGCTGCATGATTAAACTACGTTATGGCATCCAACTACTGGCTGTGTCCCCTTACTCATTCAGAAATAGTTGCATGTGATCTCTGCCCGTCTCACTCTTCCATCTGTTGCTGTTGGCACTCCTGCTGCGTTGGCCTCTGCCTGTGCAGACTCATCATCATTGTCCTCAATATATGTCATTTCGACCTCTGTGCCTCTCTTTGTGGCAAGGTTGTGCAGCATTGCACAAGTGGCAATAATCTTGCAGCAGAGGATGGGTGTGTACTGGCGTGCACCTCCACTCTTATGGAGGCAGCGAAACCTGCTCTTCAGTAGTCCAAACGAGCGCTCCACCACATTGCGTGTAGATTTGTGTGCCACATTATATCGTCTCTCACTCTGGGTTGATGGGTGTAGGTAGGGAGTGAGGATGAATGACCGCACGGCATATGCACTGTCCCCTAGGTGAGTAGAAGGGAGACATCAGTCACATGCCTCAATACACTATGATTTGCACTGAGTACTATGGAGCGTCACTGTTACTTACCTAGCAGGTATCCTTCTCCAAATTCTCCCGCAAGCAGTCGTGTGTAGATCCCACTGTTCTGGAAGATGTAGGAGTCATGGGTGCTCCCAGGGAATTTGGCAACGATATCAGTGATGATGTTCCCTGAATCGCAGATTACCTGCACATTGATGGAGTGGGTGGACTTTCTGTTCCTGTAGATGTGCTCAGTGGCAGCTGGTGGGCAGATTGGGATGTGTGTGCCATCTATACAGCCAATGACATGGGGGAACTGTGCCATGTGATAAAAGTCAGTTTTAGTTTTCTGCAGTTCAGCATGTGTGTTTGGGAAGCTGATGTATTGGTGCATTCTCTGCATCATGGCATCCAGGAACTTCCTGAAGAAACGGGACAGGCAACTCTGGGATACACCGCCCACCGCAGCTATCACCCCCTGGTAACTGCCAGATGCAAGTAGGTGTAGGCTGCAGAGAACCTGCACATGTGGTGGTATGGCATGCGCCCTTCTTGTTGGCTGGTCCAGGAGTGGGTGCAGGTCCCTTATCAGGTCCATGATGGTTTGGGGGTGTAGCCTGTACCTTTCATGTATCTCTGCGTCAGTCAGTTGGAAGAGTGTGATGCGTTGTCTGTAGATGCGTTCCTCCCGTCTCCATATCCTCAGTCCTGCTGCCTGTAGACGTAGCCGCCTTGCAATGACATACAGAGCGGCCATGTTGTCCATGCTGTTGCATTTTGGGATTGCTTATATGCACTGTTGATGATTACCACCTGCTTTCTATCAGTGTTAATTACCGACTCTTATTTACCGATTTTCAAGGATTTGTTAATTACCGAATTTACCTACATATCTTTTTCCGTATTACCACTTCATATTTACCACTTCATATTTACCGAATCGGAAAATATGTATTCGGTAAATTTGAAGCGGTATTTTAGAATTCGGTAAATATGAATCGGTATTTACCGATTCATATTTACCGAATATGGGTTTTTGGCCTCCTACATCTCAACTATCTAAATACCGGTCGGTAACAAGTTTTTTACCGAATTTCGGCTGTTACCGACCGGTATTTAGCTACCTACATGAGGCCCAAAGTGAGGTGGGCCAATGAGCACTTGTGGTTGGATTTTACATATACATTGGTCAAGGTCAACATTTCCATGACTGACCATAGAATCATTTTCTAAGCTCAACACAGACCAATAGAATGATTTTGATGAAAAGCACAGAGTCGATTAAGGATTTGTGGCTATCTGATGCAGTGGCATCCCGTAATGGTCACAGATAAGAGTGGGGGGGGGCGCTGCCCCCAAAACATGTGCCACCCCCTTGCTATGCCACTCATCCGATTGATTCACATGTAGTTTGTCTTTCTGCTCCTGGGTCACCTAACCTGTGTAATCCACAAAGAGGAGTGTTTGTCCTCCAAAAATGCAAATTGTGTCCTAAAACAAGGTTTGAAATGAAAAGCTTTGTCTCAAAACAATGTTAGGAACTCTCCTAGACTGGCTGTAATAGCCAGTAAAGTAGTTACAGGCCACCCCTACCTCCCTAAATTGGATGTTTTTCTCAGTAGCCTTCCCAGTTTCACGCTAGTTAACTATCACTCCTGTAACTGGCCAATTATAAATGGTTTAATATTCCATGTTTTCCAAAGGTAAATTGCCAAGCTGGTGAGCAACTGTCCCGCAATGTGCCAAAAACCAAATGGTCTTGCGGAATTTACTCTATCTACCCTTCGGGCAAAGACTCATTTACAAATATTCAAGTTGGAGGTAGTAGCTTCTAGTTCACTCAAACAGGCAGCCACGATTATTCTTAGCACTGCAGGAAAAGTGTTTCTGTTCCATTTAATTTAATAATTTCTCTAAATGCCCAAACCACAGAGCAAAGGATCTTAGCATGTGATTGCCTTGTCCTCCATGTGTATCCTGAATAAATCCTACACTAATTCCAATTCCCCACACTCCCACTTTCCTTAACATTATGGTGTGATTCCTTCACAGGACAATCATCTAGGATCTGTTGTTGGTGAAATAGGACACATAAAATGATTTCTCCAAGGGACAAAAATCTATTTCTCCCTGGTTTCCCACTCAGAAACTCACTCAGATATACATGCAACCACTCACTCACCCAGTCAAGGCTCATGCATCCACTCACAGACCCATCCAGACACCTGCCCTCCCAGTCACAGACCCACTTAGACACTCAGGTATGCACCGATTCACTCACACTCTCAGAGACATGCTCTCATCACAGACCCATTGGGACACACATACATCCATACAGTCACTCACATAGCCACTCATAGACCCACTCAGAGTCTTATGCACCCAGTTAGTTATACACTCAGAGACTCATGTACCCACGTACAGTAACTCTCACAGACCCACACATACACTAACAGAACCACTCAGACACTCATTCTGCCAGTCATAGATCCCCTGAAAGGCTCATGCACTCACTAACAGATCCACTCAGACACTCATGCAACTACTCACTCACCCATTCAGACACCTGCTTAGACACTCATGAATCCACTCACAGATCCAGTCCGACAGTCATATACTTACTTAAAAATGCACAAAGGCACTCATGCACCTACTCACAGATTGAGTGAGAGACTTACGCAACCAGTCGCAGACCCATTGTGACACTGATGCACCCACTCACAGATGTTCTGAGGCAGTCACACATTTAGTTACAGAGGTATTCATAGACTGATGCATCGTCTCACAGATCCCCTCAAATACTTACACAGTGAATGAGAGACTTAGTGATACAGTGATGAATGCAGTCATAGATTGCACTGAAAAAGTTATGCACTGTGTTATATAGATATTAAGAGAGTTGTACATGCTATTAAACAATCGTTGGGATAGTAAAGTGTTTAGTGTGTTGGTTTTAATTCATTTTGCAGTTATAAGTTTTGAATGTGGTGGTGGCTATTGAATGTCTGCATTTGTTTTGTCATTCCATGACGTATTGCCGGTGATCGTAGTTATGATATCATCATGATGCCCTACATCACTGCAAAAACAGAAAAACTGGTTAAATGGTTGTTTTTATGGAAACTCTCTACAAAAATATCACTTTAAAAAGTGCAGTAATAAACCACTAGTGTCTAAAATTCTGTAAAATGTGTGCATAAATGTATTTTGCACACCCTAGAAAGGCACGATCGTCATGCTTATCAGAGTCATCGCGACTCTCGGTGTGATCGCGAAAACAGGAAGTAGGCTTCAAACACAGTTTTTAAAAAAGTCACTACAAATATATGTGTACAAATATGTTTTTAAATCAGTGATGTGGTTAGTAATATTTGGATTGTAATAGAATAAATGTTTTAAGTTAACATTTTTTAATGTGGTGGTGGTAGTTGAATGTCTGCCTTTGTTTTTCGATTTCACGACATGATCATGATCATGGCAACGTCGTCGCAGATTTTCAAAATTAAAAAAAAAAAAAAAAAATGAACACAATTTTGGCCTCTTGGGTAGCTCCAATTTAAAAAAAAAATAAGTGTATTTTTCAGTACGTGAAATACATTTGCTGATCACAGATTCTCCACAGTAAATGCAAAATTGTTGTGTCGGCTCAAAAAACTCAAAAATAAAACCAGTTATGAATGTACTTTCTGATGAACACATGCCAAATCAAATAAATTGTGGTATATAATATAAATATAATACACAATATCCAATTATAGAAAGAAAATAGGGAAATATTCAAGGCTCACTAAAAGAATGGATGTTACAATTGAGAAATAGAATTTAAAAAAAACCTTTAAAAATTCACTGAAAGAAACCAAAGCTTACAGGGACGTTATAATTTGGAATTAGTATTTAAAAACCTCAGAAATTCACCGAAAAAAGCAAAGGTTACAGGGCCATTATAGTTAAGCTGATACTTCACTCGGACAAAACCAGAAAAATTCAGCAGTTTTAGTTAGTTGAGCTAACTATAACTCATGCCCCCGCAATGCACTGCTTCTGACCTCACATATTAAATCATTCATGACATGGTCAGTGACATCATTCATGACATCACTGATGGCATCTCAAATGACATCACTGATGATATTATCCATAGAATCTCTGATGCACCCACTCACACCCCAATATAACCTTTCATACACCCACTCCAACTCCCACACTACCATTCTCAAAACTATTGACACACCCATACCAGTACTTACACACCTACTCGCTGATTCATAGGTCTACACAGACATCCACCTAGTCACCATATAGCCACTCATACACCAACTCACTCACTAATAAACGCACTGATATATCCACTCATTCCCCCATTCAGCATCTCACATACTGTCAGTCACCCATAGAGCTACTCACATACCTACTCACTCACCCATAGAGTCAATCACACAGCCACTTACTCACCTTTTCAGTTATACACACACCCACTCACTTATTCATACAGATACTATCAAATACTCACTCACCTATACTGTTAGTGGCACAAACACATACTCACCCTTACAGCCACTTTCACAATCACTCAACCACACATACAGTCACTCATAAACTCCAACACTCACCTATACAGCCTTCCACATATGCAGTTATTCCCCCATATACCAATGACCCATCCATTCATTTACCTACACAGCCATACACACACTCAGTCGCCCATACAGCCCCTCACAGATGCACTCACAAATCCAGCCAAGGACTCCCCCACTTACTCATCCATGCAGGCAGTCACATACCACCTCACCTACCCACACAGCCCTTCATACACCCATACAGGCGCTCAAACAACCAATAAATCACCCATACAGTCATTCACATACCCACTCACCAACCCATACAGCCACTTAAACACCAACTGACAGACTGAGAATGACATTCACACACCCCAGTCAATCACCCATACATTCACTGAGACACCTAATCACGGAGTTATGCAGGCAGTCACGCATCCACTGAATCATCCATACATATATTACCTACTAGTGGTCGCGAGTAGGTAGTTATAGTTAGGACCTAGTTTCCTTTTTTTTTTGCAAGGGAGGCAAAAACAACAAAAAGATCCATCAACATATTGTGTTTTCAATAAACATACATTCTAGTTACTAGGAGAGTAAAGAGAAAGCATGAAAAAAGTATGACACACTAAGGTACCACAGAATTTTCAGAATCCACCCTAACTCATACCGTGCAAAACAGCATTAAATCTCTGCATCAACTTTAATTCCCTAGCCTTAGCCAAGGCCTTTTCCCGTTCGAAAACCTCCATAACAATAACCCACCATTCTACTGCGTTACAAGGTCTTCAAGAGATCCAAGCTCCAGATATAGCCAATCTAGCAGTAACTATAATTATAGACATTAATGCACAGCGTGCCTGATTGGCATCCCTCTTATAACCCAACATCTCTTCATTGGAGAGGGTCATATCTAATTTGAGATGGTTTTTGGAGACCAACATAACCTCGTGCCAAAAAGAAATTAGCTGTGGGCATGTGGCAAATATATGAACAATATTAGCCCCATACTCTCCACATTTAGAGCAGTTGACCCTGTTACTTGAACAATGAATTCTTGTATGCCCCACCTAGCTATCTTATCAGGAGTATAGTACAACATGCATACTGTCTTAAATTGCTGTAGTCTCAAATTAATAGACCAGACAGCATCTTTCAGTGTTGATAATGCGGCATCCAGCATTATAGAAGTTACTTCTTTAACAGGAATTGAGCTCCATTATGCAGCTAGGTGTAGACAAGAGTCAAGTCTATCCTGACTAACATGCCGCACATATTGTCTTCTTCTGAGAAAGGTTCATGTAGAAATATCAGTAATTGGTGAGTCTCTACCAATTTAAGACACTGTGATCTCACAAAATAACCCTTTCCGTGCTCATGACGCAACGGTTCCGTCATGAGCCACGGTCGGCGTGTGCTCATGACGGAACCGCTCCATCATGGCACCCACACATGGGGGAACCACTGGCGCTCCCCCCATGGGCAGCCGATCTAGCCCCCACAGAGGGGGATGGCAGCGGAAGAATTTCCGCTGCCACCCCCGATGCCCCCTTGCCGATCCTGTGACGTCAGCGCGCACAGCGCACGCCGACGTCATCAAGAAGCGCTGGACGCCATTTGTTTCCAGGCGTCCAGGCAAAGAGGAGGTGAGTTTTAGGCTCCGGTGGGGCCAGGGGGGCAGATCCGGTCACATTGAGGCATCGGGGGAGAGGAAAGAGTGTTTCCTCTCCCCTGTTGTCTCAATGCAGGTCATTCCTGCTGCATGATCGAGCACAGAGCCGCGTTCGTGCAGCAGGAATGCCCCCACTAGACACCAGGGATGTTTTTTGTGTGAAAAGAAAGCGACCCCTTGGGCAAGGGTCACTTCCTTAGGAGGCAATAATATTTTAGACTTTTTTGCCCCCTGGGGACAGATCGCCCATTGGGTGTTTCTGGCCCCGAGGGGGTGGGGGCAGAAAAGTCCACTAGAGCCAGGGATATATTAAAAAATAAAATGGAAGCTACCCCTTGGGCAAGGGTCGCTTCCAGGGGCCATATTTTTTTTTAATGTGTATTCTGCCCCCCTTGGGGGCAGATCAGCTTGTTTATTTGGCCTTACACCACTAGACACCAGGGAGTTCTTTATTTATTTAAAGGAAGCGACCCCTTGGGTAAGGGTTGCCCCCTAAGGGGGCACATTATTTTTGCGACTTTTCTCTGGGGACAGATCGACTGCATTTTTTTGCGTGCCTGGCCCTAGGGGGCAGAAAAGCCCACTAGAGCCAGGGATATTAAAAAAAATAAAAGGGAAGCAGCCCCTTGGGCAAGGGTCACTTCCAGGGGGCATATTTCTTGGTTATGTGTATTCTGCCTCCCCTGGGGGCAGATCGGCATGTTTATTTGGCCTTTATACCCCACTAGACACCAGGGAGTTCTTAAAAATTTAAATGAAAGCAACCCCTTGGGCAAGAGTTACTTCCCGGGGGGCTTTTTGTTTTTTATATGTGTATTCTGCCCCCCCCCCGGGGGCAGATCTGTCCATTTGTTTGGCCTTTCGGTCCCCGGGGGGGCAGAATATCCAACTAGGCACCAGGGATTTTGTTTTGTGAGTTACTTCACAGGGGGCTTTTTGTTTTTTATATGTGTATTCTGCCCCCCCCCCCCGGGGGCAGATCTGTCCATTTGATCAGCCCGTTTTGTGGCCTTTCAGAAAATCCCACTAGACACCAGGGACTAATTTTAAAATTAAAATGGAAGTGACCCCTTGGGCAAGGGTCGATTCCAAGGGGCATTTTTTTATCTGTGTATTCTGCCCCCCCCCTGGGGGCAGATCTGTCCATTTGTTTGTCCTTTCGGTCCCCGGGGGGGCAGAATATCCAACTAGGCACCAGGGATTTTGTTTTGTGTGTAATGGAGGTTGCTTCCAAGGGGGTAAAATTTGCTTAATGTTTTGTCTGCCCCTCCTGAGGACAGATCTGCCCCTTTTTTGTTTGCCTTTCTGCCCTAGGCATGAGGGGGGAGGCAGGAAACCCTTCTAGGCACCATGGATTTATTTATTTTGCAAGGGGGGCACATTTCTGTCTGCTGTTTTCTGCCCCACCTGGGGGACAGATTGACCTGGCCGACAGCTTCCCCCAATCCCTTGGGCAAGATCACCCCTCATTTTTCTCAGCCCTATTTGAAGGCCCATCTGGCAGATTGACTATTTGGGTAGTGAAATAGCGTGTTATAATGTTAATTGTTTCTTTTTTGTGAATTGCAGTTGTAATGCTTTATTACTCCCTTTTTGTTCTAGGTCAAGGCTTTTGCTCTTTAGACTGTTCCAGGTTGCGGTTCTGTACTGGTGGTTCTACTGTTTGTGTAGTTGCATGTTTTTGGTAAGAGACTTTTTTGTACACTGTAAATGAGTTACATTTCTCTGCATGAATGTGTTTTTTGCAAATGGTGTAATAATAGCAGTATGTTTAGCTTCTGTTGTTAGAGTGTCAAAAACGTTTTGCATTTGTGCTCGATGTGTATTTTTTTGTCTTGTGAGTAATTGGTTTTGTTTTTTTCTTTCTAGTGGGATAACGTTGTTTCTGCAGAGTAGGTGCTGGTGAGTGTAGCTGTCTCTTGCAAGTGAATCATATAGTTTTTGTGTATATAGATCTTTGTTATAAAGGTACACATTTTTTTTACTTGCTTATTTTGCAGTGTTGGTTGTTGTTGACTTGTTTGTGCAGTCTCCTTTCTTAGTAAGGAAAATGGCTAGCCACAGGATTACTGCTCAGCAGGTTGTTGGTATGCTTTTTGAGTCTTCCTCTGACCATGGTTCAGAGACTGACTCTGCATCTGAGGCAGAGGAGGGAGGGGAAGATTCAGGCAGTGAGTTTTCTCTCCACATGGAATCATCGGATGATGAAGCTACTCTCAGTGCGGATGAAGCGACTCTTAGTGCGGATGAAGTGCCTGTTTTAGAGGAGGACATTGATGTGCCGATAGTACAGCAAGAGGCATTCCAGTTGGAAGTTATGACCTCTGGGTTGCTCCAGGCATGGTGCAGGCGGCATTGCCAGACTTTACTGGTGTTCCAGGGTGTAGAGTAGATACAGAATTTTTTTTGCAGATACATTTTTTTCAGTTGTTTATGGACGATGTATTTTTGGCAGAAGTTGTTGAGCAGACTAATTTGTATGCCGAACAGTTTTTGAGGGACAACAGTGCCAGCCTTAAGCCCCATTCTAGAGCTACCCGGTGGACTACCACAAATCTGGAAGAGATGAAGAAGTTCTTGGGTTTAACTTTTTTTGATGGGCGTGCTAAGGAAGCCATCAATGTCTTCATATTGGTCTACTAGTCCCTTGATGGCAACGGCTATATTTCCGGCAGTCATATGTTGTGGTAGGTATTTGCTTCTGCTTCGGATGCTGCATTTTGTCGATAATGGTTTAGCGTTGCCACAAGCTCACCCTGAGTGTGACCGTCTTTTTAAGATTCGGCCTGTCATTGATCAATTTGTAGATCGATTTTCCGAGATCTATGCTCCAGAGAAAGAAATAGCAGTGGATGAGTCTTTGGTCTTGTTCAAGGGCCGCTTGGTTTTTAGGCAATACATTCCTAGTAAGAGGGCACGCTATGGAATTAAGCTGTATATGCCGTGTGACAGTAGGACTGGATTTGTCTCTAATTTCAGGGTGTACACTGGTAAGGAATCCAGGACTAACCCCCCTGGTTGTCCGTCCACTTTTGGAGTGACTGAGAGCATTGTGTGGGAACTTGGTAGAGGATGTTTTAACAAAGGTCACCATTTATATGTAGATAACTTCTTCAATGGTGTGCGGTTGTTCAGGGAATTGGCCAAAGTGGACACTGTTGCTTGTGGCACAATCCGCTCTAACCATAAAAGTTTCCCAAAAGAACTAGTTTGTCAAAAGCTTGTGCGGGGCAGTGCAGTGCGTTGCGAGGAACTTCTAGCTGTGAAGTTTTCAGACAGGAGAGATGTCTACATGCTGACTACCATCCATGAAGAAAGCACTTCACCTGTGACTGTTTAGTGTCAGGTTGCTGAAGCGCGTAAACCTGCGTGCATTTTAAACTATAATAGGCACATGGGTGGTGTTGACAGAGTAGATCAGAGTTTGGAACCTTATGCTGCTCTTCGTGAGGCTTACATTTGGTATAAGAAGTTGGCTATCCATCTTTTCCACTTGGCAACCTTTAATGGTTTTGTTCTTGTCCTGAGTCAAAGATGACTTTTGCTAAGTTTCAGGAGTATGTAATAGGCAGCCTTGTTTTAGTGGAACAGGCAAGTGTTCCTAGAGTTGGAGTGGTGGAGGATGTGGCTAGATTGAAAGATCGCCACTTTCCTGATCACATTCCTCCCACACCCTCAAAAGACTTTCCCAGTTGGAGATGTAGAGTCTGTTGGCGAAGAGGTACATGGAAGAAAACATGTATGTACTGCCCGAATGTCCTTCTAACCCTGGGCTGTGTGTGCCTGCTTGTTTTAGAATGTACCACACAGAAAATAATTTTTGGGAGCATCCATGAGTGGTAAAGTGAACTGCCTGGTCTCTATTGTTTTATATTTGTTGTTCAGTTTCAAGGTTGGTATTCGTGCAATGTATTTAGTTTCAGATTTTGTGTGAGTAGATGTGTATCTATTTGCAATTTGTTTGTGTTTTCTTTTTTGTATAACAAATCCTAAATGTGATGGCGGTGTGTGTAGGCTGACGCTTGGCTGGCAGTGTGTTGGGACTGGCGCTTGGCTGGTGGTGTGTGTGGACTGGCGCTTGGCTGGCAGTGTGCGCCGACTGGTGCTTGGCTGACGGTGTGCGTGGACGGATGCTTGACTGGTGGTGTGCATGGACTGGCGCTTGGCTGGCGGTGTGCGTGGACTGGCTGGCAGTGTTGGTGGACTTGCGCTTGGCTGGTGGTGTGGGTGGACTGGTGCTTGGCTGGCCGTGTGTGAGTAGTGACTTGCTGCTGGTCAGTACACACACTGATAGACAAACGCAATCCGTGAGCTGGTGTTGTTGCTGTGTCAGGAATGTGGGCATGTGAAAGTGATGGGCCTTTGAATGGCGCTGTCTGTTGGTGTGAGTGTTGTAATGTGCAGGGCCCGCGGCTGGCGGTGTGAATGGTTTTGTATGTGTCACACATATTAAAGGTATATGAATGGACTGTAAAGAGGTTGGTGCCTTGTCGTGGCTTTACAGCTCAATGGCACGGTGATCCCACACAAAAATATGTGGAAAATGTGTTTTTTTCAGCTAAATTTGAGGCTTGCATGGTATTCTGGGTAGGAAAACGTTGGGGGATCCACTCAAGCAATTTCAGTTTTCAGAAATTTTTGGGTTTGGCACTTTCCCAAGATGGCCGCCAAGCCCAGGCCCAAAATCTCAGGTGCCCCCCCCCCCCTCAAAACCAGGTAGTTTTGTTATAGGTAATTTTGAAGTCTCCACAGTACGATTTAGGCCATTTCCTGTTGCAGCCACTATGCCTACCCACACAAGTGAGGTACCATTTTTATCAAAAGACCTGGGGGAATGCTGGGTGGGAGGAAATTTGTGGATCCACGCAGATTCCAGAACTTTCCACCTCAGAAATGTGAGGAAAATGTGTTTTTTTGGACATTGTTTTAGGTTTGCAAGGGATTCTGGTGAGAGCCATTCAAGTCACCCCATCCTGGATTCCCCTGGGTCTCTAGTTTTCAAAAATGTATAGGTTTGCTGGGTTTCCCTAGGTGCCGGCAGAGCTAGGGTTAAAAAACAATAGCTAGGCAATTTGCAAAAAAAAAGGTATTTTTCATTATGCAAATGTGGTGTGTTCATGTTGCGTTTTGAGCCGTTTCCTGTTGTGGGCACTATGCCTACTCACACAAATGAGGTTCCATTTTTATCGTGAGACTTAGGGTAATTCAGATTTGTAAAGCAACTGTTATTACCTATTGACTTTTTTTTTTTTTTTAAATAACATTTTATTAACAGCGAAATCCACAGCAAGTACATCAATCATGACATTCACATGACACCCATTGAGCTTGGATACAGATTAGGGCATTGGAGACCACAAGCATTACATCAAGGGCATTTAACGCAGAAACCAAATCAGTTTTACGACATTGTATAGGTGTTTCCCGGCACAGTTTAGGGTCAGGGAGGCTTCAACCCCTGCATCTTAGGCTAGGTTTCCCCATGCGCTCCGGTCAGGGCTCCCACCCCCAAGCCGTCCAATATAGCCTGTCTCTCTCGTCGGAGTTCTATTGTGGGAGAAATGCAGATGTCCCCCCGATATTTGTTCCATCGTCCCCATTTGTGGTCCCATTTTTTAGGGCATCCGCGACTCTTGTAGACCGTTTTCTCAGCTACCATCGCTACATCCATATCTTGAGCCCATGTGCACAGCGATGGCACTACGGCTGCCCCCCATTTCTGGGCAATATTCCTTTTGGCTATGACCCAACCCATCGCCGCCCACTCCTGCTTCGCTTGGGTAAGGTCTGTATCGTCCCACACGTTAAGGAGGCAAAGCTGGGGGGAGGAAGCAACTGACTTACCGATGGCTCGCGCCATCTGACGGGTGATTTCTGTCCAATATTGCTGTATGGGGGGGCAGTCCCACAGGATATGTGTGAATGTATCTACTTGATGACAGTTACGAAGGCAGAGCTCATCTGGACGCCTACCCAGTTTACACAGCAGGGTTGCATCAAAATACACCCGATGCAGAACCTTGAGCTGAACCAGGCGGAGCCGCAGTGGTATCGCCACCTCCCGGGGGGAGGCTAGCGCATCCCTCCAGTCCTCGTCAGGCATTTCACCCACCTCATTTTCCCACCTGGCCCGTAGTTTCTGCATTATATCAGCGCGATTGTTAATTAACTTTTTGTATGTTAAGGAAATGGCTCTACGATCCATCGGGTCTTGCAACAATCTGTCTTCCAAAGGTGAGTGGTTTGGAAGGGCCGTCCCAGGGGGCAGGGCACAGTCTATAGCATGGCTAATTTGTAGATAGCGGTAATGCTCAGAGGGTGCAAGCTGATACTTAAGTTGAAGCTCTCTGAAGGACGCCTTCCTGCCTTTAACCCATACGTCTTCCACAGTTGAGATGCCAATAAGATCCCATTTATCGAACCCCGCGCAGGTACTCAGCCGCCCCAGGCAGTCTGGTTCCCAGAGTGGAGTAGCCCTAGTCAGCCGTCCAGACCATCCCATTCGGTTCTGGAGCCAGTGCCAGGTTTCCACCGTTCTGGCCGTGGGGCCAGTCAGGCCTAGTTTCTTCGGGTTTGAGCACAATGCCCTGTTATATCCTCCCTTCCCCATGAGCCAACGGTCCATTCGGAAGCTCGGGTCATCGTGGGATCCAAACACCCACTGGTTTATCGCGATCAGTTGTGTCACCTGGTAATAAAGGCGTAGGTCCGGTAGTCCAATCCCTCCGTCATACCAGCCCATAGTTAGTTTTTGCATTGCAATGCGCGGCGGCCCGGCATCCCACAGTAACCCACGCAGAGTTGCGTCGATCTTTAGGAAGTAGGCTTCTGGGATCTTAATAGGTGTGTTCTGAAGGGCATAGAGAAAACGGGGGAGGGCTAGCATCTTGAAAAGGGCTGCCCGGCCCAGGAGTGTAAGGGGCAGTGTTTTCCAATGGACCACATCGGACTTAAACCTCTGTAGTGGGCCCTCGAGGTTCCACTCATAAAATAGTGCTGAGTCTAATGTTATAAAAATACCCAGATATTGGAAACCCTGTGTCGCTATCGGTATATTATATCCCCTAGGGCTCAGCGGCGGGTCACCCCAGAGGGGGTACATCTGGGATTTGGACCAATTAATCTGGTACCCAGAGTGGGCCCCGAATATATGAAAAATATACAATACCCGACGGATCGAGCGCGCCGGGGAGGCCAGGTACAACAAGATATCGTCCGCATATAGAGAGATGCGGTCTTCATGATCTGCTGTCCATTTAAGGCCCCTAATTTCTGGGTCGCTCCGGATCCAGACCGCTAGTGGCTCAAGTGCCAAGGCAAAAAGGAGCGGCGACAGGGGACAGCCCTGTCTCGTGCCACGTCCGAGGGAAAAGGAAGTAGAACGATGATTATTGACTGATACGTGGGCTGTGGGCATGGTATACAGTAGTCGAATCCAACCCAACAACCGGGGGCCTATCCCCACACGGATCAGGTCCGTGAAGAGGTATTCCCATGCAACCGTATCGAATGCCATCTTAGCATCAAGCGCAAGCAATAGTGCTTCCTCTTGGATTGTTGCCGCCCGTCCCATGGCCCCGTGTACACGACGCAGATTGCATGCGGTATTGTGGCCCGGCATGAAACCCGACTGGTCTGGGTGGATCAAGGCCGCAAGATAGGGGAGCAGGCGATTGGCCAGCAGCTTAGCCAGGATTTTGGCCTCCACTGCGATCAGGGAAATGGGCCTATACGATGTACATTCATCCGATGGTTTGCCTGGTTTGCGGATGACCACTATGGTGGCATTGCGGATTTTGGCCGGAAGGGCGCCGGTCTCATAGCTCTCCTTGTACAGGTTGAGCAGATGGGGTGCCAGTTTCAGAGCCATTGATTTCATAAATTCTATCGGGATGCCGTTGGGGCCCATGGCCTTTCCGGAGCGGGTATCTCGTATGGCTTTCTGGATTTCTTCCAGTGAGATATCCGACTCCAGAGTCTCTTGGTCTTGCTGGAAGAGACACCGCACCTGAATAGTGGCCAGGAGGTCAGCCGCCAGATGTGCCTGTGAGAGTTGCGGCGGGGTGTATATTTGCTCATAGTATACTGCGAACGCTTCGGCGATGTTTTGAGGATCCGTGATCAACACCCCATCCGGCCCTTTGACCGCTCCCACCCACCGCGCGGCCATTTCTTTCCGCTCCAGCCATGCAGGCAGTTTGCCAGTGCGTTCCCCCAACTCATAGATTCTGTGTCGGGTGGCGAGGATTCGTTGACTGGCCTCCTCACAGAGTAGTTGTTTGTAGTCCCGTTTCTTAAGTTCAAGTAAGTGTTGGGCCTCGCGGGTTGGGGTGCGTGCAGTTTCCTGTTCGAGATGGAGTATCTCCGTCTCCATTTCGGTGACCCGTCGCCTCCGTTCAGTTTTGTGTCCCACCATCAGGGACAGCACTCTCCCCTTTATGACTGCCCCGTAAGTGCCCCATAAGGTTACAGCAGAAGCAACCGACCCTACGTTTTCGTCAAAATAGTAGTCAGTGTCTTGTCGCAAGGAGTCTCTGATGTGCGAAATTTTCAGCAGCCACGGCTGAATTCGAATGGGACCAGGTTGTCGCACTGTAGTGATCCCAAAGAAAGATCTCACCGGGGAGTGATCGGAAATTCCCCGTGCTAAGCTTGAGGAATCGGTGAAATATTGGATGTACTGTGCTTGCATGAACAGGTAATCTAGCCGTGAGTGACTACCGTGCAATCCAGATTGAAAAGTATAAAGCGTGTCACGGGGGTGCGACCATCTCCAAACGTCCACCAGGACGAATGCGTCCGCGAAATTGCTCAGTTACGAACCCAGTGGATCATTCCTTCGTGGTGGATTGCGGTCCCTTGTGTCATCCATCGTTAGGTTAAAGTCGCCACCCAGAACCACAGCGCCCTCCGGAAGGGCCATCAGGATTTTCCTTACGTCCGTCAGGGTCTGGCGCTGAAGGCCCGGCGGCGCATAGACCGAGAGCAAGCTAAGGGCCTTCCCCTCCCAACTACCTGAGCAGACCACATACCTATCCTGATGGTCGGTGTGAGTTGTGTGGAGCACATATGGGCAGCCCTTTCTCAGGAGGATCCCCACCCCTCTGGACCCAGAAGTAAAGCCCGAGTGTGCAAGCATATGATATCCCTTCTGGTTTAGGGCCTGACAGGAGTTGCCTATGAGATGCGTTTCTTGGAGCAATACCACATCTGCACACTGTCGGTGTATGTATTGTTGCACTATGCTCCGTTTAATTTTATCGCCTAGCCCATTAACGTTCCAGGACACTAAGCTAATTCTCTGCGCCATAGCCACCAGATCTATGGAACACCATGTCCGAGTGGTCGGAGTGACTAGTGTGTAGGGGACTCATCGCCCTCCCCTTTAGTGACAATGGTCGTAGCCCCTCGTCCCTTAGAGAGACGGCGGATAGGAGATTTGGGGTCAATAGGTGAATAATTTGTGTCTTGCTTGGACTGCGGTTACCATGTGGGATTGCTGCAAGAAAAAAACAATGAACAACAACCTTCCCAACCAACTTAATCCCATAAACTACCCATCCCTCCCTGCTCCCCTGCAAAACGGGACTAAAACCGCCCGCCTCCCCCAACGTGCAGAGTGCCTGTCGCCCTCCCATAAACACTTAGAGGAAACGTGCGCTGCCCCACTCCCAACATAGCAACATCGCCCTCTTGCCCTCCCCCCCTCAACCCTACTATCGCCAGGTCTTAGAGGTCCGTTTAAGCCACGCCCAGTTTACTAAAATCGCTTTCCATCCAGTAGTTATTATGCCGGGATTGGACCCCCCCCCCGAGCCCAGCAGGAGGACCATGCCATCCGCAAGCATATCAGTGAGGGGGGGGGGCATCTATGTTCCTGGTGGCTCAGTTTTCGTCTCGCAAATGCTTACACTGGAGGACACTTTGGGCCATGCAGCAAAGGAAGCTACTCACTCCCCTCACAAGGTCTATCCATAGCAAACAGAATGTCATAATGAGGACAGTGATACGCTTCCCAACCACCACCAGGGACCTCCAATGCGACCATGGTGGGCTATACACTTGCTTACCAGCATCCATAGTTAGTGTTCCTCTGTCGGGCCTGGGGCCCCAGCGTCAGAGCGCGAAGGTGAGCAGCCGAAGCTCCCGTTTTTTTCCGCTTGTCCACAGTGCGCCACCCCTCTAGACAGTCCCAAGCGTCCTCCGGGCGCATGAAGAACCACACTTTGCCCTCGGCCTCCACTCGCAGCTTGGCAGGGAACATCATTGCATATTTGACGTCGTTGTCCCGCAGGGCCTTTTTTACATCCTGGAAGCTTCGCCTTTGTTTCTGGACTCGTAGGGTAAAGTCTGGAAAGAACGTAACGTTGCTATTCTCCAGAGTGACGGATGGGGCCGCCCTCGCCGCTTGAAGGATGATGTCGCGATCCCGGAAGTTGAACACTCGGGCCACTATTGGCCTAGGAGGGGCCCCCGGCCTGGGGCGGCCCCCCGGCACCCGATGGGCTCTTTCAATGGAAAAACACATGGAGAGTCCCCTAGGCTGTAAGTGTTTGAGGACCAAGTCCTCCACAAAGAGGTCCACCGCCTGCCCCTCCGCCCGCTCCGGAACACCAATTATTCGAACATTGTTCCAGCACATCCTGCCTTCATAGTTGTCCAGCTGCCGGGCAAGCACCTCGTGGGAGGTGCGCAGGTCAGCGACCTCTCGTTTGAGGAGGCTGGTGTCGCTTGACAATTCCTTGGTTGTCTTTTCCACTGCACCCACCCGTTCGGCGATCTTTCTTACGTCTTCCCGGATCAAACCCACATCGGTGGCCACTGTGTCAATTCGCAGTTCCAGGGACGTCTTGACTGCGGTAATGGCGTCCAGAAGGTCTTTGTTCGTCGGGTCAGGCTTACCCTCCGAGGCCGGCAGCCCCGCCCGATCCCTGCCCGGCTGTTGATGCCATGCAAATTTCTCTAGCTTGGTCAGCGTTGCAGTCTTGGCATGCCGCCCGGGTGGCATGATCACCCTTCAGTGGGCACTCCCCAACTGTGAGGAGCCGCCGCTAGTCCCCGCCGCCTGCGGTAGAGACCTCCACCCGGCCTGTCGGTTTTCGCGGCCGCTCCCCAGTCGCCAGGGCACTCCACTCGGGTCCACGAGCCTGCAGCGGCCCGCATGTAGGGCCGGCCTCCACCCCCCACGTCCTTGCTTCACCTCAGTCAGCCTGTCACCATCCAGCCAGACGTCCCCACTCCTGGACCCCCGGCGTCGTATATCGCAGGGAGGCCCCTGAGATCAGTCACTGAAGAGAGCAGTTCTCTAGCCCCACTCTCGGGTAGGCCTGTAGAGGTAGCGGAGGTGCCCTCCACACGCCCCGCTCTCCGCTGAACGGTAGTCCTTCACCCCTCGAAGACTGCAGGGGCCGGGGGTCGCCGCAGTCCACAGCTCCTCAAGGGGACAACCCCCCGCTGGGGCGAGTCTTCGGAACACCCAGGCCTGGGCTTTCCCGGGAATCCCGCTGGCCGCTGGGCTCTCACACGAGTGAACGTTGGTGCAATTAGGGGTGTTAGGTCCAGGCCAGGCCATGCCCCACAGCAGTAATGGAGGCTCCAGGCCCCCCCTCTACACCAATGTAGCGGCTTCTCACCTCCACTGCCACACTCTGTTCACGGCGCCGTCTGATTGTATCCTTTACCGACAGCTCTGCGGCCAGGCCACCCAATCCGGAGCCACTGCCGAGTCGCTCTTACGAGTGTGTCTCAATTCCCGCCTTTTCTCTTCAGAGAGCTCCCGAGGTGCTGGGGAGGCCACCGGGTCCTCGGGAACAATCGCTTGTAGTGCCAGGAGGCTACGCACTTCAGTATGCCTCCTCCCGTGTAGACCAGGCCGCCACTGCGACCCCGCGTTTTCTGGGGAGGCCGCCCGAGTCACACTGTCCAGTGGCCAGTGAATTAGCCGCAGTCGTGGCCCAAAGTCTGCAAGTCCCGTGTGCCCACCTCACAAAGCGGTTTTTCGGCCCCACAGCACCTCCTCCATCGTTTCCCCCATCGGGGCACGGCAATCGCGGGTCGCACCTCCGCCACCTCCACCAAGCTGGAGGCTCCGCTATCTTCTCCCGGTGTTACGTCGCTGTCCTGCCCCCGCAGTCGCCGGGTCCTGTACTGTGTCGGGGGGATCAGCAAGACCAGCCCCCGAGTCTTCTGGGGTGGCACGCCTCAACCCCCCACTCTCCGGATGTCCCAGGCCGCAGCCGTGGCCTCTCGCAGTCGTCGCGCCCCAGCAGGCCGCACCTCACGTCCGCTCGGCGGTCACCCGGCTCCCGGGGAGTGAAGCCCAGCCGCTACTCCGCCTCCGATCGCTCCCAAACTTCGCCACCCGGTCCACCGGATCTCCGGAACCACCAGGGATAGTCCGCCGCACGGGTCGGGACCTCGGGGCACAGGTATTTAGGATAACTCGGGAGTGGCGCTGCAGAGCTCCGCTACTGCGCGGCCATTCCCGTCGGCAGCAAGCCACTCCCCCTCCCCTATTGACTTTTAATGCATTTCTGCCTTCCAAATGAAAGACAATGTGTAAAAAAGAAGTCATTTTGAAAAATGACCAATAATTCTCATGCTAGTATGAGTATTCTGAATTTCGGAAATGTGCAAATATCTACTGTTTATAAACTCTATATTTTGTTCCCATTTCAAAAATACATAGGTGTCTTTCATACCGATTTTTCCATGTATTCAGTTTCCCAAAATAATTGCTATATACCCAGTACATAATAAAAAACCACTGCAAGTTGCTGCTCAGTTTTTGGCTCTGGGTTCGTTGGGTTCTTGGTGAACCTACAAGTCTTATATATCCTCACAACAGTAAGGTCCAGCGGATGTAACGGTATATTGCTTTCAAACAGCTGTCATAATTAGAAGAAGTTACAGGTGAAAACGTTGACAAAAATGGCAGTTTTTTTCAACTAATTTCCAATTTTTCCTATATTTAACTGTTAGTTTCTATAAAGGAACCTTGAAGGATCTACACAAGAGACATCTTGCTGAATTCAAAATGTTGTCTACTTTTCTAAAATGTATAGATTTCCAGGATCCATTATTGCTTTCATACCTATTTCTACCATTAACTGGAAGGAGGTTGAAAGCACAACAAATAGCAAAAATAGGCTACGTCCCAGAAAAATGCCAAAACTGTGTAAAACGTTTTCGTTATATGACAAAAGTCTGGAATTTCCTAAAAGCTGGGAAAATGGTGATTTCAGCCCCACAAATCCTTTTTGATACCATTTTCAGGGAAAAAACCAAACACTTTCATTTGCAGCACTTTTTTGCCATTTTTCCCCCAAAAAACAAAATTTAGCTGTATCTTGGCTAATTTCTGGGTCCCCTCCAGGGGAATCCACAAACCCTTAGGCTTAGCACAGGGGGGGAGGCCTTGCAGCGAAGGGGATAATCTCTAAGTTGCAGGTATTTATAATAATGTTGCCATAGTATCGGAAAAATATCCAGCAATTTTGAAACCTACGAAAGCCATTACAGTCATAAAGATCTTCCAATTTGTCCACCCCAAAGATAGCCTATTGTTTTGCTATCCCGTTGTGAAAAATGCCTGAAGGAAGTGGATTATCCCACAATGGGAACTTGGTAAAGTAAAACGGTAGAGAATACCTAGTAGCAATTTCTCACCAAATAGTGACTAACTCCCTAAGGGTCTTAAACCACACCCTCTTAAAGTAATTCGGATCATGAATCCGGTAAAGAAACCTACAGCTAACTTGGCCAAGCAAAAGTTTATGATTGAAATCCTGGCCCCTGTTGGAAAGAAGGCCACGTAATCTACTTATGAAAGAGGCCCAATAATAAAATGTAAAATCAGGAAGTGAAAGGCCACCTTGATTGAATGATTACTTTAGAAATTTAATTGCACGACGAGCAAATGTGTAGCCCCATATAAAACTACTCACTGCCCCATCAAGCTTCTTAGAAAACAAATTGGTAACTCTCAAAGGAATAGACCGAAATAAGTATAGAAACTTCAGAAGAATTTTCATCTATACAATATTACATCTACCTATTATACTAATAAGTAGTTTATGCCAGTTCCTGATCACCCAATAATGCATCATAATTTAGTTTAATTATAATTTCGATCTGGGGAGTAATACAAACACCTAAATAGTGGCTTTGAGACATGTTCCCATAATAGGACTATCTGGTATAAAATTCAATAAGACCTGGGTTTTGTTAGTGTTCAATTTGTATCCAGAGAAAGAACCACATTTTCCTGCTTCTTGTATAATTAACTCCGAAGATTGCCCCGGATCCGTAGTAAAAATGGCAATGTTATCTGCAAAAGCATTGACTTTTAATTCATTAGGTACTGGAGATAGCGGTAAAATAGTTTGATTTGCCAGCAAGACCCGGATAAAAGGTTCAAAATATAAAGTGAACAGTAATGGAGAGAGGGGGCATCCCTGGCGTGTACGCCTGTTTACACGAAAAGACCTAGACTGTGAGCCAGCATAGCTTAGTTTGGCCTGTGGTAAGCGATAACACGTTTTTACCCACTCCAAAAACCGGACAGAAATTCCAAATGCGATAAGAGTAGACCAGAGACAACCCCATGCCACCCGGTTGAAGGCTTTCTCCGCATCCAACAATATCATGCCTAAATTGACACAAGTTTGTTTAGCTAGATCAAATGCCATTATTGCAGTGTTGATGTGGGTCGACGTATCTTGACCTACTATGATGCCATGCTGCTGGCTACAGACAAATTTAGGCATCAAAGGAGCGAGACGGTTAGCCAAGATTTTAGCATATAATTTTTTCATCAGCGTTAATGAGCGATATCAGGCGATAAGATCCAAAATCTTCTGGAGTCTTTTTCTTCTTTAAGAAAAAAACAATATTAGTAATATCCCACGAAGGTGGTACAGTACCCGATTCGCCTATTTCTATGATAACCTTAATAAAGAGTGGGGTTATAATGTTTTACGTTTTTTTGTAGAATTCAACAAGTGTCTGACCTTCACCCGAAGCTTTACCCGAAGGAAGTGATGACAGGGCCATCCAAATATCTTCTGACGATATCTCTAAATCAAGCTGAGTAGCATCCTGAGCCAATAGTAAAGGGAATCGTGCATTAGCAAAATAGCTAAAAACCTCATCTATTACTATTGGGTCGCATGTTGCATAAAGATCTTCGTGAAAAGATGCAAATTGTTCAAGTATCATGTGAGTTTCAGTGTTAAGAAGATTATTCGCACCTTTAATTGCAGTAATTCAGTTCTTAGCCTTATTATCAGCTATTTTATAAGCTAATACCCTGCCTACCTGTTCTTTATATTCATATTGCGCCGAGCGAAATTTATTTTAGGCAATAGCCGCTCTTTCCTTAAATATCCCTAATACTGACTCTCTCACTTCTGTTAATTTGATGTAAGCCTGGAATTGATCTCCTTCTTGTCGCCTGATAGCCAGCGCGTGAGAAAGTTCTAAATTAGTTAACGCTATACAAGCTGCTTTACTAGAAACCTCCCTAGTTTTATTTTTTGCCAGTATAAATTGCTGTGTGATACCCCTTAGAAATGCTTTCACAGAATCCCAAGCCATATGGGATGAAGCAGTATTAACATTAAAATGTAAACATTCCACCAACAATTTCTCCATATGTAAAATATAGTCATCATCCGCCAGTAGGTAACGTGGAAAAGAAAAACAGCGCCTTGGCTTAATAGCCGGTAGCAATTGAATAGACAGCAGAATGGGATTATGATCTGAAGTAATCTTAGGGCAGACCTCCATTTTAGCTGTACTACATCACTAACTCAGGCCATGTCTATCCTTGAATATTGTCTATGTGGATAAGAATAATATGTAAACCCCGGGAGATTTGCATGTAAAACCCTCCATACATCCTGGATGTCACATAGATGTGCAAACTCCAAAATTGCCGCCCGTACTTTCGGCAGTCTTAAAGTTGGGCGGCGGGTGGTAGACTTAATAGTTTGGTTCATAATGCAATTAAAATCACCCATGACTTTCAGGACCCCTTGAAGTTCCAATAAACCTAACATGAGTGTATTAAATACCTCAGGGTAATCTATGTTGGGCCCATAAACAGCAACTACAACATATTTAGTTCTACAAATCTCAAGTTGAGCAATGGCCCATCTCCCCCTAGAGTCAACTAAGACTTGACAAGTTTTATATTCCAGGATCTTACTGGCTAAGATAGCAACTCCCCTATTCGAAACTGCCTGAGATGAACATACAACTTTATTATATCCAAGCTGGTTAATCAGTGCCCGATCTTTATATGCTAAGTGGGTTTCTGTTAAAAACATTAGATGGGGATGGCACTTCTTTAGCTCCTCATGTACAAGTTGACGTTTGAGCGCGGCGGTTAGCCCAGGTATGTTCCAACATAAACATTTGATTACCCTCATTATCACATTTTCCTAAAGTGTCAATGAGTAGCACCACTCCCTCAAACACAGATAATATGAAATCCATGCCCCCTTTGCTTTTACCCTGTACCAACACACCCTCCACCAACTCCCTCTCTAAATCCCCCCTCCCAGTACCCACCCTGTATCTACAGAAAGGAATCACCCCCTAATTGCTGTCAAAAATAGGCAGCTTTGGAGGAAGGTCGCACACAGAGTGCCACCTAGCCATTTATCTAACTTGATTGACATAAAGCACAAAACAAAATATATATTATCTGGGAAGAAGAAATAAGAAAAAAAGAGAAAGAAAAAGAAAAAGAAAAAGGAAAAGGAGGAAGAACTTACCAGTTGTCAATTATAAATTGTCAATTCCGATTATTTGGAAGTCCCTTGTCGCCAACAGTCCAAAACGTCTTGAGCCTCCTGCTCAGTAAATATCAGTCCCGAGTGGCCATCTTTAATAATCTTTAAGCGTCCAGGTTCCTGCAGGTATACCTGTGCCCCTTCGGCCTTTAGGGGATCAATAAACTGACGTAATTTCCATCGCCTGTCTATTGTGGCCTTGCAAAAGTCTGATCGAACAAATACTGAGAAAGAATTCAGTCTTATAGGGGAAGTGGCCGAGCCTTGATAGAAACCGCTTGCATTAATAAAATGTTTCCAAAATAAATTACAATAGACCTAGGAAAGCGTCCTAGAGCTTTGTTAGAAACCAGTGGCAGCCTATGTACACGTTGAATTTGGCTATCCCAATCCCAATCAGCCAAGTCTGGGAAGATTTTTTGAAAAAGATTAACAATGTATGCACGAGAGTCCGCACCCTCCAATCCTCTGGGACGTCAAACAGTTGGAGATTATTTCACCTTTGGCAGTTCTGCAAATCCTCAATTTTCGGTTGCATGAACCTAAGCTGGATGTCGTGTGTCTCTGCAATTTTAGCCTCCCTACTCACATGGTTTTCTGTGTCAGCTACCCGCTACTGCAACTCCATGGTATCGGATGTAAGAGAAGCCACTTGACTCTTTACCTCAGAGAGAGATTGTTTAATTGCAGAACTAAGAGCCCTGGCTTTTGCATAATGAATTTGAGCCTCTGCCCCCTGCAATTGCAATGCATGAAAAATCGCTGCAAGTGAAACCTCACCAGGTGTTGCCTGTAAACCGGTTCGATCATCGCCTTCCGTAGCAATGGAGGTAACTGAGGGAGCCAGGGTAGAAAGATGCGGAGCTTGTATCAAACTGCTAACACCACTGCCACCAGTGCTATGATCCTTTTATTCCGGGGTTGCCTTTCCTTGTCCAGCAACCAAAGGGCCTTGAAATGTTTCCTTGGGTTGAAGAGCCGTTACTAAGCCAGAACCAGAAAGCCGTGAAATTAAATACTTAACTCCTCCCTTTTCGTAACCCACTTCCGAAGAGGGCTACTGGTCGATGCTAATTTACTAGAGTTGGAATCAGATGGTTTATCGGTTTCCCTTTTTTTAATACAATTTCTGAGCCTTTTTTATGCCTAAGAGATGAGTCCACAGCTTCAATAGGCTATGCCTGTCCCCACTCATAGTTGATAGTAACCCAGCCGTAGTTAGTAATGTTAGCAGTGTGTGGGCCCTCCTCATCCCCAGGACTCCTCTCTAGTGGGCCAACATTAATAAGAGGAGAAGGGCTAATAGAGTGTTCTACCTGTTGTAATGTTGAGACTACTTCCTTATTCATGCCAGTTGGTGAAGGCAGAGAATCTGAGTCCACGCTAAAATCTGCTGAGTTCACTGTGCACATAGAAATAGCGGCTACCTGAGGCAGCACCTCCACCTGTTTATCCTGTGAGGCCAAACTAATATTTAACTAAGTAACTATTTGACTCGCAAGTTTTGTACTTGAAGAGTCTCTAATCAATTTGATGTACCCAGCAACCATCGCCACATCTCCAGGAAGAGTAATTGCATCCAAAAACTGTGCTTTATTTACATTATCAGCATTGCACTGAAAGGGTGGTAGCGATCCCATAGCCACTATAGTTTCTGCATTTACCTGTTCATTATCCTCACCAACTGGCAGTACTGCTACCATCAATGCACTAACCATTTCGGTCTCTGGTGGGAAAGCGGATGCCCCCCACCCAGGTTAATCACTTCTGAAGCGTTTATAGATTGTAGTATCTTCATTACAGGACGCCCAACTCGAGAAGCAGGTCGTGTTGGATTACCTTTAACTGAAGAAAGATGAGAATGCCCTTCAGCTCCAAAAGTACCAGCCATTTCTGTAGCAGCAGAGCAGGACCCAGCGCGTCACCTCTCTGAGCATTTGCACAGCTGTGCCGAGTTGAGTGACTCCAAAAACAAGCCGCCCCAGGAAAACCAGGAGAGCGATGAACGGCGAAAGTCTACCAAGCCTCTTCGAGCAAAGAGCCAAACTCGTGACGGCGTTCGAGTAACAGTCAAAATCATGTATGTAGGCTCCTTATGTTTCTTCCTCCTCCAATCTTAGCAGATCTCTTCTCTCTAATGTAGCTTGATCTTTTCCTCTATCATAGCATAGTATTATTCTTTCGCTATATGCATAGCACCTCAGCGCGGGACGGGAGCAGCTCTGTGTGCGAGCTTGACAGCGGCAGCTTCAGTCCGCCATCTTCCTTTCCTCAGCACGCCGCACAACGGACCTAGTTTCCATAGTATTTGATTTGCAAATAACTTTGCCACATTTGAGGAATCTTCACGAAATTTTCACCCGAAATATTCAAGATGGCAACAGAAGTGAGAGTCATATCACTTCTGAAAATTTTGTGAAGATTGGTCAAATGCGGCAAAGTTCTTGGCAAATCAAAAAACAATCTTCGTATGGAAACTAGGTCCTAACTATAACTACCTACTGTATATACACATACAAATAGTACACATACATACACATACATATATACACATACATACACATATATATTCACATCCTGTGGCTCCTTCTTGCTTGTATGTTGGTGCTCTGCGGTAGTACGGAACCTCACGGCCGAGCCTGGCCGTCTTTACATATACCCACTCTTCTTCCAAGGAAAAGAATTGGGTCGCACTCCGGAAGTGGTTTTAGACAAATTAATTTTTACTACAAACAGAGACCGCAGCAATGGGGTAGCTAAACATATGGAAATGTATCACGCTAGTGATTGGAAATTGCTGAGATTCTTTGCCATTGAGACAATCAGCTGCCATGAGAGAGGCGGAGATCAAGAGAAAAAACTGAGACAACAGGAATCCCGACATATCCTTGATTTAAGATCCTTCACACCACATGGTTTGAATCAGATTGAAGAACTGTATATACATCTGTAAAGCTATATGTAAACAATGATTCTGTCTGAAACATGAGAACAGGTTTTAACTTAACACTTAGTCACTTTTCACTTTTCATCTAGTTTGCGCGCATATTTCACTATTACTCTTTTTCCCGACTTTAATTTGTGGAAAATGGCTGTGCAAAGGTCATCGACAGTATGTTATGACACCAGAACATAACTTAAAATGCATTATGATATATAAATGTTAAAGACAAAAGCAAACGTATGGACCAGATGAGGTGGTTCTGATAACACTCACAACTTGAGGAGTGCAAATAGAAAGAATATTTTGTCATATTGTAACAAGCCCACTAGAGAGCACTAGTGCTTATTAGTAAAAAGAGAGTCCATACATAGTAATGCGTAAAATTGTACATAATACCAAAAGTCTGTACTGCATGAGGACAAATGAATCAGAGATGGCCTGAAAATTAATTGAATTAACCTTTCTTATGGTCATAATTATATTTGTTTTTTGTATACATGTCGTTTTTAATTTTACTTTGAAATGAGCCGGGGCACTACAACTCCCATAACACCCCTTAATGACCCACCGGAAAATGATGTAATTTGTTGCAATGATTTATATTGGTGGTTGGAGTCAGGGGGCGTTACCGTGATCAAGATCTCTGAGAGACCGAAACGCGTTGGTTCCGAGTTTCCTATGGGGTCATGGACTTGATTTTTGAAGTAAAGATTAATTTGTCTAAATCCCCTCCGGAGTGCGACCCAATTCCTTGGAAGAAGAGTGTGTATATGCACACACATATATATATATTTTCTTTATGGAGAGAGTTTAAGCTGTTCAACACTGTTTTTAGACAGTGAATCTCTAATAAGAAATACACCACAGAGTATTAAAAAGTATCTACTAAGTACAGTGTGCAAAACGTGCCCAAGGAGACACTAGTCACTTCAAATAACCAAGGTCTGAAGTTCCTCAAGATCCTACTGCCTGCAGCCTTCATACTGTGGTGAAAACTTTACAGTTAGCCCATCTTCTGAAGCAAAACAAGCACAGGTTTATAGGTTAGTACCCAGTGCACACAGTCTTCTAAGTTATGTAGAAATTGTCATATTAAAACGATTCTGTCTAACAACTCAAGGCTGGTTGCTATGCTTAGTATGTAGATCTTTGCCCTGTTGAAAAACTTTTCTGCAGAACCAAAAAACGTGTGTGCAACACACTGCACGCAAGTCGTTAAGTGTCTCCTGCATGCAGAGGTACTCTTCATTATAAAGATGAATAATGTCTTCATTACCTCTACACACCTGTGAGGCATTGAGAGCACACGCGTTTCGTAAACACTTACACCCATTAGGAGGGCACAGGCTGTACAAAAGTAGATCGAGAAGTAATATGGTAGTTATCTGCCACTATGTAAATTATAAAACAAACTAACACACTGATGTCATCAATGATGTCATTTGAGATGTCATTAGTAATGTCAGTAAATTATGTCATAGAACATTTGACATAATGTAATTGTGAGGTCAAAAGCAGTGCATGGTGGGGCACCAGTTATAGTTAGCTCTGCAAGTGGTTAGGTCAACGAAGTGGTTGCAATGTGTTTGTCAGCTGATATATTGCAAGTTATATAGTGAATCTGTACTAGTCAAACCTTTATTAATGCTGCAATTGTGCTACATATAGCTGCCTCCAGGCACGTTTGGGTAAATTTTTGTCCAACTTATTAATTTATAGAGAACTAGGAGCTCAGGCCAACCTGAGAGCCTGTAGAAGCCACCTGAAATGCCTTCAGATGTAAGGAAAAAATAATGAATGCCCAAGAACTTATACTTAGGTAACTGTTTTTGTGTTTTCCAGAACTAAAACAGAGTACCCCAAATGTGTCAGTTATTACTGTTTAACATCTCTTGTTTCAGTATGGGGTCCTGTCATGAAGTCCAGAGAATGAGGCGTTGTCAGTAGGTTAGAAGTAGAAATAACTATCAAACAAAGCTTCACAATGAATACCTAAGGGGCACACAATAGAATTCATCATGACGTACATGCTTGTAAGTTAACACAACTTACAAGCATGTTGCATTAACTGTCCCCAAGGAAGTAAACGACCATCCATTTGCAAGCCTTGATCTGTGCATGCAAATTCAGGAAGTGATTGTACATACTCACATACATATAACTTTGGCAATAGACTCTAATGTTAGAGGGAAATGAAGCGCATGGGGAATCGGTTCTGTAGTAATGCTTATGGGCAGGTCTCTGGCTAGGAAGGAACTAGTGAGTTATGCTTTTCTCTGTATACCCTACCTTTTATACAATTAAGGAGTTGATTTGGGCATTCTGTTATTAAGGGGATTTGTTATGTTTTGCTGTCACTACTGATCTCTTTGAACAAACCTTGGTCTGCTCTGACTGGTTATGATAAAGAGCCAAGAGAGAAAGAAGATTAATTGAGAATTCAATTTAGGTCCAATAGTACAATGTGCCCAGGACACTAAGGGTAAGTGACTATGAATTTTGAAATTGGAGCCCCCTTACTCCTTATTGCTGTGCTATCACACAAACCAGGTCTCACATCCACTAATTTGAATTTATGCAATATTTTCCTCACTTTAAAAAGAAGCTTATGCCTGATAATTTATTCAGGATTACAGCTTCAATGAGCCCTCTTTTCTAGTTAAAATTGTTAACACCATTGCTTAACTTAGCATTGAATAAAACTGCTGCTGATTCTCTTTTAGTAGGTTATTCTCTAGTCACAGCATATGAAATGGGTTTACAAAGTTTACATTTTATCCTGCAGCACTGGAACTATTACCATCCTGTTGGCAAATCCCTGCATTTGGCATTCATCATTTAGGGGCCGAATCTGGTCCGGGTCGGAAGGGCACAAATGCGATCTGGCCGGAAAAACTACAAGCCGTACACGTCTTTTCCGCCCGACTCGTACAGCTGTACGAGCGAGCCAGTACGATGCGAGCTACATGAAAATCGTAAGCTAACCGTGGCGTGCAACGGATGCGATTCACGACTGAGCCAATACGATGCATGCGTCGGACAGCCTGTGCGAGCCAGAGTGTCCGGCACGCAAAAGCTCCCGGAGTCGGACTTCGGGGGTCTGTGTCGGACTCCCCGACACCCGCAGCCGTACGACTCGCACACAGGGGGAGACACATGGGACTCCCCCACACAGGCATGTACGGCGCGGATAGCACCGACGCGTACCCACTGAGGGGGCGCACTAAATCGAGACGTACCCATTCAGTCAATGGGAGCGCATGTACGCGTCATACAACTGGCTCCCATTGACTTCTATGGGAGTCCGACCGAACCGAGTCCAACAGCATACATGCGCATTGTACTCACTCGGTCAGACTGTAGGGGTCCGGCTCGGTCGGAAAACACTCTGGATCCGACTCGGTCAGAGTGCTTTCCGACCCGGATCAGAATCAGCCCCTAAATTGTATTTGAATAAGCAATTTCTCTTGGTTGAGTCCTTGCTTTTTCAAAGCAATATTCATTTATATTAACTTTGTTTTAAATCACAAAACTGAGCAGGCTATCATCATTTCAAAAGACGTTTCATTTCTTGGAGATCCTTCAGTGTTCTAGCTCAAAAGAATCCAAAGGAAGTATAATTCATACTTTTGTATGACATTTCTGGGCATACAAAGGGTTTTCTTCCACTACTTGAAAAATTGGCACTTGTTATTGAATTACTGATAAGTAGTGCACAGATCTACACTTCTAGGAGATTTGGAACTAATTGTTATTTTACCTCTTGGACATATTTGGCAATTCTCCATATTGTTAAATACAACAGCGGTTTGTCTTTGTTCCATTGATCTTTGTTCTGGGATGTTCTGGCCCTGTCCCTATAATGCTCACCCATCCACTCATGAAAGTATAATGCCATTATAATTCCCAGATCTTCATATATCCAACAGGCATTTTCTGTAGCACAGCCTGCAGCACCTTTTACAGTGTGGATAGATTTATGTTTAGAAAACATAGATATCGGGAGGGCGTGGCTTGCTTGGCCAAGATGGTGGACGCACTTTAAGAGTGCTCCGGGACCCCTCCGCCATCCGCCCGTAATCCTTACCTGAATCGAGCCATCCTGTGCTGTACTTTGCTGTATATGTTGCCGACCAGCTCTGGCTGCACCTCCGGGACTTTTGGAGCTTTGCTGAGTCGTCCTGCTGCTGAGAACCGGAGTATCGCGCCTCGTCCGCAAAATGGCGGCCCCTCTCCGGTGATTGCGGCGCTGGATGCCCCCGAGGTGCCCTTCCCGGATCCGCGTGTGCTGCTGCGAGTGGGGGGAGTGCCTTGGCCGCGCGTCCTGGGGAGGAGCGGCTGGCGGCCCAACGGACTCTCCCCCTCAGTGCTGGGGAGGACAGACCTGCGTGTGCGGAGCTTCAGCGGCCCGGATGAGACTCGCGGCTGGAGGGCCTCCCAACGGCGCTGTGGCGGCCTCGGCTGCCACATCGGGCAGCGTGGGTGGAAGATAAGGGCTGCACTCCCACTGAGACAGGGAGATCAACGGAGGACTCGGAGGCCGCTGTTCCGGTGCCTGTGGAGCGGGTGAATCCTGGTGGGGGTCCGGGACGGCTGTTGGGGCCCCCCCACGGTGTCTCTTCTCCCTGCCTCCTGGGCTCTTGGTTTTTGTTTCTCCCTCGTGCCGGCACAGGTGTGCCGAGTGTGTGGCGCCTGACCAGCTGGGCCCTGTATCGTCCCCCTGCGATCCTTCCAAGAGGACGGCTGCAATGTCGGCTGCCACGTAGGGCAGCGGAGGAGGCCACAACCGTAACATAGGCTGCCAAATCGGGCAGCGGGGGAGACCGTAGGCGCTTTGGCACCGGAAGGGCCGGGGACTGTGCCGGAGTCGCCGAGCAGGCGGTGGCAGTGTGAGTGAGTCCGGGCAGCGGCGGTGCGGGCCTGGGCTGGTGGCTCCCCTTCCAACATCTCAACCCACCCTCGGCGGATACCCCCAGCTGTCTTCTGAGAGACTTGAAACTCCGATGGGCGACAGACAAGTTAGAGCAAGCATCCGCCCTACATCTGCTGTGGCCGTCCTAGGAGTGCCCAGATGACCGCTGAGTGTGGAGGAGCTGCTGCCCTTCCCCCGGTGTGACTTTTAGCGGATTCGATGCAGCTGGGACCGAGATAGACAGGCCGTGAGCCCCACCGGTGGCCGGGACGCGCCTGGCCGGTCCTGCGGCCGGCGGTGTCGGCTGGGTGAGCCCCCGGCGCGCCACAAGGGGCGAAGGCAACGTGACTGCTAACGGCTGGCCGGAGACCGGGGGACCTTCGGAGCGGAGCTCGAGCTGTCGCCGGACCTTTAGGTGAGCTGGGGGGGGCGGCGGAGGGTGAGTGCCTCCCGATGGTGACAAAGGTCCGATTCGGCGGGCAGAACGGCCTGCGCTGTGAGGCTGGATCCGGTTGTGCCGCTGCTGGGGCCCGCTGTCTCCTGGGGCTGGGTCGACGCTGCCTGAGGGGGCCCCCTGCCCCCCTGTCCTGGTGGACTCCTGTTTGGGCGGCCCCGGCGGCTGTGCCAGACCTCTCCTACCCTGCACCTCTACCCGGGGACCGCTGCTGGCGGGGAGGCCCCCCCCTTCCCCCCCCTGCCGTGCCTTGACTGTCTTCCCTGGTGCTGTGCCTGGTGCTCGGGGGGGGGTTCGGCTGTTGGGCCCGGACCTGGGGTGGATGGGGAGTTCCCTGGGGACTTGGTCGAGCCAGTGAGTTGGGGCGATAGACGGCGCCTCGCCGGCCGGCGCGCTATGCATTGCCGGAGGACCATCACGGGCGCCAACTGTAGCGCGAGGCCCGCGACGTGGTGAGGGCGGCTAGGCCCGGATCCGTCTGAGGGGGTGCGTGTTGAATAAGCTCTGGGCCCTCCATCATTGGGGATAGGACGCGCCTTCGCCCTTTGCCTTCTCATCGAGCCCCCCCATTTCAGACCTGGGGCAGGGGGCTGCTCCGCTTGGCGGGTGGGGGCCGCCTGCTGGTCCACTGCATCCACCCTTGTGCCCGGCACGTGCTCCCTGGATTCATCATGGGCAAGGAGAAGGGCTCCAAGCAACCGGCGGCATCCCACCAGACGCAGATTGACCAGTTCGCGAACTCGGACCCGCCGGGTGCGGGTGGAGGGGGGGGCGCCGGCCCCGAACAAGGACTTGGCCGTCATCCTTCAGGCCATTGATGCCTCTCGCACATCCTTGGAGGGGATGGTTGGGGAGGTGAAGGTCGATGTTGCGCTCCTGCGGCAGGACCTTCGCAACGCCACGGCTCGCATCACGGAAACGGAGTCCCGGATCTCCACGACGGAGGATGACATTCGTCTGCTACAGGACCAGGTCCGGGAGCTCACAACCCACTCCAAGGAACTGCACAGGCGGGCAGAAGATGTCGAAAATCGCGCCCATCGCAACAACCTTCGCCTGGTGGGCTTTCCGGAGGGGGTCGAGTCTGGCCGAGCAGATGACTTCCTCGAAAAGTGGTTTAAGTCCTGGATGCCGGCGGCCGGTCTGTCGACCTGGTTAGTGGTGGAGAGGGCGCACCGGTCGTTGGCGGCCAAACCTCCGGTGGGAACCCCCCCGCACCCCTTTATTCTTAGGATCCTCAACTTTCGGGACAGAGACGCTATCCTGCGGGAGGCGCGGGTGAGCGGCCCCTTGACTTTCAACAACCACACCATTATGGTCTTCTCAGACTACACCCGGGAGGTCCAGGAGCAACGCCGCTCCTACACGGAGGACAAGCAAAAGCTGCGCTCCCTGGGCCTCCAATACCAGCTCCAATTCCCGGCCCGCCTTCGTGTCGTTTTCCAGAGTAAGACACTGTTCTTTGACACTCCCAGGGCGGCCTGGACCTGGCTCACTGAGGAAAGACTTTTGCGCCAACCCGGCGGGGTGTCGTCCACTGCTGTGCCCCGGGGACACGGTGCTGCTGGGTCCCAACGATCACGGCGCAAGAAGCACACCCATTCACGACAGCGCCGCGGCGCGGCGACGGCACGGACCCGGTCTGCGAGCACATCTGGGAGACAGGTGCGGGACTCCTCGGCCTCCTCTGGCACCTCCTCTCATGCGGCTGGGGGGTCCCGGCGCCGCCTGTCACCTCGACCGGACGGGTCTCAAACCCCCCTCAACGTACAGATTGACCTATCAGACCTCTCCCGCAGTCCTGCTATATGACTCACGGTTGTTTCATGCATCCACAAGGGGAGGTGGTGACCCTGCCGGGTGGCGGGGACGGGGGGCTTTGCAATCTCACGCTTTCCCACAGCAACCTAGGACGAGACACTGAAATCCGTGCTTCAGGAGGGGTCCACCACGCTCTTTACACCGAGCGCTTAGGCTTGGGGCTTTGTAATTGTTGGTTTAGTTCGGGCGACAGATGCTTCTGTTCTCGAAGTGTAGGGTGGGGGGTTGGGGTTGGATGCTTGTTGGTTGTTCCTCCTCGGGGGACTGTTTTGTTTGGTTTGGGTATGTTTTTTTTGAGCCTCTTAGGCAGCACCACACCTCGTGTATCACTGCGCTTCTCCATGCAGCCATCCACACGGGCTCTGCCGCCAATCGCTTTCCCGCGCTGCCCGCTGGCTTCCCCTAGCGAGGGACCCATAGCCCTGGCTCCCCCTGGCCGCTCCACTCCTAGCGCGCTCTGTTCCCATCACTATTATGGCTGACCTACCCTCTAAGGCTCAGGTGTGCGTCCTGTCCTGGAACGTGAACGGCCTACTAGATAGACTCAAGCGCACTGCCGTCCTTAAGTATGCCCAGCGCGCGGAAGCTGACGTGCTCCTGCTTCAAGAAACCCACCTGCTTGGCAAGAAATGCCCCTTTCTGGCGCGCTACGGATACGACCGGGTATGGCACTCGGGGTTCTTGCGCGGGTCACGGGGGGTCGCTGTCCTATTGCGCCGCTCCCTTCCTTTTGTGTTTACCCGGGTGATTCATGACCCCCACGGGATGGGGATTGCCGTGTGCGGCACGCTTGAAGGGCGGCCGCTCAGTCTTCTGTCACTCTACGCGCCGCCTACCGGGCTACCTCAGGCTTTATCTCACGCCGCATCTTTGTTGGCGACTCTCCCGCCGGGCGCTATTGTCTTGGGGGGGACTTCAATGCTGTCTCGGCCCCACAGCTCGACTCCTCGGGTCCGGTTTCGGCACCCCGCGCCGCGCGAGCGAAGCAACTGGTGAACTGGGCGGAGGCTCAGGGCCTATGCGATGCGTGGCGGACTTGGCACCCACGAGCACGGCAATACACTCACACCTCGGCCGCCCACCACACTCATGCGCGTATTGATGCGATCTTTGTCCCCCCGCTGACTGTGTAGGCATCCAGGACGTCCGCATCCTTCCCAGGGGGATATCCGACGACTCTCCGGTCCTCCTGGGTCTGGGTCCCCCGCCTCGGGGGGCCCGCCAAGTGTGGCGCTTCAATGCCTGGTTTCTCCAGGACAAGAAGCTCCGTAGGGAGGTGGGGTCCGCGCTGACGCGGTACTTTGGCGACAACGACGGGTCGGTCTCCTCGGCGGGTACCCTTTGGGAGGCCTGCAAGGCCACCATCAGGGGGGCGGCCAAAACACAGGTGGTGCCAGTTGCAACTCCAGCGGCTCACTGCCTGTGAGGCCTGGGCACTACGACTGGAGCTATCTCTCTCTGGGACCGGTGATCCGGCCGGGATTTGGCAACTGCGACTTCTGCGGGAGGAGATCCGTCAACGGTCGCTTGATGCGGCTAAGCTCCTCTGGCAATCCTCGGTGGCGAGGGTATATGGGTGGGGCGACAAGAACGGTGCGCTGCTGCACCGGCTGGCTACTTACCCCAGGGCGTCGCGAATTATCCCGGCGGTGACTGACTCTGACGGCCGGCTCCAATCTTCCTCCGTGGCCATCGCGGACGCCTTCGCTCAGTATTACTCGCAGTTATATCGGGCCCGGTCGTCGGACCTCTCCTTAGCCTCAATGCTTGCCGCTAGTAATCTACGGCTTCCCCGTCTTCGGTCCAGTGACTGGGAGAGTCTGGAGGAACCCATTTCTCATGAGGAGATTGGGGACGCGATAGGGCGCATGTCCGCGGGGAAAACCCCAGGCCCGGACGGCTTCCCCCAAGAGTTTTATGCCGCCTATAAGGAACACCTGGTCCCACGGTTGGGTGCCCTCTACGCCGAAGCGGTCAAGAAAGGCTCCTTCCCTCCGGAAGCCGACATAGCCACGATTGTGGTCTTGCCCAAGTCTACGCCGCCCTCTTGCGACAGGTCGGCATACCGGCCGATCTCTCTTATAAATACGGATATCAAACTTTATGCGGCGGTCTTGGCCCAGAGGCTCCGGCCCTTTTTGCCAGGCTTGGTGCACCCAGACCAATGCGGCTTCATGCCGGACCGTGGCACTCGGCATTGCCTTCGTCGCCTTCATGTGGCCCTGGCTCACCGCCACCGCATCTCTCCATATCTCACCCTCCTGCTTGCCGATTTCGAGAAAGCCTTCGACTCGGTTGGGTGGCCCTACCTCTTTGAGGTCCTGTCCCACATGGGTTTCGGCCCCAAGTTTGTTGGAATGGTGCGGGTCCTTTACGCGCGCCCCCGCACCAGAGTGCTGGTTAACGGGGCACTGTCGAGACCACTACAGATCGGCCGGGGAACGCGGCAGGGGTGCCCGCTGTCGCCCCTCCTGTTTGCTCTTGCAATGGAGCCCCTAGCTGCCCTGATCAGAGCGGACCCTCTCCTTCGAGGCTGGGAGTGGCCGGGCTGTGAGTCGGACAGAATAGCCCTCTATGCGGACGACGTTCTGCTGTATCTTAGTGACCCAGCGCGCTCGGGTCCCTGTGCACTCCATATCTTGGGCCGCTTTGGCCGTGCATCTGGCCTTTATTTAAACCCGCAAAAATCGGTTCTTGTGCCTCTACACCCCTCCCGGGAGTGTTTTGACTGGCAGGATAATATTCCCCTTCGTCGGTTGTCCTTCAAATATCTGGGCATCTGGGTCTCCCTTCTCCCGGAACTGAGCTGGGCTCTTAATGTGACCCCCTTGGTCAAGAAGGCTAAGGCAGACCTGACACGATGGCAGTCGCTCCCGCTCAATCCGCTGGGGAGGGTGGCGCTCTACAAAATGATGATTCTCCCCCGGTTACTTTATGTACTGCAGAATACTCCCGTGTCCTTCCCGCTGCCCTGGTTTCGCGAGCTGGACGGGTTGACGACTAGATTTCTCTGGGGTGGTGGGAGACCGAGGTTGGCCCTGTCGACATGTCGCCTGCCCACCTTTGACGGCGGGCTTGGTATGACCAATCTTTACCTCTACTATTTAGCCACCCGCCTCCTGGTCATCCATGACTGGTTTGGAGGGGGATGGTCCGACCCGGCCTTCAGGGTGGAATTAGAGGACCTGGGTTTCTCCTGAATTCTGGACCGCCTGTACGGCACCCCCATCCCGGCCTCCTGCCCAGACATCACCAAAGCGATTTTCCTGGCCTGGCGAGCGGCGCTTCGCCATACCCAGTGGACCGGGAGGCTGACTCGCGCAACTCCCCTCGGGCATGGGATGTGGCTGCGGGGCGTTGCGGACCTGGAGGGATTTAGGTCATGGGACCTGCTCGGCATCTCCCAGCTGGGGGATGTCTGGCGGGGGGGACGCATGTGCTCCTACTCATAACTGCAGGCGCACTTCTCCCTCCACTCATCTCAATTTTACAGGTACCTCCAACTGCGACACACCATACGCACCTACACCCCTTTGGACATTAGGCTGCCGGACCACAGCCCCCCAGAGGCTCAGGTCCTGCTGGACAACCTGGGGAGGGGGGGCATCTCCCGAATACATCGTTCTCTCATTAACAATACCCCCACGGCCCGGGAAGGCCTGAAGGAACGGTGGGAGGTGTGGGTGGGTCCCCTGGACGAGGCTGACTGGCGGGATGCCCCTATGGCCCCCAGGCTGGTGACGGCCTCCGCTAAACTGAGGCTTATTCAAATTTACTATCTTCACACTGCCTACCTCACACCGGCTCCTCTGCACCGTGCGGGCCTCTCCGCCGACGCGGCCTGCCCCCGCTGTGGTTTTGACCCTGCCGACTTCATCCATATGGTGTGGTCATGCCCGGAACTGGGGGACTATTGGAGGGGCATAGAAGCCGATCTCACGGAGGTCTTGGGCTGGGTGGTGCCACATGACCCTAGACACACCCTTCTGGGATTCACTGACGGTCTAGATGGCACACGCGCTGAGAAGCTATTCCTTATGACAGCATTAATGGTGGCGAAGAGAGATATTGCAGTGGCCTGGAAGCACCCACGGCCGCCTAGCTTGGCTAAATGGAGTACTGGAGTGGACTGGTGTGCGGCACGGGAACGGACTCTTTATCAGGCGAGGGGATGCCTTAAGAAATACCGTAGGATATTGGGGAAATGGTTGGGCAGTGTATTATGAAGATGTGGTTGGAGGGGAGGGGGGGGAGGGGGGGGCCTCGGGTGGGGGCGGGGGGGTGGTGTGATCTTGTGCTGTACGATTATAGATTGGTGGCTCGACAGGCTCAATGTTTCTTCTGTTGTATCACTACAAACAATAAAAATTTGTTTATCAAAAAAAAAAAGAAAACAGATATCTACTGGTATGGAGGCTATTTTCAGTGAACATTCACCACAATGTCTCCATTGTACCTTCTGTAAGCATTGATATTAAAATACAATAACTGATCACTAACACAATAATGCTCACCTCCAGAGCCCCGCAAACCCCGTCATCCAAATCCCAGTTATTAGAAATAAGAGCTATTTGATTTAGCAGATAGAAAGAAATTGTGAACCGCAACTAACCTATTGAAATCCCGAGCTCCTCTGTCTGAGGACTAACAATAGGCTCATTTTCTTTAAATGTCTGCTCAAAAAGTGCAGACCGAGGCTGAACACTGGCTAAACTTTGTTAATCTGATACACACCAACAACCTTGACTTGTTATCCCTGACATAAATTTGGCATAAATATGCCTCCCATCCAAAGCTCAACTCCTCTTCTGCCCAGAGTATGAACTTCTTTGACTATATCATGAGGGTCAATTTGTTAGTACAGTTGCCCTAATTCATAGATCACCACACAATGCACAAACTTGCAAAGAGAACAGTTTTTAACTATAGAAAGGTAGGATCCTTCTGCATGGTTACTCCCACGTTTTGCCTGGTGCTAAGCTGTGTTTTGATTAGTCTGACTGGGATCCTGCTAATCAGGACCCGAGTCTATATGCTTTCTCCCTAAATTGTTGTGTTCAGTACTTAGGTACATCCCAGATTGGATACTGGGGTACACATCAGTCCCTAGTATATGGTACCCATGTACCCAGGGCACAGGTACCCCAGAGGTCTCGCATGGGCTGCAGCATGTGTTGTGCCACCCATGAGAAACCATTCAAAATGGAACTACAGGCCTGCCATTGCAGCTGGTTTAAGTTGGTGCATGTACCACTTACTAAAGATATAGGTTTACTATATCTAATGGTCACTAAACTTAAAACCTATAAGTCACACCTAAAGCAGGCCTTTGCAATCCTGAAGGCAAGGTGCTTGGTTCTAAGTTAGAGGGTGCCCCTGCATGAGTAGTACACCCCTGCAGCCTATGGAGTCCATTCTCCTGGGTTGTCAGTAAAGCTGCCATATACTATATAGAGGGGCACTGCGTAATTACATGATGACCATCTTGAAAACCGCTGCAACGATTCCTATCATGTTTGGCATCAAACATGTTGGAATCATAACCCCACAGGTATGATTCCAAGCGGTATAGAGTCATAATATTGATGTTTAAATATCGATATGCCATAATATTGATGTTTAAATATTGATGTGACACAATATCGACCTGCAAGAATATCGTCGACCAGAATATTGAGATGCAGGTAAGAAATATTGTTTTTGTTAATATCGAAGTTAGTAATATCGATAGTCAAAATATTGTTGTTAATAATATCGAAATTCATTTTAGTGTTCTGTATTTTAGTATATGTGTTAAAAGTATAGTTTATTTTTCTAATGTATTTTTGACATTTTTAGAAGTAATTCATTTTATGTTAAGTATTTTTTGCGTATTTTAGATCCAAAGCGGGTTGTGGGTTTATAGGGGAATAGGATGGGAAGTAATTTAATTATGCTATATTTATCAATATACTTTTAGAAATTATTAATTTTTTAAAGAAATTAAACATTGCGTTTTAGTTCCGTAGTGGGATGTGGGTTTATAGAGGAATGGGGTGGGAAGTAATTTAATTAAAATTAATTAATTAGTAACATTAACTAATTATTTCATATGTTTGTATTTAATCATTTATATTGTTAATTGTGTTCACTATTTTTTTATTAATTAGTTATTAATTGGTTATTAATTATTAATAATTAATTGGTAAATATGTTAATTTTGTAATTTTTTAAGGAGCAGATTGTGGGTCTATAGGGGCGTAGGGTGGGAAGTAATTTAATTATAATTAATTAAATAATAATGTTATTAATTAATATTTATGTATCTAATATTTTTACATTTGGTAATGTGTTACATATTTTGTTATTAATTAGTTATTAGTTGGATATGGATTATTAATAATTAATTGGTAAATATCTTAATTGTGTTATTTTTTTAAGAGCGGGTTGTGGGTTTATAGGGGAGTAGGGTGGGAAGTAATTGAATTATAATTAATTAATAGTTTTTAATAATTAATATTTGTGTATTTAATATTTCATATTGTTAATTGTTTTAAGTAATTTGTTATTTATTAATTATTAATTGGTTATTTATTATAAATAATTACTTGGTAAAGATGTAAATTGTGTAAATATTTTATGAGCGAGTTGTGTATTTAGAGGGGAATAGTGTGGCAAGTGATTAAAAATGAATATAATTTTAATTTTTTTCAGATAATATGTATTTATTGCTATTTTATAATCTTAGTAGTATGAATTAATGTATTGCTCATTTTTTAAAATTGTTATTGTTTAATGTTATTAGTTCATTCATTGTTGAGCAATTATGTTAATTGTGTCATGTTTTACAATAGTGGTGGTGTTATTTATAGGGGTATTTGGCGAGAGGTAAATTATTTTTTATTATTTAAGTATTTGTTAATTAATGTTTATTATTTTGCTGGAGTGAAAATAGTAAATTATTCCCCTCCACTAGCCAACACTTTCCCTATTTTTGCAATTGATGGAGTGGTAATAGTAATTTTATCCCCTCCACTATCCAACACTTTCCCTACTGTTGCAATTGTTGGAGTGGGAATAGTAATTGTATCCCCTCGCTATCCAATATGTTTCCCTCTTTTCCACTCATTGGAGTGGGAATAGTAATTTTATCCCCTACGCTATTCAACACTTTCCTTACTGTTGCACTTTGTGGAGTGGGAATAGCACATTATTCCCCTATGTTATCCAACACTTTCATTACTTTTGCACTTGCTGGAGTGGGAATAGTAAATTATTCCAATCCGCTATTCAACACTTTTCCTACTGTTGCAATTGTTGGAGTGGGAATAGAAATGTTATCCCCTCCACTATCCAATACTTCCCTCTTGTTGCACTCCCTGGAGTTGGAATAGTAAATTATTCCCCTCTGCTATCCAACACTTTCCCTACTGTTGCACTTGCTGGAGTGGGAATTGTAATTTTATCCCCTCTGCTATCCAACAGTTTCCCTACTGTTGCATTAGTTGGAGTGGGAATAGTTATTGTATCCCCTCTGCTATTAAGTAAATATACATATATTTTTTATATATGTGTATGTTTAATTTATTTTTATATTACATTTATTATTTATAATTTTTAAAATGTTTAAATAATTCTAACTATGTTTTTATTAATTATATTTATTACTTAATTTATTTTATATTATTTTTAAGGCATTTAAAAAAAAACGATATTGTAAACAACGATATTTTAAACAAAATGTTGGTTTTGATATTTTTGTACTTACAGGATGTCGATATTTTGTCCATCGATATTCTTGATACGATATTCTGGTAGGTAGATATTGTTGTCGTCGATATTATGTCAGTGATCCATTCCAAGCACTGGAAGAGCCCTCTGTTAGGTTCTCAGTGTTCCCAGTGCCAACTGTTGCAGGTATTCTGCGCAAACACAGAACTATGCACAGAAAACCAGGACCTCTGTATATTGTTGTGTACCAAAAAAGCCACCTCAGTACCCAGAACCCCAATCTGACTAGCATTAGTGTCATTCGTTCTCCGTACTACAGCGAAGCTACCAATGATTAGACAACCTAGAACATGCCACTTAGTAAACTCTCAGGAATAGTGGGAAACAAGAACACTCTTTCGTTCACTCTCATACTTGTCCACAACGTGAGTAATCAGAGACACTGTATATTTTAAAATGTTTATTTTTAACTAACGTGCTCTAAGGTGCAGTACTCTAGCCAATATGAGCAGCATAATGCATAAAAACAATATAATTAGCATTGTTACAATTCCATAAAGCACAAAAGAGGAAATCATATTATAATGACAGTGGAAACAGGACTATAGCTCCTTTTACCGCCCTCCCTGTGCTCATGAGCTAGTTTAGAATAATTATAGAAGACCTCTGGGCTTTGTCAGGGAGACCCGATACCCACGAGATCAGATGCAGTGATTTACATCTCAGGATCAGCACAGCTCTTCTATGTTGGAAAGGTTTTCTCCAAGTGCCATCTCATGCATGTAATGCCATATTAAAAGCACCCGAGTTTCAGTTGGCCTGCTGTGCTTTATGTTATGTCTATGTGCGTGGGACTGACCAAAGTGAATCAACAGCATACATGGTTATTCGACCTTGAACAGGCTGTACAGACAGAGATCGCGGTTCCCCGCTGGATATGTGAAAGATAAACAGTTCTCATGTGAATCAGCTCCAGCAAAGTATTTCACGAGAACAGAGCCATGTAGTGTTGTGTGCAAAAGCGGCAGAATGGCAGCCAAGCATATACTACTTATGCTAACTTAGCAATGTCTGTAGTTAACCCCATTTCCTCACTACACCCTCCCCTTGGTCAGGCCAACGGACAGAGGACTTAATGGAACACAGAGTTCAAGTCAGAGTGAGCAAGAATTAAGAGCAGCAGTCATATTGGTGCACTAATTTATGTGTAAAAAACTCAATTTGAGGGAAAAAAGTGATAAAGAAAAGCCATTATAAAAAGTATTCGGCAGTTGATGGAAGTCATCCAGCTTAATCCATTAAGGTGTATGAGCAGTAAGTTGCAAGAGCCTCCAAGAGGAAGTCATTGATATTATCAGCAAAGAGAGTAGCCATCCATTCCAGCAAAAGGAATGAACATACATGTTCATCAACAATGGGAGCTTCTAGCACCATCAGTGGAGAACTTGCGTGTTCCTCAAGGGAACTTCGTTGTAGGAAATCATGTGCAGCTGCACAGACATCCCATTCCGCTAAAACTCCAAGTGCAGCCGCGCAGGCCATAATCCCAACACCAGAACATTCCAGCTCAAGTGCCACTAGAGGACTCATTAGCAGGTCATTATCCGGGGCAGGAGACACCGTATTGGAGAAGCAAAGATCCAAAGCCCATTCAAACAAACATTCCAGGCAGTGGAAAACTGGTTGCACGCAAGTGAAATAACCAGAACGGAAGGACAATCCATAAGCCACGCTCAGAGTGGCCAGTGGCAAAGTACCATAGCATTCAAGCATACGACGATGAAGCAGCAGCAACCGGTCCCGGCTGTTTGGTGCCACAGGAAGAGCATCCATTGCGGAACAAGCAAATTAACAGCAGGAGTCCAGCGGCTAGTGAAAGTAAAAGTGGTAAGCCACCGAAGACGCTGGAAAAAATAGAATGGATAAATGCTGGTATTACACCAAATATAGTTTGAAAAAAGGTCACAAGGCCAAAGCCCACAGCCTTAAAGCAATGGGCAATGCCTGTTGAGTTAGAAGCATTGAAGATAGTGTGAATCAACGCCCCAAAATGTAGTGGGAGATCGGTATTAAGAAGCGCATGTACCTCTTTACGGGTGTTAGCCACGTGAAGGACAAAGGTCTCATGGGCAGATGTGAGAGCAACTTCTTCTTGGGGCAATAATGCTCTTATTCTGCTCAATTTGTTGAACTCTGCCTTCAAGGTCGGAATGGAAGGCCAAATCGAGTTGTTGAGCCTCCCATGCGGGGGTGGAAAAAGCACATTTTTACAGCAAACCACACGCTGTGAGACCATTACAATGTAAGGGATGCCAGCAAGCATGTTGCAGCATTCTTCATTATTTAAAAGCAAATAGCTACCGTTTGCTAGCAGGGTAAACATAGGTGGGATAGCTGGTACTGTATGACCCTTCAAAACACACACCAAATTTGGCGCTGATAAATTACATGCGCCATGCAATTGTATATTCTTACACACAAGAGAATGATCAGGTGAGGAATCACACGACTCCCCAGTGAGGTGCACCTCTTTGTTATCACGTAAGCATATTGGAAGGTAGGGAACACACTTTGGTGCCAATTACGATCCGGTAAAAAAATTCCCCGTGCGACTCGTATCCGGTCTTTTTACCGTACGAATCGTACAAGTGCCGTACGAACTGGCAATCACGATTCGCATGGTAAAAAGTCCATACGAACCGCATCGGGAATGATTTCCCACACGTCCTCGGGTCGGAAAATGTGTCCGACACGTCCTCGGACGATGTACCGTACAAATGTGAAAGGTGATGTCCGACCGAGGAATCACGATCCATCCCGTGCGTCCGATGTTACAACCGTATGGAAAAAACACCGCCCGCACCAAACTCCCATAGCAACCATGGAGACATGTGCCCGCATACGCGCCCAACACTCCCCCCCGCCCCTGTACGTCCGAGACGTACCCCCCGTGTATGTACACCCCCACCCGTGTATGTACACCCCTGTACGTCCGAGTCGTACCCCCACCCCTGTACGTGTCGTACCACCGTCTATGTACACCCCAGTACGTTCGAGTCCTACCCCCACCCCTGTACGTGTCGTACCACCGTCAATGTACACCCCAGTACGTTCCAGTCGTACCCCCACCCCTGTACGTGTCGTACCACCGTCTATGTACACCCCAGTACGTTCCAGTCCTACCCCCACCCCTGTACGTGTCGTACCACCGTCAATGTACACCCCAGTACGTTCGAGTCGTACCCCCACCCCTGTACGTGTCGTACCACCGTCTATGTACACCCCAGTACGTTCGAGTCGTACCCCCACCCCTGTACATGTCGTACCACCGTCAATGTACACCCCAGTACGTTCGAGTCCTACCCCCACCCCTGTACGTGTCCGACCCCCATGTGTGTACACCCCAGTACATTCGAGTCGTACCCCCACCCCTGTACGTGTGGTACCACGGTCAATGTACACCCCAGTACGTTCGAGTCCTACCCCCACCCCTGTACGTGTCCGACCCCCATGTATGTACACCCCAGTACATTCGAGTCGTACCCCCACCCCTGTATGTGTCTGACCCCCATGTATGTACACCCCAGTACGTTCGAGTCGTACCTCCACCCCTGTACGTGTCCGACCCCCATGTATGTACACCCCAGTACGTTCGAGTCCTACCCCCACCCCTGTACGTCTCGTACCACCGTCTATGTACACCTCAGTACGTTCGAGTCGTACCCCCAACCCTGTACGTGTCCGACCCCCATGTATGTACACCCCAGTACGTTTGAGTCGTACCCCCACCCCTGTACGTGTCGTACCACCGTCAATGTACACCCCAGTACGTTCGAGTCCTACCCCCACCCCTGCACGTGTCGTACCACCGTCTATGTACACCCCAGTATGTTCGAGTCGTACCCCCACCCCTGTACGTGTCATACCACCGTCAATGTACACCCCAGTACGTTCGAGTCGTACCCCCACCCCTGTACGTGTTTACCACGTCTATGTACACCCCAGTACGTTCGAGTCGTACCCCCACCCCTGTACGTGTCGTACCACCGTCAATGTACACCCCAGTACGTTCGAGTCGTACCCCCACCCCTGTACATGTCGTACCACCATCTATGTACACCCCAGTACATTTGAGTCGTACCCCCACCCCTGTACGTGTCGTACCACCGTCAATGTACACCCCAGTACGTTCCAGTCGCACCCCCAACACAACCTCCTAAGTACGGAGCGCACCCCAGGCCCCAACATCACAACCGCATGTACGAGTCGTACCAAGCCACACACAAGGACAGCACCGTACAACCAAATGGCCCATGTACACACCGTACACACGCTCAAAACGCACGTACACAACCAGGACAAAACAAAACAACCCAAGAATACACTATTCGAATGGCACAAAGCCACTAAACATGGCCAACAAACACTAAAAAAACACATTCACTGACCTGCAACTGCCAAAAACAAACAGAGGCCCAACACACCACCACTCCTTATAACACACCCACCCACCCAAACTTCAAACACAGCCACACCCACCAATGGACCAATAAAAAGGGCCCACACACACAAACCATGAGCCTTTGCAACAGACTCACTGCTGCCAGACACCACAGAACCATACTACAAGCTTCACCACACCTTACACTTGCACACCTTCACACAACCACCTTCACAAACACCCCCTCATCACATTCACACACACACACCTGCACAACCACACCCACACACCCACAACCATCCACACACCCCCCCCACCATCCACACCCACACCCCTCACCATGCCCACTAACAAGAATCCAAAGTTCAGTAACCGAGAGTTGGAGGTCCTTGTTGATGAAATCCTCAGAGTCGAGCCACAGCTCTTTGGAACATTGGTCAGACAGACCAGCATGGCAGCAAAAACAGCCATGTGGCAGACCATCGTCGATGCTGTGAATGCTGTTGCGGACACCAGAAGGACCAGGCAGGAATGCCAAGCCAGGTGGTACAATCTGCGGAGGAGGGTCCGAGCCAAGATGCTGGAGGAACACAACCAGGCCAACGCCACTGGAGGAGGGCCCTCCCGCAGACCCGTACACTACCAGCCCTGGGAGGAGAGGGTGATGGCTATACAGCCGGTGGAGGCAGTCGAAGGATTAGGAGGACTCCGAGACCCGGGTGAGTACACGAACAACGCACCTCACATGTGTGGGACCTCATCCACAACCAAAATCACTAACAGGCACGCAACCACCCCAACCTATCGCATGACTCAACCACACTCCATGAACACGCACATGCCACTGCCGCCACCATGCCCCATGCACCCAGCTGGACAATGTCAAGTCACAGGCCACAGAAGACACCAACACATGACACGGTAACCCGGATGGCGGGAGGGTGGGCCCCAAAAATCACATAGTGCAACTCAGAAGCAGACAACAATGCCCTCTGCCCATATGGCTCAGGTCACAGCCAGACAAACAGTGTGTCCCCACACAGGAAAGACTCGCCAGCAAATGGCAGACGCCTTGCATCAACACATGGGGGTGAAGGCACTGTTTTGCACATGACAGCAGCTAATGAACAGCCAACACTGTGAAAGAGTGGCAGCACACACAACCACAGCAGCAGCGCACACACAGACACTACACCCAATGGGTGCCTGGAGATCAGAAACAAACTCACATCAACAAGCCAAGGGCCATTCAAAGGACTGGAAAAAGTGTGTGTCTAGGAAGCTGGGCTGAGGTGACAGAGGGTGACACACAGAGGGAGGGAGAGGGGGACAGAGAGGGAGGGAGACACAGGGACACGGACAGAGGGAGGAGGCTGACACACAGAGGGAGAGAGAGGGGGACAGAGAGGGAGGGAGACACAGGAAGACGGACAGAGGGAGGAGGCTGACACACAGAGGGAGGGAGAGGGGGACAGAGAGGGAGGGAGAGGGGGACAGAGAGGGAGGGAGAGGGGGACAGAGAGGGAGGGAGACACAGGGACACGGACAGAGGGATGTATGACGTTACAACGCACACTTTTACAACGCATGCACTTACAACGCATTTTTTACAACGCATAATCCATTACAACGCATGACATTACAACGCATGACACTACAACGCATTTTTAAAAAATACCTTTACAACGCATTTCCATTACAACGCATACTACCTTTACAATGCATACCATTACAACGCATAATATTAAATTACATTTAAGGTAAGTATTAGATAGTATAGGGGTAAAAGTTACTTTTCTAACTCCAGGGGGTGCAACAGTAGGGTAAATGTTGGATAGTATAGGGGTAAAAATTACTATTCTAACTCCAGGGGGTGCAACAGTGGGGTAATTGTTGGATAGTATAGGGGTAAAAATTACTATTCTAACTCCAGGGGGTGCAACAGTAGGGTAAGTGTTGGATAGTATAGGGGTAAAAATTACTATTCTAACTCCAGGGGGTGCAACAGTAGGGTAAGTGTTGGATAGTATAGGGGTAAAAATTACTATTCTAACTCCAGGGGGTGCAACAGTAGGGTAAGTGTTGGATAGTATAGGGGTAAAAATTACTATTCTAACTCCAGGGGGTGCAACAGTAGGGTAAGTGTTGGATAGAATAGGGGTAAAAATTACTATTCTAACTCCAGGGGGTGCAACAGTAGGGTAAGTGTTGGATAGTATAGGGGTAAAAATTACTATTCTAACTCCAGGGGGTGCAACAGTAGGGTAAGTGTTGGATAGTATAGGGGTAAAAATTACTATTCTAACTCCAGGGGGTGCAACAGTAGGGTAAGTGTTGGATAGTATAGGGGTAAAAATTACTATTCTAACTCCAGGGGGTGCATCAGTAGGGTAAGTGTTGGATAGTATAGGGGTAAAAATTACTATTCTAACTCCAGGGGGTGCATCAGTAGGGTAAGTGTTGGATAGTATAGGGGTAAAAATTACTATTCTAACTCCAGGGGGTGCAACAGTAGGGTAAGTGTTGGATAGTGTAGTGTAATATTATGCGTTGTAATGGTATGCGTTGTAATGGTAGTATGCATTGTAATGGAATGCGTTGTAAAGGTAGTTTTTAAAAATGCGTTGTAGTGTCATGCGTTGTAATATCATGCGTTGTAATGGATTATGCGTTGGAAAAAATGCGTTGTAAAGGTAGTACGTTGTAAAAGTTGCATTGTAAAGGTTGTTCCCCGGACAGAGGGAGGAGGCTGACACATGGAGGGAGGAAGAGGGGGACAGAGAGGGAGGGAGACACAGGGAGACGGACAGAGGGATGAGGCTGACACACAGAGGGAGGGAGAGGGGGACAGAGAGGGAGGGAGACACAGGGAGAGCAAATCAGCCGTGTGGTGTGTGGGAATGTCTGCTCGTCAGCAGGTAGACTGCGTGCGGCCAAGGGTGGCCAGTGCCAGAACCCCCCCTCTTCACCATGGCAAAACACAGGGCCATGTCACAACCTGTTCACGAGCACAACGACAGCTACCTGCACTATATAAGTGTGTGGATCCACTCCATGTGCACATGTACAGTGCTACACGGAAGGCGCCAATGCATGGCTCGCCACACCTGCCCACTCCACTGCTGACTGCAGTCACACTTGACGCAGCAAGTAAGACTGTGCCACACATAGTTAAAGGGGCCAAAGTGCTGCACAAGGGACACACCCATGCACAAGTGCACTGTGAGTGGAATGCAAGACAGATCCTAATTCCAAGAGGAAAATTGCCAACTTTGAAACTGATGAAACATGGATGTTGCATGGACCAAAATTAACATTGTCTCTCTCACACACAGGTCAACGTCGTGGTTCACCCCCCAACACTGGGGGGGGAAGACTCACAGGACCCGGATCTGCGGGAGCCCGATCCCACCGGCAGCGACGACTCTCACCACTCTGTGGACGACCCCGACCGACCTGGCCACTCTGGTGTCCAACCACCTGCAGCACCTGCGTCAGGTACAACTGTGCCAACCACCACCCCCACTCCTGCCACATCCCAGGAGACACCCAGGATCCCTGCCCCACCACCACAATGCAGCCAGGCTGGCCAGGAGGGACACGGTGTCCCGGGCACCCAGGAGGAGGCAGGCGACAACGCCAATGCCACCCCTCAGGGGTCCCGGAGACCCGATGTGCCCACAAGGGCAGGCCAGGTGCAAGTGGGCAGGGGTGGTGGGAGTGGAGGACGGCAGAGGCGCGAGCCTGACCAGTTGGCTGGGGAACCGGTATTTTCCCATGTCCGTAACATCATGGACACATACCGGCAGGACACCACGGGCATGGCCCAGGTTGTGTCCACCCTCAATGAGATCAAGGGGACCCTCGATGAGATAAAGACCCAGCAGGCCCAGCAACATGCAGAGCAACATGCCTGTCTACTGCAACACCAACGGAGGATGGAGGACAGACAGGCTGAGCAAGTGACGGTGTTCCAGGGGATTCACGATACACTCCGTCGGATGGCCGACAACATGGGAAACCCTCCCTGTGCCAGACGGCGTAGAACATCACCACCCACAGGGAGGGATCAGGAGGAGGAGGAGACATCCGACGGAGCATCCCAAACATCATCACGGCCTGCTTCTGAGGGTCCCCGCAGGAGGCCGGGTCGTCCACGGAAAGGACCGTGAGGGTCGGCGCTACATCACCATCTCCCAGGACACCTGGCCTGGCACCTGGCCCACTGGAGCAACAGCATCACAGCATCAAGAGACATTCTCTGCCACATGGCCCTGCTGGTCACTGTCTGACCAATGTTGACAAAGACTGTGGCATGGACTATGAGGATTTCCAATGGCAAGGACACCAACTCCCCTACTGAACTTTGGATTCCAAACTCCCGGAAAGCCCCTCACTTTATCCCCCCCCCCCCCCCCCCAAAAAAATAAAAAATCACACCATGAAGAGAAGATGCCTGCTGGTTGCATTATTACCTTACATGTGTGTTGTAAAGTCTAAACATGCCTGAGTTCTCTTTTGACTTCAACCATCCACACCCTGGGGCCTGAGTCTGGCACAGGACACACGGGTCACAGTGTATTAGGCAAGACAGACATGGAGCACCATACACACCCGTGATGGGCCCAACCAGCTGAGGGGGTGGCCGCACAACCGCGCTGACAGACACATTGAGTACAGCAACAGTCATGCGCAGAGGTCAGGGATCATGTGGAGTGTCCTGGGGGGCACCCAGGTATGTGTAGACAGGTGGCAGAACCATGTCCTGCAAGCCTGAGTCCGGTGGATGAAGAGAATGGGGGCCTGGCCAACGTTGGATGCATGGGGATGGCACATGTCACAATACCCACACAGTCATGGACATCATGCCCAATACACAGTCTCAGCCCACACACACAGCTTGCATCTTGCTACTCGACACATCGACACATAGCCACTATCCGGGAAAACCATGCCAGACATGCTGGATGCACCGTGGCAACACACCAGCATTGACTGAGAAGAGGCACCTTGTATGCATAGGGACACCTTTATTAGTCATGTTTTCGGGATTGCAGAGGCAACTTGAAGTACACATGAACACTTCTTGTGGAGTAACATGTGGGTCCAACACTGGCACCCCCTTCTGCAGCACAAATGCGTGTTAGCCATGGAACTGGCACACAATTGTCGGCTAACAGCTAAACACCCACAGCTGCTCACGGAGAGACTGCCATACACCATTGATCCGCTGATGTGGAAGTCCCACACCATGTCAAGCCAATGCTAACCGTATGTGTCCGAGGGCAGTGTCACACACATTGATGCCATCATCACAATCCACTATCCCATCACTGATGACTGTCAACCAGTCAGACCATCTATTCAGGTGTACACAGCTGCATGTCGTGTCCCATGGTGATGCTACATGGCTGCAGAGGAACCAAACATCGACAGGGGCAGTGTGCATACATCGTGAACAACTGCCACACCCAATACACCCCTGATGCATCCCTTACCCTATGGAGACTTCCAAACGTGTCCGTGCCTGTAACGCTGAGTCAGCCCACGATGACGTGTCCATGAGGAATAGCAGTGCCACAACAATGCAACCAGCAGACGGCATGTGCAAGTACCTGGGGAAGAGAGACACACAAGAAGTCAGCCACAAAAAGCACAGCCACTTGCATGTGCATTTACTCGACACATGTATGGATGACAACATGCTAGGTCACAATTATGACTGGGGAAATACAACCATCACTGCCACCATCACTCCAGTGACACACCCACACACACCTCTGACTCACGTGCCATACATGCAGGTGGAGACACACATCACAACACATGCCACACGGGGACCAATGCGTGCACATTCAGACACTGGTACTCACCACTAAGCAAAGAAGTCGCGTATGAGCCGAGTCCGGATGTCCTCTTGCGGCTCCACATCCTCCACATCACTAGCCCCATTGCCAAGCCCTTCGTCCTCCACGGGTGGATGGTCCTCGTCATGTTGATCCAGGATGAGTGGCACAGCTTTCTCAACTGCCATGTTGTGCAGCATGCAGCAGACCATGAAGATTTTGCAGACCTTCGCAGGGGCATATGGGAGCGCGCCGCCGGTCTTGTGGAGGCACCGGAATCGGCTCTTCAGCAGGCCAAACGTCCTCTCTATCACTCGCCTTGTCCGGCCATGGGCGGTGTTGTAGCGGAGCTGGGCCGGCGTGATGGGGTTGCGGAGAGGTGTGAGCAGCCATGGCATGTTGGGATAGCCAGCGTCCCCTACATGGGAAGCACATGGACATCGTTAGAAGTGGTGAAGCGGTCGTGCTGGTAGGCTATGCAAAATACAGGACAGACAGACTGTACCCACCAACAACACATGCTCTTTCGTTGCGCAGCTGCATCATCATTTCAGGCATCCTGCTACGCCTCATGATGTAGGCATCGTGTGCTGATCCTGGAAAACGAGCACAGACATGTGAAATCACCATGTTGGACTGACACACCACAAGGGCATTGATGAAGTGGTAGTGGTTCTGATTGCGGTACGCTACCTCCTGTGCGTGTGGTGGTACCAAAGCTACATGTGTCCCATCTATGGACCCAATGACATGGGGCATCCCTCCCAGGTCATAGAATCCACGCTTGACCGCAGTCAACTGTTTAGGGGTTGGGAACTTGATGAAGTCATCCAGGTGAATCAACATGGCCTCTAAGAAATCATGCAGCACACGGCAGAACATGCTCTGGGACATGCCACCAACATGAGCTATGGTATATTGAAAGGTACCCGTGGCAAGAAAATGTAGGGCAGCCATTACCTTCAGCTGGGGTGTCATTGCCGTAGGATACCTGTGCTGCGGTTGCAGGTGTGGTGCCAGTCTCGCCGTCAACTCCAGAATCAACGGTTGGGGGAAGCGGTAGCACCGGATACTGTCATTCTCCCGCATGGCAGCCAAGTCCGGAATTGGTCGGGCAAGAGGCGGCGCTCTGCAGTAATTTGGAAGTGACAAGGAAGAGTGAGTGCACTACGACAACAATTCATATGTACTGAGCACATGTTAATCTGTCAATACACATATGCTACATAGGGAGTAAGGTATGTGCTACATGCCTTGGACACGTATGGCTGCCAGGTGACACTCCTACCAAGACCCAGCTACACACGGAGATTGAGAACCTCCCCATGCCATGCCATGGGAATAGCTGTGTCCCAGTGCAAGTGAACAGCCAGACGCAAGACAGGAGTGACATACGCCCACACATCAGCAGAAGTAGGATGCCGATTGCAGAGACTGGTAGCGGAACACTAGAGCCACAGGTCACATGACATTACACTAGGACAGCCCACACACCTTGCCATGAAGGTGCACATGTCATGACTCACCACACATTCATTGTGAGGATGCAGACATGTCCTTGTCACGCTACTCCGTGTCCCATACATACATGTGCACCTCACATCCGATACCACATGTGGCATGGTGTGCGGAAAAGTGTGCAATGTCAATCTACACACAGACACATGTTGGTTGCTGCAACAGCTGCAGCTTTTGAAGGTGCTCCAACATCAACCTGATGGGAAGCCCCCACACATACATGACATAGTCACATTGTGCACCGTGGGTAGTGACAAGTCAGGTGTGGTAACCCCTGTACCGGGCATCAGGGGACACTTCCATGTGTTGGTGTCCGTGCCATGCCAGTGACGCTCACCCCAAGTGTGCAGTACGACATGCACACATGTCAAAGGAGTCAAGGGCATGCCTGGCACACATTGCACCGTCACACAGTACATCTGTACACATCTCATCATACATCTGGTGCCTTCTCGACTCAGGAGTAATGTTCCACATCACAGCCTGTCACACCTGTGCCCCACACATGTAGTAATGCACAGACGATGACTTGATGTCCATTCATGGACAAGTATGTCCATCCATGGACAAGTATGTCCGCCCTATTCCTACCTGTGTGCCGCCTGTCACCACTGTGATGAGTGAAAACCGCCGTACTGCTGCTAAGAGGGCCTGTGTACGTTCCCATATCACTATGGGAGTGCTGCCGTATGTGTACCCATCGTGATGGTGAGCGTACAGGCATGTGTACGGCCCGTACCACTACGAGTACGCATACGCAACAACACCCATAGTGGTAGGGCCGTACGCACGCCTGTACGCTCCCTATCACTATGGGTGTCCTCGCGTATGCGTACTCGTAGTGGTACGGGCCGTACACACGCCTGTACGCTCCCTATCACTATGGGTGTCCTCGCGTATGCGTACTCGTAGTGGTACGGGCCGTACACACGCCTGTACGCTCCCTATCACTATGGGTGTCCTCGCGTATGCGTACTCGTAGTGGTACGGGCCGTACACACGCCTGTACGCTCACTATCACTACGTGTACGCATACGCGAGAACACCCATAGTGATAGGGAGCGTACAGGCGTGTGTACGGCCCGTACCACTACGAGTACGCATACGCGAGGACACCCATAGTGATAGGGAGCGTACAGGCGTGTGTACGGCCCGTACCACTACGAGTACGCATACGCGAGGACACCCATAGTGATAGTGAACGTAGGCACGCGTGTACGGGCTGTTGCAATGCATTTGGGGTGTCCTAGGGCCCCGGAACGCACAGTACCTGTGTGTGAAGCTCCAAATTACATAGGGGACACATGAGGGACAAGTATTAAGGCCTACATGCATGCTGGTTGTCATGGAGACCAAGTTCAAATTTTGAATTTGTTCTGGAAGGTGCACAGCAGAAGTCAGTTGGAATGAATCTACTTTGTTGCAATGTGTTTGTGGGGCTGACATCATGCAGGAGAAAAAAACCGATAGAGAACCGACAGACTGCTAGGTTTGAAGGGATTGGAGGAAACATAGGATGCAAATGTGAGTGACCAATCACTCTGTACTCCTGTGCATGAGATGGGCCAGCAAGGCAGATATAAGGCAGCCAGGTCCCATGAGGGAGCACTTGCCTGCACATCTCTGTATTCCACGACCCAGCTGCTGCTACTGATTCCCTGGAACCATGTCAAGGGCTGTGGAGAGGTCACAGCCATTCACCCTGGAGGAGAACATGGCTTTGGTGGAAGTGATCCTCCCACGGTACCCCATGCTGTATGGGCGACCAGGTTATCAGGTGAGTGCAGTGTCCACTGCCACAGACTGTGTCCCTTTTTTGTGACTGTGACTTCTGCCATTGTGTCCAGGTGTGACACACATGCTATGTACTGTAGGGGGGGTCCCAGGGGGGGGATGCCTGATGTCTCCCAGCAGTGGCCTGAGACAGGAGGGGTGGGTGCAGAGTCCTCTCAGCAGTGCCCTGAGACAGGAGGGGTGAGTGCAGAGTCCTCCCAGCAGTGCCCTGAGACAGGAGGGGTGGGTGCAGAGTCCTCCCAGCAGTGCCCTGAGACAGGAGGGGTGGGGGCCTATCACTCCCAGCAGTGCCCTGAGACAGGAGGGGTGGGTGCCCATCACTCCCAGCAGTGCCCCGAGACAGGAGGGGTGGGTGCAGAGTCCTCCCAGCAGTGCCCTGAGACAGGAGGGGTGGGTGCCCATCACTCTCAGCAGTGCCCTGAGACAGGAGGGGTGGGTGCAGAGTCCTCCCAGCAGTGCCCTGAGACAGGAGGGGTGGGTGCAGAGTCCTCCCAGCAGTGCCCTGAGACAGGAGGGGTGGGTGCAGAGTCCTCCCAGCAGTGCCCTGAGACAGGAGGGGTGGGGGCCTATCACTCCCAGCAGTGCCCTGAGACAGGAGGGGTGGGGGCCTATCTCTCCCAGCAGTGCCCTGAGACAGGAGGGGTGGGTGCCCATCACTCCCAGCAGTGCCCTGAGACAGGAGGGGTGGGTGCAGAGTCCTCCCAGCAGTGCCCTGAGACAGGAGGGGTGGGTGTGATGCACAGTGTGAGCCTGGCTCATTGATTGTGTAGTTGCCCTCATTCCACCTGTGTCCTTTCAATGGCACGTACTGCTTTTGGCCTTCCCCCAGAGGATCATGTCCCTATGACAAAGTTGCAATGCGTTGGATGCACACTATGCCTTGTTGTAAACAGCAAATGTGTTCTAATCTGTGTCCCTGTGACATGTGCAAGGTGTATTGATGTAGTGTCACTTGTTCATCCTCACAGGTAGACGCCTCTGCCAAGGAGCAGATATGGCTGGACGCCGTCAGCGCCGTGAGGAGTGCGGATGGTCGGAGGCGGCACCTGTCCCAGGTGAGGAAACGCTGGCAGGATATCCGGTGCTGGACGCGGAGGATCACACGGGTCCTGCTGGGGGACTCACCTGAGAGCCACAAGAACCGCGGGCGCCGCCGTCTCTCCCACATCCAGAAACGTGTGCTGGCGGTGGTCTTTCCTGACTTGGACAGGCGTCTACAGGACATGCAGCAGCCGGAAGGGGGTAGGTACATGTGTGTGTTTGTTGTGTTTCACCAGCATTTGTAAGTGCACTGTTCCATGGATACACTTCCAGGGTTTATGGTGCTGTGCAGATCCTGTTCCCCACAGTATTGCAGTGCTCTCCTGCCTCCTTTCCCCTCCTTGCAATGTGTTCCCTGGTCTGTGTGTAGTCACTCCATCACAAGGTTATGTAGCCTGACACCTTCTCCAAGTGTACAATGCCTGCAGCATCATGTGTGGGGGTGGTGTGTAACAGGTTTTGTGACTTTGCCTGTGCCCTGTCCAGTTCTGGACTTGTGGGTTCCATGTCAGTTGGCACTAATGCTGAGTCCAGACATGGGAGTTAATCTCTCGAGTGCCAGGCCTTCCAGCAGGCATGTCCCATGTGGTGGCCTGTGACATGATGTGCATGAGTGTGCGTTACGCATAGTGCAGGGATGTTAGCGTGTGTTGCAGTCATTCCCATTCAGGAGCATGGAGTTGTGTGGCCACTACTGTCCCCAGGGGCATATTTTCCTAGGTATCATGTGTGTAATCCGAGAATGTCGACAATCTCTGTGTCTACAGCATAGGTTGTGCTCTGTGCCATTGTCCCCTGGCACCATGTTTCTTGACGTGAGATGTATTACAAGTGTCCACTGTCCAGCCTGACCTGATTTTCAAAGTACATACTCACGGTGGCCATTGCCTGTGTGTCTTGTTGCAATCATCTGATGATGCCCATTTGTACATGATTATTTGGACAGGTGCACCTTGGGTATTTGGTGTGCAATCTTGAATTGTTGCATCCCATGTGTATTTCACCCAGACTAAGAGATGTAAGTGCTTCCTGTGTCTCCACAGATTTGTCTCATGTAGGGGGTGGGTGGGGCGGCCATGGCCTACATGTCAAGACCTGTCATCTCCTTGCTGGGACTGGCCAGTGTGTGATGTTTGTCTGGACATACACTCAAGGTGCAGCGTGCCAGTCAGGGTGGGCATGTTCTCAGTATTACCTATGCTGCATGTGCCTCTAGTTCCTGGATTTGGTCCCTGCTCATCCCAATTTCCTGCCACGCTGTGTGGTGCAGATGCAGTGCTGTATTGTCCCCAGGGCCTTGCTCCTCAGTCAGAATACCATGTCATCTCATTTGCTATTGTGTCATGCTCTCCATAGTTTTTCCATGGCATGGTGGGTCACACAACTGTGTCTTGCAGGGCCTACGTATGTACCTTGTTTTGTAGTTGTAACTCATCCTTTGTTTCAGGCTATGCACTGTAACCTACGTAGATTTGACTCATGCAACATATGTATACAGGTGTATGATTAATTTCTGTCTCTTCACCCTGCCCACAGCATCGTCGGGGGACACGGAGGGAGACATGGACACAGACGGCGCGGAGGGACCGAGCACCAGTGCCAGCGGTGACATCGGGGCTGGCACTTCGAGTGGGACTGAGGCGGAGGAGAGTGAACCCGGGGACCTGTCGACTGGCACAACAGAGTATGAAGCTGACGGGTCCGAGGATGATCTCTCCGAGTGGGCGGTGGCTGCACCACCATCTGACAGCAGCCCTACATCTGGCACCGCCCCCTCCATTGGCATCAGCCGCCTCCCACGTGCTCGTGTCCCTTCCCAGCGTGCCCGGTCACCACATGTCTCCTTTCTGCCAGGCACCGCACCCCCTGCCCCTGTCTCCACTGCTGCCGCCAATGCTGAGTCTGTGGACATCCAGCGGCAGTTGCAGATTGGTCAGACTGCGATCCTTAATGTCCTCCATGGCCACAGCCAGGTCCTCAACAACATGGAGGCATACTTGGAGGGCATTCATTCATCGCAGGCTGACCAACGCAACTTGCTGAGGTCCATAGACTCCACACTGACTGCAGCAGTGGGTCTCCTGCAGCGCTACGTCCCACCCCCTACCCCTGCTCCTTCCACAATTCCCACTCCCATGCCTGTCCCACATACACCCAGACGTAAGCATGCACCCACCACAACAGACACAGGCACCACACCAGCAGGGAAGGTCCGCCGCACACCTCCTGACACGCACACACAGGGTGCAGTAGGCACACCCACTGGGTCGGGGGGCAAACGTGTGACACGCAGCCAGAGTGGGAGTCCGCATTCCACCCAATCCACTCCCTCCAAATCCCCTCCCCTCAGCTCTCCTGGCCACATCTCCCCCAACGACTCCTTCATGGCCGCTCTGTCCCTGAGCCCCACAGTGACACCACCCCGCAAGCGGTCAAGGAGGTCCCCGGTCAGGGTGCTTGAGTCCCCCCCCCTGTCCACACCCTCCCCCAGTGGCGCTGCGACCCATCCCTCTGACCCCCCCCCTCCTTGGGGCCTGTGGTTCCTTCGGGTGCAGGGGAGTCCCTGGAGGACCTTGCTAAGGTGTGCAGCGAGATCCTGGCCTCCGCCTTTGGCCCTGCCCCACCCCCTGTGGTGGAGTCCTCCATCCCTGCACCCACGACGCCTACCCTTCACCCTCCTGTCCCTGCGGTGCCTGTTTCTTCCCCCCCACATGATGCCCTCACCCCTGTGGAAGACAACAGATTGTAACTGTGCAGGCAAGCTAGGGGACACGCATCCCACTGTGTCCCCCATCCAGCTGGGACTCCTGGACTGCCCTATGGCCTTTGTTGATATTGGACTTACGTCATACTAGTTTTTTGCTCATGCTGAATAAAGCTATTTATTTTTTGCCCTTGGAACACTCCTGCATTGCTGGCATTGCTGTTGGTGGGGCTGCTACATGGTTGTGGGTGTTGGTCGTGTGTTGGGTGTGTGGGTAATGTAGTAGTGTGCTGCTCATAGGGGGGACCCTGGGATCTGTGTGCCATCACACGGTGTTAGCTACCTTTCTCCATTCATGTAAGCAGTTGCTGCATGTTGCAATTGTCCCAAGGTGTATTCCTTCCTCTGTGTACCCTGACTTCTTCCCTGCAGGGTGTCCCCTGACTTTAGCACAGAGCTGTGTGTCCATTAGCTGGGTGTGTGACGTAGTCCTTCACCTTTGCACATGCATGCTGAGCGATGTCTCCACCTGCATCATTTGTGGCATCCTTGGTAGTCATTGTACTTGTGTATGTGGCCTATTGACATGACTTCATGTGTACATGTTTTCTTTTCTGCGCTATGCATGCGTATACTCCCAGCCTCGCACACATGTGGTACATGTACTGCAGGGTCTTTGTGCACCTGACTGACATTTGTGGGCATGGTATCTGTGACTACTCCACCCTTTGCGTTCCATGGGCACTGCTGGGAGTGATGGGCACCCACCCCTCCTGTCTCTGGGCACTGCTGGGAGGACTCTGCACCCACCCCTCCTGTGTCTGGGCACTGCTGGGAGTGATAGGCCCCCACCCCTCCTGTCTCTGGGCACTGCTGGGAGTGTTAGGCACCCTCCCCTCCTGTCTCTGGGCACTGCTGGGAGTGTTAGGCACCCACCCCTCCTGCCTCTGGGCACTGCTGGGAGGACTCTGCACACACCCCTCCTGTCTCTGGGCACTGCTGGGAGGACTCTGCACACACCACTCTTGTGACTGGGCACTGCTGGGAGGACTCTGCACACACCAGTCTTGTGACTGGGCACTGCTGGGAGGACTCTGCACCCACCCCTCCTGTGTCTGGGCACTGCTGGGAGTGATAGTCAACCACCCCTCTTGTCTCTGGGCACTGCTGGGAGGACTCTGCACACACCCCTCCTGTCTCTGGGCACTGCTGGGAGGACTCTGCACACACCACTCTTGTGACTGGGCACTGCTGGGAGGACTCTGCACCCACCCCTCCTGTGTCTGGGCACTGCTGGGAGTGATAGGCCCCCACCCCTCCTGTCTCTGGGCACTGCTGGGAGTGTTAGGCACCCACCCCTCCTGTCTCTGGGCACTGCTGGGAGTGTTAGGCACCCACCCCTCCTGTCTCTGGGCACTGCTGGGAGGACTCTGCACACACCCCTTCTGCCTCTGGGCACTGCTGGGAGGACTCTACACACACCCCTCCTGTCTCTGGGCACTGCTGGGAGGACTCTGCACATGCCACTCTTGTGACTGGGCACTGCTGGGAGGACTCTGCACACATCACTCTTGTGACTGGGCACTGCTGGGAGGACTCTGCACCCACCCCTCCTGTGTCTGGGCACTGCTGGGAGTGATAGTCAACCACCCCTCCTGTCTCTGGGCACTGCTGGGAGTGTTAGGCACCCACCCCTCCTGTCTCTGGGCACTGCTGGGAGGACTCTGCACACACCCCTCCTGCCTCTGGGCACTGCTGGGAGGACTCTGCACACACCCCTCCTGCCTCTGGGCACTGCTGGGAGGACTCTGCACACACCACTCTTGTGACTGGGCACTGCTGGGAGGACTCTGCACACACCACTCTTGTGACTGGGCACTGCTAGGAGGACTCTGCACCCACCCCTCCTGTGTCTGGGCACTGCTGGGAGTGATAGGCCCCCACCCCTCCTGTCTCTGGGCACTGCTGGGAGTGATAGTCAACCACCCCTCCTGTCTCTGGGCACTGCTGGGAGGACTCTGCACCCACCCCTCCTGTGTCTGGGCACTGCTGGGAGTGATAGGCCCCCACCCCTCCTGTCTCAGGGCACTGCTGGGAGGACTCTGCACACACCCCTCCTGTCTCTGGGCACTGCTGGGAGTGATAGGCACCCACCCCTCCTGTGTCTGGGCACTGTTGGGAGGACTCTGCACACACCCATCCTATTTCACAATATGTACGCTCATGGCATACACGGATGTGGGTACGCTCCATGCATTCGAGGTGAGGGTACGGGTCGTACTTACACTGTTGGGGTGGGGGTACGCTCCATACGTACGCGGGTGGGGGTACGTGTCGTACTTACACTGTTGGGGTGGGGGTACGCTCCATACGTACGCGGGTGGGGGTACGGGTCGTACTTACACTGTTGGGGTGGGGGTACGCTCCATACGTACGCGGGTGGGGGTACGGGTCGTACTTACACTGTTGGGGTGGGGATACGCTCCATGCATTCGAGGTGGGGGTACGTGTCGTACTTACACTCTTGGGGTGGGGGTACGCTCGATATGTACGCGGGTGGGGGTACGTGTCGTACTTACACTGTTGGGGTGGGGGTACGCTCCATACCTACGCGGGTGGGGGTACGTGTCATACTTCCACTGTTGGGGTGGGGGTACGCTCCATACGTACGCGGGTGGGGGTACGGGTAGTACTTACACTGTTGGGGTGGGGGTACGCTCCATACGTACGCGGGTGGGGGTACGGGTCGTACTTACACTGTTGGGGTGGGGGTACGCTCCATACGTACGCGGGTGGGGGTACGGGTCGTACTTACACTGTTGGGGTGGGGGTACGCTCCATACGTACGCGGGTGGGGGTACGGGTCGTACTTACACTGTTGGGGTGGGGGTACACTCCATACGTACGCGGGTGGGGGTACGGGTCATACTTACACTGTTGGGGTGGGGGTACGCTCCATGCATACGGGGTGGGGGTAGGGTCCGTACATATCCGTCCCCACGCTATGTGATGCTTGTGTGGCCCGTACCCAGGCCTTTGCCACGTGGGTACGAGCCGTCCCGCCATTGTTGGGATGACGTGGGTGTGGGCGTGGTACGACTCGTACCCACTCTCTTCAGGCGTGGGTACGGGACGTACCTGTCTGGTTGTGTTGCCGGTTCGCGTCGTGACGGACTTCCATTGTGGCGGTCGCTGGCTTAGCTGGACACGCCCCCACCCCCTCGTAGTGACCAGGGCATGGGAGTCAGGTATGTCCAGGGCATGTGTGCTGTGTGACTTTGGTGGGGGGTTTGTGGCCTGCCCTGGTCCTGCCACCCCCACCCCACCCCACTTTCCCCCCTCCCTTAGTTGGTCTGACCTTCTGCGGCGTCTGCGTCCGAACCTGTAGAGGAGGTCGACTGCTATGAGGGCCGGGATGACACGTAGGTTCGGGTCCATGTCTGTCCGTCGCGTACGGGTCCTCCTTGTTCGCGTCGTCCTGTCTGTCCGTCGCGTACTGGTCCTCCTTGTTCGCGTCGTCCTGTCTGTCCGTCGCGTACTGGTACTCCTTGTTCGCGTCGTCCTGTCTGTCCGTCGCGTACTGGTCCTCCTTGTTCGCGTCGTCCTGTCTGTCCGTCGCGTACTGGTAGTCCTTGTTCGCGTCGTCCTGATTTCCCGGCAGTTTTTGGCAGCCGGAAAATATTCACCGTGCGGGATGACGTCGGTGCGAATCGTAATTCCTGATTCGTGAATGGCAGGCTGCGAGCGTCCCGACGTCAGGTCGGCGCTTTCCCGGATCGCATTTGTAGGTTTATTTTGTTCGGTCGGGGTTTTTTACGATTCGTACGGAAATGGTGTTCCCGTGCGAATCATAATTCCATGTTTGTATATTTTGACGACCGGGTACGCGTCGGACGGAGAATATGCTCCGTCCGACGGTTCGTACCCGGTTTTTACAGGATCGTGATCGGGCCCAAGTGTAGAAATGCACTACCTAAAGGTTCATAGCGGCCCAAGGGATAATGTTTCATACATAAACTAAATTTAAACAGGGAAAATGGCAAAGTTATTACCCCGTGGATGAGCCACACTGCAGAATTAGTTTCAGCAACTGAAAAAAGCAAAGGTTCTAATTTTTCAATATGTAACAGAGTGTATGTGGAATCCTTCATGGACATAAACTGTTGTCTATCTGTAAAGTTAAATGGCGTAAATAACGATGACATGTTCATGTAATCCCATGGAACTTTCCCTATCTTCAAAGTTTGCAATGTCCATGCAAACTGCATATTTGAACGCAATTGATTTTGACCATGATACAAAACAGATACTTCATCATGAACAATATCCACAACGGATGAAACAATATTGTCTAATGTGTAAATACGGGAAGAAAGAGTGTTAATACTATTATCAACAACAGCAAGCACTTTTTCAAAATTAGCTTGGTTTATTGCCCTTAGACGCGAAGCAGCTTCAATTTGGGACAGCTTCCAAATTTCATTGTAATTGGTATAAATAAATCTTTTTGTTCTTGGACCAGAAGGCCCTTTTATAAAATCTGTCAAGTCAACGTCACCTGACAACAACGACAAGTGGCGTTTAACTGACGTAGGGGTCGAGTGTTGCAACCAGTTTTGACATAACTTTCCTACTGAATAGGTAGTAACTGAATGAGAGTCAGAAAAACGTGGATCAAGTCTATCCTGAATGTATCCTGGGGCCTTGTCTAAAAAACGGCGTTGGCAAGAATCCAAACTTATATGCCAAACCAACCAAACCTGGAGGTCCAGGCTAGAAATACTATAAGTGTCATTATTAAGCAACAACTGCAAATCGTCAATGGCCAAATCAGTATGATTATCCCAGTTGTCATAAGGACCCTGTGTAGGTATTTTAGGTGCATTCATTTGTTTTGCAGTCGCTAAACCATAACAGATTGTTTGATAAATCTAACTATTCAAAAATAGGATTTGTTTTAGGATAAGGCATGCACGATGCAAAGCTTCAGATCCGTGCACATGCCAGAATTTAGAACCCCAAATAGGCTTAAGACCTACTGTATCCTTCCACAGCTCATAACCACCCACTTCCAGTTGATCACTAAAGAATTTGGAATAGACTAATTTAGTGTGGGTGAGAATGACTTTGGAATTGGATGTGATATTCAATTTAAAATAAAATGAATCCAGATTAGATTTATTAAAATCTGTGAAATATACACATTTTTGCAAAAGAGTTTTCGAACTGCCTTCAATGGGAGCCGAGCAATGTTCTCATTGTGTGTAATTAAAAACGTTTCTAAATGTATTAGCTTTATGCAGGTAATGATGACCAAAATGCTGGTAACAAAATAAATCAGCATAATTTGTTGTGTTTAAATACAAATCCTCAGCATCAAATGCAGAATAATACTTTAAATCAGAAAACAAAGATTCAACGGCTTGTACGTCCCAATCATCAGAGCGTATATTCTGTTTCACTACATCCCCCATAGAAACACAAAGTACATTGGGAACATTAACCACTTCTGTGGGGCCATGAATTTGGAAGTTAACTACATCCCAAACTATTCCATCCCCAACTGGCCAGGCAGAGATGTTGACAAAAGTCTGGTCCATTTTCATGATGTGCGATGAGGAGTGCGGTGCCAAAGTTCCATCAATTATTTTAACTGCAGAGTGTTCAGTTAGGTAGTGACCATTTATTGAAAGGAAGAAAAATGTCACAAATCTAATCGACATGAACAAAAAAATGGCTATGAGCACCAACCAAATTTACGTCCAAGGAGGAATCAAATCATCTCTTTTAAACCAGGTGACAAAAACAGAAAATTTGGTGGGGGGACTTGATGATGTGGAGTTAAAGTCAAAGGAAAAACGCGCCTGGTTCAGTGTGTTGTCTTGCAAACCAGGCAATGACTCTGTAGCAGGATATGTATATTCCATTTCTTCATGAAGACCGCAAGCCAGAAGGTTTAGCAAAGGATCAGTAACAGCGGTCATCTCTATGGCAGTGTCAGGCCTGATGTTGATGGAATTGGCCAAGACTGTATTCCTGGATATTGTTGGACAGGAACAGCAGGTGTCATACTATGTAGAATCGGCCAGGCGTTGTAGTTTGACATTGTCCACTGAGATGTATCTGTTATCTTTGTGACCAGGAAGCGGTGGTAAAATGACTGTACGAGTACCCTTCACGCCAAGCACTGGGACAGGCGCACGATAAGAGGGGCCAAACTCTTTCCTGTTCTCCACCTTCTCACGGACCAGGTCTCCGATCTTGGGTAGCCAGCCGACAACCGGAATCTGCAGCGCCGCTTCAGTGGCAGAGGGTAAATGTTCCTTTGCAAAACTGTCTCGAGCCTCTTGTAGATTCTGTAACACATCAGAATGATTATCTACATCAAAGGACGCGGCTGTAGCCGCCATGTCTAGACCATCAAGGTCCGGAACAAACATTTTCATGCCAAAGAGCATTTCGTATGGGGTCCGCCCACCCAGAGATCTACTAGGGAGATTATTTAGTGCATGTTGTACACTATACAAATGGGCGAGCCAGTTTCTGCCAGTTCCTATAACTCTAGCTGTCAAGGCTTGCTTTAAATCATGGTTCATTCGCTCCACAACTGAGTTGCCCTCAGGCCTGTATGGAGACGAAAATTTGACTTGCACCCCCAAAGACCTCATGTCATCCTTGTACGCCTTGGAGGCGAACGCGGGACCCTGGTCAGAATGAAAGGTGCCACATGCAAAAATTCCCACAAGGACAGGCAAATCCCTGATGACAGTTCGTGCTTCAGCACTGCGTTGTGGCCAAACCCAAAGAAAACGTGTGTCCGAATCAACTGCAACCAAGATAAACGTATACGCAGTATCAGAAGAAAATGGACCGAAGTGATCTAAATAAAAAAAATGGAATGGTTTATTAGAAATGTACAGCTGTGTTTGTGGCGGGTGTGCTGCCGTTGAAGGTTTAATCTCCTGACAAATGTCACAAGAAAGCACATAATTACGGGTTTGCTTATATAACCCATGCCACCAGTAACGTTGCTGTAAGATAGAGACAGTCAGCAAAACGTCTGCATGAGCCGAGGCCATGCCTTTGTGCGCAGCTGTTATCAAAGCTTGTCTGTGGTCCTGGTTGGGAATCAACCTGTCACCAATATAATTAATTCTCATATAGAGAACTTTATCGGAACTTAAATGATAAGAGTATTTTGAAGGGAAACCCTGTGGGTACTTACTTCCCATCTCTGTAGCAGTTATAGCTGCCAAGATGTCATCATCAATCTTAGTAATGGATCTTGTAACTGCTGCTACTGAATATGTGGCTTCTGCCATTTTTGCTGCTTTGTCAGCCAAACTGTTACCGACCGTGTGTACACCTATGCGCTGGTGGACAAGAGTATGAATTACTTGTGTGAGAGGCAGACGTTCTTTAGGCTCTGTGACTCGAACCCAAAGCATTTTATGCTTAATTGCGCTGCCTTTAGAGTCATGATAGCCATTCTGAGACCAAACGTATAACTTGTCATTAAAAGACTGAACACAGTAATAAGAGTCACTTACAATTAAGGTAGTCACATTAGGATCAGCAAACTCCAGTGGTAGCACCAGAGCTTGTAGCTCCGCTAACTGGGTGGTACAGTCCCCTAGTGCCTGTGTGTGCACGACACTGGACTTTAACTCACCATTCACTATGGTAACTGCCACTATTGCGCAAGCTGCTGAGTAAGAATGTTTTGATCCGGTCTATGGTGTTACAACCATCATGCTTTTCCTTGCGCCAGTTTACTTTCCTTTAGGATCGCCATCTGGACTGCGGTCAATACTTTTTCAACTGTCGAAAAACGCAGTTCAGCCGAAGTGTACAAATGTGACTTCTAAGCAATAGGTACTGTGTCACCTTCATTAAATGTCAAGTAGGTGAAACCCACTGCCCCGCCACTATTCTTATCACCAGATGTGTGTGGTTATCACGTGTCAACAAGTATTTAGATTCAATAAGATCAGACTGCAAGGATTGCAGAACAGCTGAATGTTCCGGGAGCCAGCAGGCTTTTGTAAAGGTAGGTTGTATCCTGGCATACAGCGGCTTTATACGATGGGCATAATCCGGAATGTAAGTTCGGCCGAAGTTTAAGAATCCCAGCAAGGATTGCAATTTTTTCAGAGTTGTAGGAGAGCGCAAATGTGCGCATTTTTCCAAGAAGTGAGGCGCTAGGCCTCTACCTTCATTATTGAGCTCGTAGCCCAGCAACAACACTGTGTACTCTGCAATGTGTGATTTTGCAAAGTTAAATTTGTAACCGTAGTCCACAAAGACCACTATGATGCGGTCCACGCAACAAAGATATGTATCATCAACGTAGGAGTACGCATCAGGGTCTATGTAATCTAACAGAGAGACAACACGTGCGGCAAAAACGCCTGGGCTGTTTTTGTAGCCCATGGCCAATCTTGTAAATTGTTTTTGTTTACCGCCCAGGGTGAAGGCTGTCCATTGACTACTTATAGAGGACAGATTGTGGATAAAAAAGCCATTGAAAATGTTGAGTGTAGTTTTATATTTTTTACACACAAGACTGTCTACAAGTCCTGAGCTATGGGTATTCTGAACCGCATAGTTACGACAAAGAGAGTTCAAATGTCGGTAATCCAAAACTAAGCGGTACGACCCATCTGGTTTGGTTACTGTAAAAAGAGGGTTATTCTTTGGTGACACACATGTCTCAATTACTCCTTGATACTCTAATTGTTCAAGAATTTCAGAAACTGGAGCCTTTGCTTCCCGCCGGAGTGGATATTGGGGTTGTGGCTGTGGCATAGACCGCAATGGTATCTCATGGGGCGGAGAGGTCTTATCCCAGCCCACCTGAGTACGGTACAGAGCCTGTGCAACCACCAAAGCCCACTCTTCTGTAAAAGCCATTGCTTGTTCCTTGGCTACGTTGTGTGAAAAACTAGGGAGGATTACCTCCTCCCCCCTTGGAGCGGCTAAAACAAAAGGCGGGGGCCAGTCTGCCTCAACTAACAAGATGTCATACGAAGAGGTCAGATTTTCCCAAACAAATGCCTTTAATAACATGTTTTATATCACCTCCAATTAAAAGTACAATGTCATATAATCTATTGGGGGGGGCCACTCGGGTGTCAGCAGTTTCGACTGTGATGAAAGTGTCAATTGCTGTCACCTCCACAAATGGACGCAGTGCTTGCCGCACTATGGTAACCTCCGCTGCACTGTCTAGCAGCGTTACTGCCCAAGTTAGATTTCGAAGGCGGGTTCTCACTGTTTGTGGCATATCTCGCTGTTAATGCAGCAACTTTTTTTTTATGAAACAGAGGGCGCTGACGAGGAAAAGTGTCCTGCTTTCCTTTACCGTCAGTCTGTCGAGGTTGCTCAATTCCTTGCGGGGCACCTCGACCTCTGCCGCGATCCTGGCGATCACCTCCACTGGCTTGTGAGCCCGATGTCTCCTGTGAAGAACGAGGAGAACGCTGGTCAGGGACCTGAAACCTGTCAGGAGACCTAATTCTCGCGCGGTCGCGCAAATCATAAGTGCACTCAGAGGGTTCGGTTGCTGGTGACATTGCACGTGACTCTTGTTTCTGTTGTTGCTTCCCCTGTTTTTTATTTTGCCAATTCTTTTTAGGAAAAGCTGGACGGTCGTCATTATTAGACTGCGCCGTCTGAGTTTGCTGTTGTGCTGGTATTTTAGCAAAAGGCTTAAAACCCAAACTATTGTGTCCAATGGTCTTACAGGCATTGGCAATAGTTTTCGGTAACTCTCGGGTTTCTCTTCTTCTGGGACAAGACGCAAAGCATTAGACAGTTGAAAGTTAACCGCATCCCCCTTGACGTTTGCAAGTATGAGATCAGCAACCATGTCAAACACTCCGACAAGCCTCATCCCCAACTCAACCGCCACCTCCAGGCCGTGCTCAACCTCAACACGCTTAATCTCGGAGGGTAATAGAAGGTGTGCCAAAACATTTCGCATACACTGCTGCGAACACTTTACCCCAATTCTCATAATCGGTTACCTCTGGTATTAAGTCTTTATGCAAACTTATTGTCAAGATCCTGTGTTTCTCCACAGGAGAGGCATTAGGAAATACCGCTTCCAGCTGGTCAAATTTCTCAGCAAGCCAGTAATGTAAATCATCCTTATTCTGTGGTCGCTTGCCCATAACCAAATTACCATAATGGGACTAATAGACATCCCAGCCTGGCCAGCTGGTTGCACCGCAACCCCAAGGGCTCCCATCTGGAGATTGTGGGAAGCGTATTGTACTAGAGCCCTATGCACCTCAATCAAGGAGGTGTCAAAGACACATAATTTGGCTACAGTGGCTGCTAGATAACGTGGATGTGGTGTGTACCCAGCCAAAACTGGCCAAGTGCCCCTGGAATGGACAAAGGGCCTAATCGGACCGGAGACAAGGTGTGGGGGAGGGTGCCATTAAACCAAATACGGTGTTGCTATGCTGAAATCGGAACCTAGAGAGTCGTATATGGCCGATACGCTACAGGTACTGCAGTGGGAGTGTATGTATGGAACAAATTATCATCACTGTTCACTTTCGTAAACGTTACCCAAGAGTTAAATACCTCAAAGTGGAAAGCCGGATGCGCTCCAACCACAAAGATTATTGCGATACCAGCGTCTGGCACTCCATAGGCCGCCAAATGTTGACGGACTGGGGTGCGCTAAGCGCCGCAATATCGACATCAGCAATAAGGACCAAGAAAAAAGAAAACAACTTAAAAGCGTGGCTTAAAAGCGTGGCGGCGCAATAGGTTCGTAATTCATATGAATGAGAAAACCTTTTTATATTGTCAAGCTTGAAAGGACCTATATAGTATTAACACAGGCAGGTTATGCCGTCACCACTGTTTACCGGAAAACAGGAGTGAGGGTATTGTGGACAAGTAGAAGCACTACTAAAGTGTCTCGTAAACAAGAACCAGACCAAACGTTAAGGGCGCCATGTTGCAGGTATTCTGCTCATGCACAGAACTATGCGCAGGAAACCAGGACCTTGTGTATTGCTTTGTACCAAAAAAGCCACCCTAGTACCCAGAACCCCAATCCGACTAGCATTAGTGGCTCATTCGTTCTCCGTGCTACAGCGAAGCTTCCAATGATTAGACAACCTAGAACATGCAACTTAGTAAACTCTCAGGAAAAGTGGGAAACAAGAACACTCTTTCGTTCACACTCATACTTGTCCACAACGTGAGTAATCAGAGGCACTGTATAGTTTAAAATGTTTATTTTTAACTAACGTGCTCTAAGGTGCAGTACTCTAGCCAAAATGAGCAGCATAATACATAAAAACAATATAATTAGCATTGTTACATTCCATAAAGAACAAAAGAGGAAATCATATTATAATGACAGCGGAAACAGGATTATAGCTTTTTTTACCACCATCCCCTTGCTCATGAGCTAGTTTAGAATAATTATAGAAGACCTCTGCGCTTTGTCAGGGAGCCCCATACCTACGAGATAAGATGCAGTGATTTACATCTCAGGATCAGCACAGCTCTTCTATGTTGGAAAGGTTTTATCCAAGTGCCTTCTCATGCATGTAATGTGCGTGGGACTGACCAAAGTGAATCAACAGCATACATTGTTATTCGACCTTGAACAGGCTGTACAGACAGAGATCGCGGTGCCCCGCTGGATATGTGAAAGGTAGACAGTTCTCATATGAAGCAGCACCAGCAAAGTATTTCACGAGAACAGAGCCATGTAGTGTTGTGTGCAAAAGCGGCAGAATGGCAGCCAAGCATATACTACTTATGCTAACTTAGCAATGTCTGTAGTTAACCCCATTTCCTCACTGCACAAACTTCTAGTCCCGGACAGCACAAAATCATTGCTGCCGACCAGAGACATTTCTGTAATCCTGCTGCTGAGCCAAGCTTGAGCAGAGAAAGGTGGAACAATAGGCATCATGTCACAGAGACGTGTGACCACCTCCCAGACAGAATGTAGGGGCCGATTCAGACCTCGCTGGGAAAAGGCTTCGTCCGACTCGGATCTGGAGGGTTTTCCAACCGACTCATGCTCCGGGGCACGAACAAGCGCTGACGGACACGGGTCGTTCGGAGCCCCATTGAAGTCAATGGAAGCCTGTTGTACGATGCGTACATAGACTCTCATTGATGAAAATGGTACTCTGCGCACAAAGGCACCCCCTGTAGTGGGGACGCATCTGTGCCACCCGCACCATACATGCATGTGTAGGGGGTTCCTTGGATCCCCCCCTGTGATCGACTCCTAAGGTTTTGGGTGAATGGGGGTCCGGCACGGACCCCCAAAGACCGCTTCCCAGAGCGTTTATGTGTCGGAGGCTCCGACTCGATTCGGCTGTCCGAATCGTGCATCGTACTGGCTCAGTCGTAAATCGCCTCCATTGCACGGCACGGTTTGCTTACGGACGAGACGTACGGAGCGGTTTGGACCCGTAAACGATTAGGCCGGCGAATTTTGCGTTGCTCGCATCGTACTTGCATGCTCGTACAGCTGTATGAGTCGGATGGAAAACATGCGTATGGCTCGTACTTTTTCCATCCAGATCACGTTCGGAGCCCTTCCGAGCGAGATCGAAATCGGCCCCATAGTGTGTTGGAACCATGAGAATGCGCCTGCCAGCACCAGAAAGTCTGCATGAGAGGCACATTTAGTGTCTCTGTGCATATTCCAGTTCAAATCAGTTCTGGGAGCCATTGGCTCCTGCTCTGACACGATTCTGAACAAAGGACATGGGAGTAACCTCCTCCTTGTCCAGACCCTCCCCTGAATCTTTCCAACCCTTTCCCTAGGGTATTTAAGAGCTTACCTGGGTGTAGGTCTCTAGATTAATCGTGGGATAAGATTCAAATCAGACACCACTATATAGAGGGGCACAGCGTATTTACGCGATGACCATATCAAAAACAGCTGCATGAATGCTATCAGGTTTGGTATCAAACATGTTGGAATCATACCCCCACACCATAAACAGTGTGGGGGTATGATTCCAAGCACTGTAAGAACCGTTATGCTCTCAGTGTTCCCGGTAAAATTCTTCCAGACCCGGACAGGATAAAATGGTTGCTGCCGACCAGAGACAAATTTCTGCCTTCCTGCTGCTGAGCCAAGCTCGAGCAGGGGAAGGTGGAACAATAGTCATCCTGTCACAGGGAGGTGTGACCACCTCCCAGACAGGACTTAGTGTATTGGAACCGGGTGGATGCGCTTGCCATCACCAGAAAGTCTGCATGAGGGGCACATTTGGTGTCCATGTGCATAGTCTAGTTCAAACCAGTTCTGGGAGCCGTTAGCTCCCGCTCTGGTGCGAAACTGGACAACGGACATGGGAGTAACCTCCCCCCATCCAGATTCTCCCCTAGGAGGGTTACTTGAATCTTCCCAAACCTTTCCCTAGGGTACTTAAGGGCTTACCTGGGTGTAGGTCCCTAGATTCGTCATGGGATAAGATTCAGAACTGATTCCACTGCACGCCTACCATCTGGGCACTCTGGACTTCGCTGGATTTCGTTTGGGCTTGACTTCATCCCCCTTCCAGTCTGCTGCATTGTCTGTGCCTGTGCATCATACAGGAACCTACAAGGCCTGTGAAGCATCAAAGACAACTAAAGTAGTCTCCCTTGGAGTGAAGGAGTCACTCCCCTGCATTCGCATGCACCTCAACACTACTGTCCGGTCTGCTGATCCCGAGCTCCTGCCGACTCCGAAGGGTTCAACAACACAGGTCATGGTTACAGATGTCTCCCGAGGCCCAGGTTGTCCTCTCATCGAGTTTGAGGCCAAAGTCCCTTGTGGGGGCTTCATTAACCGAATCCCTGTGCACCGCGTACTTTTGGAAGTGCAAAGACTTGTTGGCAACTTTGTGACAAGTGCATTGGGCTCCAAGTAGCCCCAACCTCTGCCAACTTCTTCCACCAAGATGTGCAGCCACATCACCTCATGGGAACCGTGGCCTGCTCCTTTGGTGAGCTGCTCGAGGTCCTCTCGTGACTCCTGTGCCTCCAGCCTGTGGGTCCATTTGAGGGTCACCTTTGTTTATATTGGGCTCCCCCAATTGCTTGGGGCCTGCCCTGACTCCCCTGCCTTTGGTGAGTCCCCTGGACCTTGCTGGTCCCAATGTTGCTACTTCTTTGATTCCGGAATGGCTTGCCTTTGCCAAGGCTTGTTGGTGCTCCCGCCGGACACCGACCCCTCAGCAATCGACATCATTTGTGGGACAGATTGTACCTGGGTCCTGGTTGTCCTCAGAGTCGCCTGGTCCATACAGCTACAGAGTCAAGGTCCTCGTCATCCATCCTGAAGCACCCGGTATCGGAGGACAGTGAAATAGACTCTGTTCTCTTTGCTTTCAGGTACTCCTCTCCAAGAATCCACATTTGGATTCCCACGGACACTTTCTCCTCTTCCAGCAGCGGCACTTGCCTGAAGTCCTTTACTGGGTTTGATGGTGGTTTCTGACACCACTTCACACAAATGCACCCGGCTTCCCTGGTGTAGGTAATGTGGGTACTAGGGTATCCACGGATGGGGTGGTTCTCCAACCTTCTGTCTTCCACTGGGTTTCTTCAGGGTCCACTGGGAAGGGTACTAATCCTAAAGATTCCAACCGCGACTTGCACATAGACTTGTACTGAGCACGCGGTCATATTCCCACACTGCACACGCTCTCCGTGGGGCCCATATCTACTTACCTTGGGTGGTTATGTGGGTCCCCATCAATTCTACATCCTCTCAACACTGTCTTGACTCGAGTTTTGGTTCTTATACCACTGTGTATTTCATGCTATTTACTGTGTTTCTTTGCTAAAGTATTGTGTGCAACGTGTTTATCTCCATGTTGGAGATACTTGAACATATTAGAGAGTATATCATATAACAAATTCATATTTTTATAAATACTTGGTGTGGTTCTTTTCACTTAATCTATACTATAAGATTGCATTCTGGTAAAAACAAGCTGCTTTACACTCCTTCCAGACTAAGCCTGAAGGCTGCTCTCCACAGCTACAACTTAGAGAGCTTTCTAAGGTTGTCTAAAACCTCTTAAATCACCATAAGGGTTGTCTGGACTGGTGCAAGGTGCCCACTTACATTAGTGGACATCGTATACCAGGCCAGCTTCTCACATTAACATTTCAATGTCTGTCAAAAAAAGCATCAGAAAATAAACCTACTATATTTCACACCATTTAATTCAACCTGGATGAAACTCATCCCTTTATCTAACAATTGACTGAACTCATTGCAGAAAAATCGATTTCTACCTCAATTAACATCACCTTTTGGGCACTTCACTTTGCATTGCTGTGACACAGCAGTGCCCCAAATGTTCACTCTTTCTCCAAATCTATGACCTAACACAGTGTTGATCAACTCCTACATGTAAAAAGGGTGTGATCTTCTCCCACATCATGCTTAAAAAACCACAGCTTAACAATCTAAATGCTGTCACAAGTAGACTAGTTGGACTACATATCTTTCTCCCTTTTACTCTGCACCAAAACAAACCTATGATTGTACTTAAAGAAATCAATAAAGTGATCCTGGAAGAAAGAAAAAATCCTATCAAAGCTAATGACAGTTCAAATACATTTTGAAACTAACACTGTTAGAACTGGGGAGGTCTAGTTGGCAGAGGTGGGTACCTTTGACCAAATAGGGACTCTTGCTTTTAGTCAGGGTAAGGGGGTACATTTCTAAAATATCCCCTGCTCACCCCCTTGGTGGCTTGCCACGAGCAGAGAGACTTATCTCAGAGGCAGTGTGTAAAGCATTTGTGAACACATACAGTAATTCAGTAAAAGCACTACAAATGGACACCACCGAAGTTTAGAAAAATAAGTAATCTTTACTAGACTTAACACAAGACAAAATAACAAAACTCCACATACTGTAATCAAAAATAGTCTTTAAAATGGTAGAAATAGCTTAGTTCAATGTAGAAGGTGAAAGCGACACTTTACTGTCAAAGTACCTTGGATGCGTCACGCAATACAAACAAAAGGGACGCAGGGAAGGTGATGCGTCGGTTTCTTGCTTTGGGGGAGGTGATGCGTCAGTTTCTTACTGCAGCCCAGGTGAGGTGATGCGTTGGTTCCTTACAGGAGAAGAAGGTGATGCGTCGGTTTCTTCCTGTGATCCGGTGCGATGCGACAAGATGGCACCTCGATGTGATGCGACGATCCGGTGCAATGCGAGAAAATGGCATCGCGATGCAACAACGTTAAATGCGATGCGTGCATGCCCGACGGCCGTGCGGCGAACTCGGTAACTTCTGAGCCTCGACAGGCCCTGCGACACGCTTCTCCGGTGTTGCGACAGCAACCTCTGCGGCGGCGACATACTTCTCAGGCTGGATGGTTAGGCAAGAAAATACCTACTTTCTAAAATTGGTATTTTCAAACACTTAGGGGCCGATTCCGATCCGGGTCGGAAAGCACTCCGACCGAGCCGGAGTCCTGCAGTCCGACCGAGCGAGTACGTTGCGGCCGTATGCTGTCGGACTCGGTTCGGTCGGACTCCCATAGAAGTCAATGGGAGCCTGTCGTACGACGCATACATGGACTCCCATTGACTGAATGGGTATGTCGTGGGCAAGAGCGCCCCCTACAGTGAGTACACGTCGGTGCCATCTGCACCGTACATGCCTGTGTTAGGGAGACCCATGGGTCTCCCCTTGTGTCTGAGTTGTAGGGCTGAGGGTGACAGGGGGTCCGACGCGGATCCCAAAGGCAACCACCCGTACGATTTGCGAGCCAGACACTCTGGCTCACACAGGCTGTCCGATGCGTGCAGCGTACTGGCTCAGTCGTGAATCGCATCCATTGCACGCCACGGTTAGTTTACGACTGAGACGTACGGAGCGGTTCGGACCCGGACACGAGTCAGTTGGTGAATTTCATGTAGCTCGCATCGTACTTGCTCACTCGTACAGCTGTACGAGTCGGGCGGAAAACACGCTTACGGCGCATAGTTTTTCCGGCCGGATCGCGTTCGGTGCCCTTCCGACCCAGAATGTTAAAACCAACTTCACTAAAAGATGTATTTTATCATTCTGAGTTCAGGCATACTAAATTCGTTTTTCTACCATGTTCAGTTAGGATTAAAAGATGTTATAATCAAACTGCCCATTCTGGCCTATGGGAACAGGTAGCCTTGCAATAGTGAAAAACGAAATTAGCTGTAATTCACTATCAGGACATGCCACACATATCAGGGCATGCCCTACCTTTTACATACAATGCACCCTGTCCATGTGGGTACCTTGGACCTTCCTTAGGGATGACTAACGTGTAGAAAAGGGAAGGTTTAGGGACTGGCAAGTGGGTGCACTTGCAAAGTCGACACGGCAGCCCCAGGCTGCACACAGGCTCTGCAATGGCAGGCCTGAGTCACATTTTACAAGCTACTTCTGTGGGTGGCACAACCAGTGCTGCAAGCCCATCAGCAGCATTTGATTTATAGGCCCTGGGCACACAGGTTGCACTGTACTAGGGTCTGACAAGTAAATCAAATAGCCGATCATGGAGTCACTAATCCATTACAACAATTTACAATAGGGAGCATTTGCACTGTGGCACTGAATAACAGTGGCACAGTGCCCGAAGCATCTAGACCAGCAAAACATATAGCAAAAACACAGGCGGCAACCGCAAAAAATGGGAGACGCACGCCAATGTTGCCATGTCTAACAAACACTATTATAGATATCTATAAACTTGTATCACAAGACAACAGAATGAATTGACCCAAAGGTTTGCAAAGTAGTCAATGGAAGTATGGAACCATATGAGATCCCCAAAACACCCATTACACAAATATCTTAAAGCTTTATAAAACTAAATGAATGCAAACATTATATTACAAAAACAAAGACAGCTTTCGTCAGAACCGACAACCTCAAAAAAAGCCCTGAAAGCTGTTCAATATCATAAAGAAAACCACATTCTCCCATTCCTCTCCCATCCAGGCCCCTGCCCCCACGATATCTACAGATAGCTCAGTCTCAATGAGAACTATGAAAAATTCTCAAAGTTGTTCGAGGGGAAAATAAAGATCAAACATTCTATTTCCAACTCGAAAATAGACCCGCCCAAAATATAGTTCCTGGATGCCTGAAAATTGACCAGATCACTTCCCTCCTCAAGATGCCAGATGTGGACTTCAGAAACCTGGGTAGCCTCTGCCTGATATCCAACTTTGTCTTTATTTCTAATGTCCTAGATAACTTTTTTGAAGAGCAGCTAAAAAAACATGCTTGATGGGTCCAGTTAGGCTTCAGCCCTGAAGGCATTAAGCATGCTTGTATTAGATGTAAGTCATGCTTTCTCACTCTCCTGGACTTTTGACAGTCAATCATGTCTCACTGCTAACAACCCTGGTGGAACAAATGGGAATCAGTTCAGGTCAGGACCCATTACGCCAATTCTAAACTCACTCAAACGGCTCACCATTGAGGGCAGAAGCTTGATTACCTTTGTCCTGCATTGTTCACAGGTCTTTACACGGGAGGAACAATAAGTGCCTTTCACACAAACTGGGCATCTCCGTCGGTTCCAGCTACACATATTACTCTAGGGGCCCAGTGACCAACGGGTGAGTAGTCACAAAAAACTCTTCACTGAACCCAAGGATGTCTTCAAGCCTTAATGCTTGTCTCCACTAAACTGAGACGAATATTTCTAGACTGTATGGTTTCTAAGACATTAAAGAACAATCTGACACTTTGTCATATATTTTCTGGAATATAAACAGCACAAAAAACGGTTATGTCGTTGGATACCCACCTCCTCACATGAACATTCACCCCAAGACAACATAAAGATAACGTAAATGCTCTGTCTAGTACACATTACCAGTTACATTGTGTCTTGTAGAATATTCTCACTCTGTTATTCTGCTCTCCAAAGCCCTTGCTACTCTGGTGAGTCTGTTTGAGCTATAAAAACTGCAAATCCGAAAATAAATACGGTATTATGGTTGCTCAATAATCTATTTTTGATGGCTTATGTTGCCTATGAAACTATGTCACTGTTCTCTGCTCAGGAAAAGTTGCTACATGAAGATGGGGTTTTATAGTTTATGTGTTCCCACTATTCTATTTAATACTATTAGACATGTTTTGGAGAAAAATATATATCCTGTCTCCGTTTCATGAACCTGAACTAATGTTACTGATGGCAGCACTTTGTTCGTGGCTGGTGTGCGCTGTCCATTGAGCCGGACACCATTTCCTGCTAGCACATTGCTAATGTTCAGCCTTCGAGGTTCATTTCATGGGAGGCTTGGTGATCCACGGGCATTATAGGTGATGAAGAAAAAGCAACTTTGAAAACAAGTCCTTCCACAGAATATATGTCACTTTGCTGTATCTGTCAGCATCTTTACACAAGAAACTAGATACCTCCGCTTAGTCCAAGGAGCACTGATGAAACATTTCCCTCTTATCATATGAAAAGCATGCTTTAGTGGTTCATCTGCTTATTCTAAGCATGCATTAAGTATGCTCATGATTTGCATGGCTGGCTGGTTATGTCAGGAGAGATTAAGGTAAGATCTCTGCTTTCTTATGAAGTTATAATTGGGAAAACCTTACAACAATCACTCTCATCGATGTTGATAACATTTAATCACATGAAATCCAGGATCCCGGAAACTGTCACAGTTTTCAAATGAATTGGCATTCGATTGGCTTCCAGTGGATTTTAAAGAGTCTCGACAGTTTCACTGTGGCTAATCAGAAACCGCAATTCTAATTTAAACATATTCCAGATAAACTTAAAGTATTTATGCAAACACTATGGATTGCAAAAATACGTTGTGACAGTTTACATTTAGAAGCAGCTGTTCGTGTGCAGGTTCAATCAATCAATCAATCAAAGGCATTTATAAAGCGCACTACTCACCCGGAGGGTCTCAAGGCGCTAGGGGGGGGGGGGGGGTCCGCTACTGCTCGAACAACCAGGTCTTGAGCTTCTTCCTGAAGGAGAGGTGGTCTTGGGTCAGGCGTAGTTCGGTGGGGAGGGCGTTCCAAGTCTTGGCGGCCAGGTGGGAGAAGGATCTACCTCCTGTTGTCGCTCTGTGGATGCGGGGGACGGCTGCGAGGGCGAGACTGGTCGAGCGGAGGTGGCGTTTGGGAGCGTAGAAGTTGAGGCGGCTGTTGAGGTAGGTCGGGCCTTGGTTGTGTAGGGCTTTGTGTGCGTGGGTGAGGAGCCGGAAGGTGATTCTTTTGTTGATCGGGAGCCAGTGCAGGTCTCTCAGGTGTCTGGAGATGTGAGTTCGTCTGGGGACGTCGAGGATGAGTCTCGCCGAGGCGTTCTGGATCCGCTGGAGTCTCTTCTGGAGCTTGGCGGTGGTACCGGCGTAGAGGGCGTTGCCGTAGTCCAGTCGACTGGTGACGAGGGCCTGGGTGACTGTTTTCCTGGTCTCGGTGGGGATCCACCGGAAGATCTTACGTAGCATGCGCAGGATGTTGAAACAGGACGAGGAGACGGCGTTGACTTGTCTGGTCATGGAGAGGGAGGAGTCCAGGATGAAGCCCAGGTTGCGTGCGTGGTCTGTCGGTTTGGGTGCGTTGCCCAGGGCAGGGGGCCACCAGGAGTCGTCCCAGGCGGAGGGTGAGGAGCCCAGGATGAGGACTTCCGTCTTGTCTGTGTTCAGTTTCAGGCGGCTGGTCGTCATCCACTCGGCCACGTTTTTCATCCCTTCGTGTAGGTTGGCTCTGGCGGTGGCGGGGTCGTTGGTCAGGTTTAAGAGTAATGCAGAGATATAAGTGGAAATCTCATTAGAATGTCAAATATATATGTGTTACAATATGAAGGTACACTATCTCATCCTGCTATATTATTGTATCAAGACTATGAACCACCACAATACAGTGAACGTAAATGTACAGAGTTTGGCACAGATTAACTAACACCATCTATATACTATGAAATATACTGTATTTCAGCAAAAACGACACATATGGAAAGGAACTACTACCATGGGGCACATTATTATTAGATTGGATCTTTTTACTAGTTATAAGGGGGAATTTTGCATCCCAATCAAAGTAGAATATATGTCGTTACTACGCATTCCGTTGCAACGCATGCCTTTTCCAGGCATGCGTTACAACGGAATGATTTTTCTACGCATAGCCTTTATCTCGATTTTTCCTTTACCACGCTTTTTTTTGGGGGGGGGGGGAACCCCCCCAAGCCCCCCTTTTATTTATTTTTTGCCTTTTTTTCACGTCTTCGCCGACACTAAAAAAGGACTGACGCATTTTTTCGGATGAGGTAGAAGACGTTCCGTGAAGACGTTGCTTGCGTGATAAAGACGGTCGTGGAAGCAATACGCGTTGTGAAGACGTTTACGAGGTAAGTGTACCGTTGTAAACGCAACGCGTAGAAAAGCCTTCGTGGTAAAGGCTGTTTCCCATCAAAGTCTGCCTCTATAAATATATGCAATTACAAAATCTGAAAATAACTACCCATGGACCATTTGAAAGTGTTTTAGATTAGAAAGGTTTACTTTAACTGCACATTTTCGCGAAATAAGCGATTTTGGAGTCCCCCATAAGAAGGGTTGTTTGAAGATGAGTTTATGGTAGTAAAATGGGGACAGGATGAAATAAGTGTAAAGGCAGCGGAATTAAAGCATGGAAGTTGCAAAATCCAGAGAGTTTTGAGATGGGCTTCTGTGTGTAGGGCGATTGTTAGTTCATACCATATTTAGGGTAGAACAGACTCTTTGCAAATTACACAAACGGTTCACAGATGGAAGTGCAAACTGGTAAAGTAGTGGGAATCTTACTCTCTCTGAGTATACCCTGGTACCACAAGTGTATTTTTGTGTTCTCAAAAATATTAATAAACACAAATTATGAACTTGTTATATAAAATTGTCATTTCATCTTCATTGTTTCCTTCACTAGATTTTTTCTCTCTGAATAATTCGGCCTACAGATAGAACAGCATTCAGTGTCTTTCAAAAGTGTTGACAGAGGGCCGTCATGCCAACACCTATTTTTGATCTTTTTTTTATCCTTTTGACTCCATTTTGTTTTCTACCCATATACGTCACAGGAACGACACAATAACATGATGTTCTTTCCCCTTGAATCATTAGCTCAAACTCCCTTTATTACAGCATCATTAACAGACTGAAACAGCGATACAGCCTACTGGCACTGCCAATTCCTGTTTTTTCCTTCAGTTTGTAAGATTTATTTCAGGCTTATTTTACACAGTAAAAACATGAGGTGTTCAAGACAGTTTTTTTTTAAAGGGAGTCGAACTCTGGGTGAGACTTAAAGTAATATTTTCTGAACTAACTTCACACTTATTTCACAGTTGCTTTCTTAATCCATGCACTTTAAAATTAAAAAAAATGATCCTGGTAGAATGTTGGGAACGCGGCCATAATAAGGGTGTTAACACAACAGCCGTTGTAATGAAATGGAACTTTGAGATTTTTTACGTCTGGAGATTAATCACAGCAAGGTTGAGCATGTCAGCAAGGCTGTGTCCTTACCTTCACTCACTGCCTACCAAACACCTTGGTTTATGTGCTGACAGAAAAACTATCCGCGGATTCCTTTGCCTCTACGTGAACCACTAACCTGAAATAAACTTTATGTTTGATTTTATATCTGTATCCAAATACTTCGACTGTTGCTTTGCTGCTTTTGCTCTGTGTTTGCAATGTAAGTTACTAGTCGGATTTAGTTATATTTGTGATTCGAAAATTGCCCTTTCAATCACTAACATCAGTAAGTCCCTTAATGTATTTTAATACATTTATTTGATGGAAACATAGGATTATTTACAAAAGAATTGTTATTTCTCACAGTCAGATATAATGCACCCGTTTGAGCTTGACCAGTTCAGTAATATAAGCAATATTCGTCTTTAAAATGTAAACATTTTCAATTATCCTACTGCACTGTCCAGGGAGTCTGTGAGAGTGGGCATGAACTCAGGTGAAGAATTGTTGCAGCTCACAGTACTGATCCACTAGCTAAATATAGAGGTCAGTGAATGCATTGTTTGCAATGTGCTAACTTTACTGAGAAGAATGCTAGACTATGGTGCAAATTACTAAGGATTGTCAAGAATTAATTATACATTGTATGTGGGTTGTATTGCTGGGCAAGCTGCGCTCAAGTAGACCTTAAAGACTTTAGGCAGAAATAGCACCCTGAAAATTTTAGGGGAGAATACCTGGCTTCCCAAAAAGCTGGGTGCTTCTGTATGTGTAAGTCGAACAGATAGAACCACTGACTGGCCAGTTATAGTTTAGCAAGCTAACTATACCTTGCACCCCCGTCGTGCACTGCTTATGTTCTCACATATTGTATCAGTCACGACATGTAATAAATAAATAAATAAATAAATAAATAAATAAATAAATAAACAAACAACATCTATAAATATACATATATATATATATATATATATATATATATTACCAACTGGTGGTCGCCAGTAGGTAGTTTTAGTTAGGACCTAGTTTCCATAGGAAGAGCGCTTTTTGTTTTGCCAATAACTTTGGCGTCGTTTGATGAATACTGACGAAATGTTTAAAACTAGCATTGCACTCAAATCAGCTGTTGTCTTGTAAGTTTCATGGTGATCTGTCAAGCTGGGGCTGAGAAAACAGGGGGTCCGAAAACACATTTTCCCCATGTCAATTCCCCTAAACATTTTAGACTTGACTACAGCCAGAACCGCTGAACAGAATTAAACCAAATTTGGCAGAAAGCGACCTTTTTGAAATTTGGCATAAATCCATTCAGTAGTTTCAGGAATATTATGGAAAATCCAAATTGTATGTATAAGGACGTGGATCCTCTGGGGATTTGACAGTCCCTGTGCTCAAATCTGATTGGCTGCCAACACTACATATCAGGAGGTGTTGGCAGCCATCTTGGGACTCAGCTTCAGCTAAGTCCCCCTCCCAAAAAAGTGAAAAAAATAGAAGGGGGAAGGGCAGGAATACCCTGACCCCCTAGGCATCTTAAAGGGGGGTGGGGGGGGGTCCCGCAGAGACCCCACCTAGGGCAAAAAAACATTACATTTTTTTAAGTCAAAATTGAAAAAAAAGTAGCACGGGCTCCCGGGCTTCTCTATTTCTTCCCCCCGAGTGGGCCAAGTCCTGGGAGCATGCAGGCTTAAATTAAATGTAAATGAGGGGGGCGCATTATTAGGTCAGCATTTCCATAGGCCCCCATCCCCAAGCCAAAGATGGGCCCCAGGGACCCCATCCCTGGAGCCAAATTAATCAAAAAGGGATGGGGGAGCGTGTCCTTCTTCCCTAAATCCTTGAGTCCCAGGGGGATCTCATCCACTGGGGCCGAAAATATATTAATAGGGAAAGGGGCACGCAGCCTCCTTTACCAAGACTGTAGCAGCCATGGTTAGCCCATTCCCCAGTGCTAAACACTTTAGTTTTAGGAGAGGGGGTGCCTGGTTCGCTCTTCAAGCCCAAATAGGCCCCATAGACCCCATCCCCTGGGGCCAAACAATAACTTGGCAAACATCCTGAGCCTTACAAGGCCCCAGGGACCCCATTGTATGGGGCTGGCTCTTTAACTGTGTCCCAGGAAGCTTACCCCCCAGGACAGAGTGGTTTTCTCTTTCAGCAGGAGTGTGGGCAAGAAAAGAAGTGTGCCCCCACCCAGCAGGAGCTTTCAAATGCTCCCACGGGGGGAGCCCACTTCTGTTTGCATCACAATTCTTAAAAATGCCACATTTTTAAAGTTGGCATTTTCTTACCTTTACCATTTGGTGCCTGCAGACTGTTTCTGGGTCGCATCACTAGGTGTGGAGGCAGTTTTCTTTGTGGATTCCTCCCAGACCTCCCCACAATGGAAGGTCTGGGTGTTGTCAGAATGGCCATCCTGATTTCACGCATAGGGCGGAGCTGCCACCTGCCACACTTGCACTCTAGAGACAGTACCTCAGCTAACATACAAAGAAGTCGGACAAACACTTCATTAGGGGTACAACCCCAGAAGTTTCTTCCACTTCAATATTGTACCATGCATAAAAAGGGGACTCTCAGACACACTCTTCAGTACACTCTGTGGATACTACGGAAGGACTGCACTGCTGTCAGAAGACTGCCCTGCTGCCTGAGCTTTGCTTTGCTCTTTGAGAAAGAAGACTGGACCTGTTCTCTTCATCCCAGGCTACCTGAGAGACAACAAGGGTCAACTGTCTAACTTCCTGTTCTGAGATACAGGGACACAACAAGCTCCGAGGCCTCCCTGAATCTTCCCAGCTGACCTGCTGCACTGGACATGTCTGGACCCGCAAATGGACCTGCTTGAGTCCTGCTTGCCTCTCCTGGAGTGAGTTTCAGATCCCCAAGTGGTTCCTCCCCAGGTCCTGCACCCTTGGCCGGCATCAGAGAGAGCTCTTCCTGGGCTAACTGAAGGTTCCGTTCCACTAAATCCAGTGTGAAGTGACATGAAGCCTTGGAAAGCCTCACTGCACAGCTGCAAGCTTCAACGGAAGTGACGTAGATCCCCTCAAACCCTCAAAGCCTCACCTTAGAGCTGCAGCCTCATTGAATTGGACACTGAGAGATGTAAAGGCCACACAAAGAGGTGCTGCACAGCTGCCAGCTTCTTCGGAACCAACGCCAAGTGATGCAAGACTCTGCCAAGCCCCAACATGCAGCTCATTCTAACCAATGAAAAGCCTCGCTACAACGATTAATCAGAACCGACACCAGATGACGTGATGTCTAGCAAAGCAACACTGTGCACCAAGGACATAAGGCACAATCCTCAGGAGGTCAAACTTGGCCCTGTACCTGGCCTGCGCCCAATCGTGGTGGTTCTGAACTTGTGAATCGTTTCTGATCCAACGCGACCAAATACCCTCAGTTGGCGGTTTGTCTTTTGTCTCTACTTTGATCTAAAATCTTCAAAATTGCATATCTCCAGTTCTACTGATTCAATTTTTGTCATTTTGGTCTCAAATATTTTACTACGTTTTTCCCTATTTTTCTAAATTAGCATGGGATTTTCCTACTGTTGTGGTTTCACTTTATTACTGCTTAATCACTACATAAATACTTTACACATTGTCAAGCTACCAGAGGGTTAAGCATAGGTTTATTTAGTGACTTTTGTGGTTCACCCTGACAAGGATTGTGGTTGATGCTTCAGAAGTGCTTACTCTTCCCTGAACCTGCAGCGCAATTTCTCACACTTAGAGTAACAAAATATTAATTTACTTCATTTGGTATGGTAATAGTATCTTACTTTGCATTAAAAAAACTCAGAAATTCCTTGAAAAAACACAATGGTTAAAGTGACTGTTACTAAGAGACTTAGGGAGTCAAGCAGAGATGAGCACAGCATTTTATTTCATGAAGTACAAGGTAGTAAATAAAGAACCCACACGTAGCCTGTCCTCATACATCAGACACCCAACAAAGACTGAACAACCGGTGCAGGACAGCAGCACAGGCCTAAAAGCAGTAATTAAAAGGAAACATAGCAACCAAAATGCATTCACTTTTGACAAGTGAACATGCTCTGCATAACAGGAGCTTGCTCGCTCATAACAAATTGTTAAAGGTACCGCATACTCCATACATTACTGCAATGTCTGATGGTACAACAGTGATGTTATAGTTCGGTGAAAAGGCCAGTTTAAACGTAACATTTTCAATTTAAAAAACACTGAAATTCACTAGATATATTTCTTGTAAGTAACTCGCACTGCTTATGATCTCCCATATTACATCACTCATGACATGTTCTATGACATCATCGATAAAATCACTGATGATAGCTGAAATAACATTTTTGATGGCAACTCTGTGCAGGTGTATGTGCAAGTTATAGTTACTTGAAATAGACATAGGAGACATATTATTATAAATATGAAAGAAAATGTATTTACATTAAACAAAGGTAGGTCTGTTGGTCCCTTTTAGGAACTGTTAATGGTAAATGTATATATACAAATTATATTTTTCAGCATTATACCCAAGTAGAAATGAGAGACCTTTCTGTGGGTATAATCTGGTTACTAAATGCAACCCAAACTTTGTAAAATATAACCATTCGCTTGACAAGCGTTAATAAGGCTGAATAAGGTTCTTCCTGTCATTATAGTGGGGTTACCTTGAGACTCGTGCCTTTTATGGGAAGCTAAATTGTCGTCCATGTTTTCTGGCAGTTGTTTTAGCGTCTAGTGATAACATTCTATCTGTGCCTCCTTAGTGGTATCTTAATGGTTCACCTACCAAACTGTGAAAGCTGGGTCTAACTCTTGTCTCAGTGTCACACTGTGGTAATTATTTGTCTCTACTAAATTAATCTGGAAGCCAGGAATCCCTCCTGTGCTAGTTTTGAGAAGGGCTGCTGGTATAAGTTTTATAATCAAAATCTGTCCTGTGATCACATCAAAGAATTACTTTAAGACCTGGTTGAAGTCCAGGTCCCAGTGTTCCGCTAGATCCCAATTCTCAGTAAGTGCCTGAAGTGATTTGCTTTCAGTCAAACCATGCCAACATCTAACCCCTCTATTCTTCCGCCCACTACTTTTATAGTTGGGAAATTTTGGATTCACACTGTTTCTCATTTCACCCATCTCAAATTCCTCCAATTCAAATCTATGCTCACCATATCAAACACAACATTCTCAAAATTGATCACAAAGCTTGCGCATCTGAGCACGGATCACTGAACTAACTTTTTGGAGGGGCTAATTCAGTAGAATTTCCAAATCACATCTCAGATTCCATGTCTTCTCTATTTGCTATGGCCTCCATGAAACATCCTCCTTTGAGTAATCATTCAAGCACTTTTCCTTCCCTTCTGTCACAATAACTGCAACCCACCCTTTTCTCAACATTTGCTCACATGCATTCTATTCTGTAAACAACAGCATAGCCATTCAATTACACAAGATATGAGATAGGCTGAAGCAAAATGATTTGGGGTTTAAGATAAAAGAAGTGCTTTCAAAGTATATATTTTAGTGATACGTAATCAGACTGTACCAAGTGCCAACATTTTAACATAAAGCTTTGAGTGACTATCAATTAAAGCATGTACTGGCTCACAAGCAGCATTTGCTTTTTGTGATGAACCAATTGCACACATTTACATTTCTTTAAGATATATATAGTTAGGACCTTTTTTTTCATAGGAAGAGCATTTTTCGTTAAGGTAGCAGGCACTCTGATGAGAATCCCTATTTCTTCTTTAGCTCTGTCTCTCACTTGGCGTCAGATCACAGGAACCCTGTCTGACCCTCCTCGCTTCACCTTAAACTAAAGATACCTAGAGGTCCATATTAACTGTTCAGGCATGTTGTCTTTCTAACAAAACATATGGAAACAGCTTCTATAAAATTAAACAAGCATGGGTATGTTGGTTCCCATAGATACTTCCTTCTTCAATCTTGCATGCAGATATTCCTTGCTAGCATTAAGGCCCGAGTCACCCTTGCAGTACAGGGAACAGGGCCCAATCACCAGGGCAGTGAAATGTGTTTGTTTATACAAATAGTTAGACACCCTGCTTTGGGTCTCAAGCCTAGCACTGATGGCCCAGTGGAGTGAGCAGAGGAGACAGCCTGTTTGGGGGATGAAGGTAGCGTTGGTTCTACAGTTGCTGTGGCACTGGGGCCCAGCCCAGGGGTGTGAGGTTGTTTACTGTCATTACTTGCTTGCATTAGGATCCAGGGCACCCTTACTGTGCTAGTGTTCCCATAGGCATTGAAACAATGGCCCAAGGGAGCGGATAATTGAACCAGAGGACACAGCTGAGCTTAAGCCTCAGAGAGCTGGTGCAGAGGAGGATAAGGCAAGATGTGAGCATATTTTGTAACAAAACACAGATGAGAGAGCGGGCTTGCAAGGAAGTAGTTATTATTAGTGAAGCAGGTGTAGTAGCGGTGGGGTCCAAGAGTCTAAGGGGTCCGTCACTTTTATGATTTGCTTTCTTTACAAAAGGTCATGGGAACTCATTTTCCTTTCTATCATTAGGGCTGAGGGAACACTTGCTGCAAAGAGGGGGGCAACATGTTGGAGCTAGTTATTGTTTATTGAAAGGGATGGAGAGCCTATTTCAAGATTGGAGTGATGGTCATCCACAGTGGGGGAGGGTTGAAAGAAGCAGAGATGATAGCCCGCTACTCAGGGTCACAATTTTCATGAGTGTTGCAGGTGCAGCAGCATTGCAGCACAGGGATGTGAGGAGCTCACAACACCCCAATTATGGGAGGCAGTGTGTTTGGTTAGGTTATGTGTTTGCTTGATGCATTTGCTCTTTTACAAGTCTCACATTTTGAGTGGATTGTGAGCTACAGACACAGTACAGCTGAAATGATCTCATAAGCCTTATCCCCTGGACTCAGACCTGCTTCTTCCATTCCCACAATTCTTGCCATAAAGGTTTATAGGATGCCTGACTTAAAAACATTTTGTTTGGGAATTCAGAGGTTAATGCTTGAAGACCTCTCACATAGCAGCTGCTGTATTGAGATATAGTGTCATAACCCAAGGATGTATTGGATATGTTATGTTAAAACAATTTATTAAGCGCACAGCGACTCCAGCGAAGGAGCATCCCGGCGCCAAGACAAGGAGCAGTTATAACACAACATGGAGATGATGCAACAGAGAGGAACAGAAACAAGGAAACTAAAATAAGAAGGTTTTTATGGCTCTGCGAAACGTCAGCAAGTCCTCTATCAACCGGATTTCAACTGGAAGGGTATTCCAGATTGACGTGGCTCGCACCCTAAAGGACCGGCCCCCCATCCTGCTGAGCCTAAATCTGGGGACAACAGCAAGAGCCCGACCCTGAGATCGAAGATTGCGGATGGGAACATAAAAAGAAATGGTATTGGCCAGGATCTCAGGGCCTATGCCTCTGAGGATTTTAAAGGTCAGACACAGGACCTTGAAGACAATACGCTTCCTCACCGGAAGCCAGTGCAAAGAACGGATGACATGAGACACCGGGCAGAACTTAGGAAGTCCAACAATAGCTCTTGCAGCGGCGTTCTGCACCCGCTGCAGCCGGGTCAGCTTAGCCTGGTTAGCCCCCACCAGCAAAGAGCTAGCGTAGTCCAGACGAGAGATGATAGTTGCCTGGACCACAAGCTGTCTGGTAGGGGCATCAAAGAACTTAAGCACCGGCCGTAAGCCCCTTAGTAGACCGAAGCAACAGGCTGCAATTTTTTTGGTGTGACCTATGAATGTAAGACCAGCGTCTAACCAGACCCCAAGATTCTTCACCTCCGAAACTAAGGTCGGAGTGGGGCCCAGCTCAAAAGGCCACCACTGATCGCCCCAAAGCTCCACTCCCTTCCCGACAACCATAACCTCAGTTTTTGTGGCATTGAGCTGGAGACAGTTAGCTGTCAACCAGCTGGCCACCGCCTTCAGTCTGGACTGAAACCTGGGGGCATCCTCTACCGCATCCCCGCTGAGAGTAACCGCCAGCTGTGTGTCATCGGCATATGAGACCATGGTTAGGCCCCACTGCCTTGCGACATCAGCCAGCGGTCTCACGTAGAGATTGAACAGCGTGGGACTCAGCGAGGATCCCTGCGGAACCCCCATGGCCAGAGGCAGAAACCTGGACTTGAAGGGAGGGATGGAAACACAAAAGGAGCGGTTGTCTAGGAAGGAGCGGAACCATTGCAGTGCCAGGCCGCCAATACCAGTCTCCTCAAGTCGCACAAGGAGGATGCTGTGGGATACAGTGTCGAATGCGGCGCTGAGATCTAACAAAATCAGCGCCGCCGTCTGACCAGCATCCAACCTTGTGCGTAGATGTTCCACCATCACCAGAAGGGCAGTCTCCGTGCTGTGACCAGCACGGAAGCCATTCTGTGTGGGGTCGAGGGCATTGGACCGGGTTAAGTGTGCAGACAGGGCCAGATTGACATGAGCCTCTGTTAACTTGGCAGGCCAAGGCAGCAGCGAGATGGGACGATAGCTTTCCGGCTTAGACGGGTCAAGAGATGGTTTTTTAATAATCGGCGACACCACCGCCCGCTTCCAACTGGTGGGAACAACCCCGGTCTCTAAGGAGAGATTGACCAGTGAGCGTATAGCCACACGCCCCACAAAGGTCTGGTCTCGAAAGAGGACAGGCCTCACTGGATCAGATGGAGACCCAGATTTAACTTGCATAGCAAGTTTGTCAAACCCTTCCAAGGTAAGGGGGGGAAGTGAGAGCAGGGCGGGCTGGTGAAGTGACTCCTTAGGACTACCCGTCGCTATGCCAGTGCTCGGGAAGGACCGATATATAGACTGGACCTTTCCCAAGAAGTAGGAAGCGAGGGACTCACAGTGTGTGACAGAGCTCTCAGCCATAGAGATAGCCCGCTTAGACATAAGGTCTTTCACCGCCTTGAAGATAGCCTTCGACGGGTTAGGGCTATTCCGAAATTCCTCGGCATAAAATGCCGCTCGGGCACGGCAAATGGCCCGGTGGTAGAGCTTGACGGACGCGACATAAGTGGCTTTTAACTCAGCCCCATATGTCTTCCGCCAGGCCCTCTCCGCCCGTCTACAGGCTCCCTTCAGAGCGCGCAAAGCATCATCATACCAGGGGCTTGACACTCGAGGGTTTATCTTCGTTGTTGCAACAGGTATCAAAACATCCAGAGCCCTAGTGAGCCAGGCACAGAAGAGATCATACCCCTCCTCTACGTTGTTAGGTAGGGCCAGAGGATCCACTGACAGAAGATGGTAAAAGTCATCCAGCCTGAGTTTACTCCAGGGCCTCCTGGATACCCGCTTGGCTGAAGAGGTGGAAATGTTGGTAGTCATAGGGCAATAGATGGATACCAAAGAGTGGTCCGACCACTCTACAGGAGCCACCGACGTGACTTTAGCCTCGATCAAGTTGGTAAAAAAAGGGTCAAGGATATGTCCCCCGGAATGAGTAGGCTGGGAGACCAGCTGAAAAAGTTGAAAGGCCTCTAAGTCCATAAGAATACTACGAGCTGTCAGACAGGATGGAGCATCAAAATGCAGGTTTAAGTCGCCCAAGATGGAAAAATTGGCACAGTCAGTGACCAAGGTGGCGACAGTGTCCGGGAAAGCATTCCTGAACGCCACATCACTGCCCGGCGGACGATACACCACCATCCCAGAGAGTGTAAATTCTGGGCTGACAGCGACTTTAAACGAGGCACTTTCACAGCCAGCGATCTCGAGAATGGACCACACACAGGAGAAACTAGATCTCACTATCAAAGCTATGCCTCCGCCTCTAGTCAGCCTATTCACAATGTACATAGAGTAGCCGGGAGGACAAACGAGGTTAGGAATAGCAGTGTCGGCCTCCTGAAGCCATGTTTCGGTTAAGGCTAAGATATCCGGGACTTCATTTTCAATCAGGTCGTGCACATTCTGTTTATGTGCAAGAATCGACCTGACATTAAGATTCGAAATCCGCAGTGAAGGCGGTAGCCCCCTGTAATGCCGAGCAGCAGGGGGACACAGCCGAGGAAAAAGCTGCGGAGGGTCAAGTGCCAAACCGTTACAGGGACAGCGGTAGGGGCCACATAATGGGTGGACGGGCTGTAGAGTGCAATGACCGCCCGCCCTGCCAATGGAGTACAAGTGCTCCCTGGAATATGTACGCATGGCAGCAATGATGGATCGACGGGAGCAGGCCAGAGCCCGCCACGTCCCGCACGGCCTTAGCGCAGACGGGCAGGACTCTGGCACAACTCCGGCCACGCGAGGACACGCCCGCTGCGCGATCCGCTGCGCTAGGGGAGGAGCATTAAATGCCCGCCCAACCACTGGCGCATGCGCAGTAAGCGCTGACTACCCGGTCCGCTCCCCAACCCAAGATGTCAGCCACCCCGGAAACCAGCCCGCCAAACGGCGGTGAGGACACAAATTAAAGTGCAGGTAAGGGGGAAGTGAGGCACAGATCCGCAGACCTAAAAGAAATAATAAATGCAAACTTTTAAAATTCGCGCGGCAGCGCCGTAACGCTCCTGCTGCAAATGCTCCTCGTCAGGGGAAAGGAAGGCGGGGACTCGCCTTAAATGCCCGCCCAACCACTGGCGCATGCGCAGTAAGTGCTGACTACCCGGTCCGCTCCCCAACCCAAGATGTCAGCCACCCCGGAAACCAGCCCGCCAAACGGCGGTGAGGACACAAATTAAAGTGCAGGTAAGGGGGAAGTGAGGCACAGATCCGCAGACCTAAAAGAAATAATAAATGCAAACTTTTAAAATTCGCGCGGCAGCGCCGTAACGCTCCTGCTGCAAACGCTCCTCGTCACCTTAACCTTCAATGAAGATCATTCTATTTAAATAATGTGTTTTGAGTTTCAATAGTATTTGACTTACTAAATCTTACCTAATTGGTAGGCTTCTCCTAAGTAACCTCTTGGAAGACAGCTGCATAGGCCACAGTGCCTTAAAATATAGGAGTTACAGGTATTCCTGGAAATGTTGCCACAAGGTAACTAGAAATGTTATTTAGATGTTTAAAGAAAGCTGACTTTGCAATTTCTGTATAGATATTCATTTGCACTTGGTGGCCATATTAAAATTTGTGTACCATCTACACAACCTAACTCTTATGGGAAAAAGTGGCAATTCCATAAAAATCCAGCATGGTTTGCTGCAATTGTCAAAGAGTGTTTGAAAACCAACATGGTTGTTTACTTTAAGCAACTCTTCATCTAGAATATTGTGAACAAAATGTGGAAAACAAACTCTCTGAAATCCACCCTTCTGTGGCTACTACACCTTGATAACAACCAGAAATTCAAGGCAACAAAGATGTTGAAGGCATGTGGGTGTAGACCTTCTTCTCTGTGTCCATGTCAACACTGGGATTAATTTAGCTATAAGACCCCAAATTACATTGCTAAATCTATATTTCTCACCAACTTCCTCGCACATCTGGGGAAATAAAGTTATTCTTACTCTAAAAAATGTATCCTGTCTTCTCTGCTGTAGAGCACAAACCCTCATTCTTCTGCTATGTGCGCATGCCAGTAAACATTCCATCTCCATTTAGACTATCCATTGACTACTTTCAATTGAGCTAGGTATTACAAAAGAATTGATGGTCATTTCATAAGTTTCCCTTTGACATGAGGACTACACTTCAATGAAACCTCCAAACACCAGGTCCACATCTTGAAAAGACCCCACCTCTGATATGGGTAAAAATGTGTAAACATATCTTCCCAAGTAAAGAGGACCCTTTCAAGATAAAACTATGCTCCTCTGTTTAAGATATTAAGATGAGAAGCCTCACAGTACATTTGGCCCATACGCTTATTACCAGACACTAAGAATGGGGCTGAATGTTTATGAGCAGATTAAATTGAACTATTTTTTGCTCCTAATCACATTTAAGCTTTGGTCTGATGATCTAATTACTCTTGTAAAACATTGTTAAAAAAAAACTTTTCAATAGGATTACTAATGAGTTATTGGCAAACTTGTTTTAACAATCTTTAATGCTTATATTGTCTGTGGAAATGTTTAACTTTTTGAATATGAATCACGAGCACTGGTGAAGAGACAATGCATTTTTATTCTTTTGTTTTTTTAGTCTCATATATAATAGAATGCTATTTTGCAACAAATGATATATAACTTGTTTGCACTACTGATGCTCCCACACTTAAGCAAATAAAAATCAAACATACTTAAATTTCATGTGATAAGGCAGACCTAATCTGATTGAATTGCTATCATATCTACTATGTTCATGCAGTCCAGGTTCTCTTACACTGGCTGAGCCACATTTGTTAGTAGAATAGGATATACAGAGCAGCCATTATGAAAGGAAACAAAGTTTACCATTCTTATATACTTTTACCCTCCTTGCCACCTGGTCCCACTTGATGGTTATTTGTGAATGGAAAATGTTGTTTTTTTGGAACCATTCACAAATTGTGAAGGCTAAGTATATTCCTTTAGGAAATCACATTTCGCTAATTGCAAATTGGTATTTGCAATTTGCATATCCAATAATCACAATGTATTTTAACTTGGAGACTTTAGTCACCCAGTCCACCACCCGCTGCTCAAAGTGCTCGTTAACACTGGAAGCTCTCGACAGACCTCCGCCAACTTGCACTCACTCTGCCTCTACAAAACCATGAAAAATCTACTCAGCACTCATAAATGCACATTCCCTCCCCAAACACAAATACGAAATATTGAACCTCTTAGACGATTACAATTTAGACCTTTTATTCATCACAGAAACTTGGGGTGACCCCTCCTCCGGCCCAGACTTTTGTACTGTATCCCCTGATGGCTTCTGCGCCCGCAGATACGACAGAACTATTAAGAAAGGAGGCGGCCTGGCGCTCATCTATCGAGACACGTTTTCAGTCAGGACAGAAATAATTCCCTCTATGGTCTGTGAAGCATTTACCTACCTGGATGTTGATCCTAGCCATGGCATATATGAATGCCCTTACTCATCTTATATGCTAATAAGTGTAACAATGTGTTGAAATTATTATGCTGTCTGTACTTATATATAAAAAGAATCAAATAGTTATATCAAACTATTTGATTGAATTGTTCCGATTTAATTGACCAACCAGTTAGTGGACATATTGAGTAAATTTTAACAAAACCAAAACATGTATGGAAAAACTATAATTTAGATGAATTCAATGTTTTTAGACAGACAAGCATGAATGCATAAGTATGCCTGGAACACATATTAGCATTAAGTTATAAAATAATGTGATGGGTATATATGTGAAAGTATAATTTTGAATTTTTTTACCATTGCTTTCCCAACAAACTTTTTTATATAATTAAAGAAAAGAATATTAATAAATAATGAAAAGATAAAATAATAAAAATAGATTTTTGATATAGAATACTGTTTTGGGTGTTTACATATTCTTATATTTGTGAGTCCACTTTTCTACTATGTTTCCTAAATGTTTTTTCATCTGCATTATGTAGACCCTAATTTAGGAAACTGATTAGGGGTACCCCTTTTTGTGCAAACCTGTGAAGCATTTACCTTCACGATAATGCTCACTCACTCCCAGTCCTTCAAGGGCACCCTTCTTTATCGCCCTCCGGGTATACGGGCCGAATTCCTCTCGGCCATGGGTAATCTATTGGAACCCTTAGCAGGAGAATCTAATTTCACCATCCTGGAAGATTTCAATTTCAACTTAGAGGTTCAGGATGATCAGGACACCTTATCCCTCATAGCAGAACTAAAAGCGGTAGGCCTCTCCCAAATAGTGACTAGACGCACACATTCTGCTTGCCACACATTGGACGGTCTATTCTTCAATAACCAGCAAATCTCTCTAGGTAACGTCCTTCCTCTAACTTGGACGGACCACTGTGCTGTTCGATATTGAGACAGGGAGGAACAATCCCCGTCACACCAGCTCCCTTCCCCCCAAACAGTTCAAGGCGTGGAGCAGCATTGCCCCTCATGTCCTTAAATAACACTTGCTATCCACCAAGCAAGATACCTTGCTGAACTGGCTGCCATTAACTACACACAATGGCTCCACAATGCTTTTAGTGAGTTGGTACCACTTAAAAATGCTTCCAAAAATATTAAAACCCCATCCGCCCCTTGGTTCTCAGAGACACTAAGACTTGAGAAACAAAGGTGCAGGAATCATGAAAGACGCTGGCGTCGAGATTATGTCAACGCAGAAAGAATCCGCTACAGGGAGGCAATGACCAAATACAAACTCCTCATAATCTCTGAGAAAAGTAATTACTACCTTAAACAAATTGAAACTGCACAAGACTCTGTCAAACAGCTGTTCCAAGTAGTAACCAAGCTATCAGGGCCAGGGACTAATCCCTCCATAGACGCCACCCAAACTCTCTGCAATTCTCTGGTCAGTTTTTTCCAAGAAAAGGTCAGCCATATTTACGCCAACTTTTCAGCCTACACCTAGACTGGCAATCTAACTAAAGTTCCCAGCAATGATAAAAACTCACAACCTCCCTGAACTCAGCTCCAGTGGCTATGATAGTACTCCTAATCTCTCAGAATTCAGCCAGGTCTCTCTGGAACATATCACGGACCTAATTTCCACAGTTAAATCCGGATCCCCAAATGACCCTTGCCCGCCATCCATTTTGAAATCGATCCCTGTCATCATAGGCCCCATCCTAGCAAACATCTGCAACTTGATGTTTAGTACAGGCACTTACCCCTCCATCTGGAAAAAGGCCATTATCAAGCCTTTACTAAAGAAGAATAACCTTGACCCCACAGAGACCAAAAACTACAGGCCAATTGCATGTCTCCCATTTCCCGCAATTTTTTTTTAAAAGGTCATGAATACTCAGCTGGCCCAATTCATTGAAGACAACAACTTACTAGATGACGCACAATTTGGCTTCAGAAAGAACCATGGCACTGAAACAGCCCTCATCAAGGCATCCGATGAAATCTGGATAGTACTAGATTTCGGGGGTGCTGCGGTCTTTGTGCTGTTGGATTTATCAGCAGCCTTCGACACGGTCGACCATGCCACCCTGATCGACCGTTTCTGGGCCATCGGCATCAGACATAGGGCCAAGGCCCTCCTGTCCTCGTTTCCATTTAATCGGACTCAACTAGTGACTCCCAGCGACTTCAACTCTCCACCATTTGCGCTCCCGTGTGGTGTGCCACAGGGATCATCGATTAGTCCGACCCTATTTAATATATACGTGTCGGACCTGGCGAGGGTCATCAAATCCAACGGTATGGGCCTAACTTCGTATGTCGACTATACGCAACTGGAGCTAGAGGCACACAATGACGGAGGGGCAGTTGCAGCAAATTTTCAAGAGGGAATGTTGGCCATCAGTGCATGGATGGCAAGCAACTGCCTCAAATTAAACTCAGGCAAGACGGAGGTGATGGTCTTTGGTAATCTCTCCCATAGCTGGTCCCCTACTTGGTGGCCAGCCAAGTTAGGATCACCTCCGTCCCCCGTCTCAAAGGTCAGAAATGTAGGTGTTATGTTTGACAACAAGCTGTCATTCAGACACCACGCCAATGCAGTTGTCTCCTCATCCTTCTATGTCCTCAGGATGATAAAAAAAACTCCTACCTTTTCTCCCAATCAGTGCCGGTAGAACTTTTATCAGCACACTGGTCATGTTGAAAGTTGACTATTGTAATGGTCTCCTTATCAATGCCCAGGAAAGGGTCCTAAATAAGTTGCAACTGGTGCAGAACGCAGCCGCCAGGATTCTGTCAGGCACCCCCAAGTTCAAACCAATATCCAAGGTGGTGCGACAGCTCCCCTGGCTACCCATTAGAAGTAGAACCAAGTTTAAGGCACTATGCATCGCATACAAGGCAATCCATAATACAGGTCCTGAGTTTCTGAAGAAAACCCTCCGCTCCTACATGCCCAGCAGACCCTTACGCTCATCAGCAGCGAACCTGCTGATTGTCCCTCGAACCAAGAAAGCTTCATGGGGCGACAGAAGATTCACTGTCACCACTACCAGACTATGGAACACGCTCCCCCATCACATCAAGACTAGTCCCACCCTGCTTGCCTTCCGGAATCAAGTAAAAACCTGGCTCTTCAACCAATGAGTCACCCGCTCCTGGCATTCCCTCCTCTTCAGTCCTCAGCGCTGAGACACCTAAGGGTATTTGCGTGCTTTACAAGTTGCTTAAAATAAATAAATAAATAAATAAATAACGGTATGAATGTTTGCTCCAGTATATTTGCTAATGTCACTTAAATCTCTGAATGCTTTGCAATTCGCAGAATAAAATAGGCAAGTCCCAGCAGCAGACTTGTAAGAAAAACTTAGAACCTAGACTTACTTTTTTCTTTAAAAATGAAACTCTGAGCATAACGATTCTTTTAACCATGGCTCCAACAAATTGTATGTTTTCATATAAAACATAATTTGAAATCTTGCGACATCAAACTCTCAAACGTAATTCATCCTGATGCCTGCAGCCATGCAATGAAATATGCTGCAAGACTTGTGCTTTATTCTAAAACATAGCTTTCAATACCACTCCAAAACATTCCTAATCTTCGTATCTCTAGCTCACATCGATCTAAGTGGAAAAATATGCTAAAATATTTGTATCTAAATGATGAAACCCGGCTTCCAAAAACAAGAAATAAGGGCCATTTGTTACATGCTTTTGAATTTAATGGAACCCATATCACTTCCTCTCAAGAAACAATGATGGAGTCTGAAAGGAAAGGAAGCTTTCCAATTAAGCTTGTTTAAAACTCCGAGACAAACTTTGGTGCAGCCCAAGAAATGTGATGAGTTTGCTTGATATGTTATGATTAATGCAGGGCTGTAGCTACAGTAAGACGGAAGACGCCCCATAAACAGAGAACTAATACCAAATGACACTATTTTTATGAGGCCCCTTCTGGCACACTCTGTAGCTTATAAATTTAATTGCATTTTTGCAGTTAGTTAAGGCTCATGCACAGAATATTCTCCACAAAGAGCCATCAGCAAATCATAACAATCCGATGAATGAATTATGGCTTCTTTTAACTGGCAGGGCTAGCAATAACATGCAAAATGCTACTCCATTTCCTCTCATCATTAGTGTTCTAAATGTTCGCAGGCACTGCTGCCCTGGTTCCAAAGGTCAGGCCGAGGACAGTGTGGTCAATAGGACAGGCTCTGGCCATCTGGGTAGTTCAAGGTCATTATTAAGATTATCTTAAAGACAACAGTCAAAAGTTTCACGATATATATATATATATATATATATAAATATACATACACAAAAAAACACACACACACATATATATAAACGTGTGTGTGTGTAAATAAATGTTTATATATGTGTATGTATATATATTACCTACTGGCGGTCGCCAGTAGGTAGTTGTAGTTAGAACCTAGTTTCCATTGGAAAAGCATTTTTTGATTTGCTAATGACTTTGGCGTCGTTTGACGAATCTTTGTGAAATCCTCCAAAAACAAAGTCTATCCTGGTCAGCTCGTATCCTGAATGTTTGGGGTGATTCGTCAAACGGGGCTGAGAAAAAAGGGGGGGTCCCAAAACACATTTTCCCCATGTTAATTTAAATAGGAAATTTTGCGACGAGCTAGAGCCCGAACTGCAGGACGCAATTACCCCAAATTTGGCAGAAAGGTAGAGCTTAGTTCAGAGACCTTTTTTTTAAATGTTGTAAATCCGTTCAGTTGTTTTTGAGAAATTCAAAAAATAAGAGTAAAAAAATCAATTTCCCATAGGTGACTTTGTGCAAGGCTACAGCTGAAACTAATGAACGTAATTACCCCAAATGTGGCACAAAGGTAGTGCATGGTTCAGAAAGCGACCTTTTTTTTAAATGGTGTAAATCCGTTCAGTAGTTGCAGTGAAATTAGAAAAATAAAAGTTTCGATATCTGGGCAGAGCCTAAGTGCCGTGCACGAGCTTCACTGTGATTGGCTGCCAACACTCCAAACCAGGAAGTGTTGGCAGCCATCTTGTGACTCGGTAGAAGCGAGTCTCCAGAAAACAGAGAAACAAAGATATAAAACAAGAGAAGGGGGCAGTGTAGAAACACCCTGACCCCCTAGGCATGCTGAGGGGGTCCCAAAAGGACTCCCAGGGCCAAAAAAAGCATTTTTAATAATTTTTTTAAATAAATAAATTGGCGCAATTGGCATTGGGGTCGCGGGATCCCGCATTTTATTTTAATGAGGTCCCCGGGTGGGTAGGTCCCAGGGGAATTTGTTAAAAAATAATAGCGGGGCTTGCTGGGGCTGCGAGCGCCCGCTGTGGTCCCTGCAGCTCCGGGGCTTCAGTCATGTTGGGGGGGGGGTGTTGCGTGGCCCCCCTCTTGGAGCTCTGCATGTGCTTATTACTTTGGCTTCGTTTGACAAAGGTTTACGAAATTATCCAAAAAGTTTCTCTGTTTTGATCAGCTCCTATATTGAAAGTTTGGGGGTTATTGGTCTGGGGGGGGTTGAGAAAAAAGGGGGTCGCAAAACGTGTTTTCTCCATGCAATTTCCATAGCTTTAGAGAACACTACAGGTGAATCTGCTTAACGGAATTACGCCAAATTTAACAGGGAGAAAGGTGATGGTTCAGAAAGCATGCTTTTGTTTAAATGGTGTAAATCCATTCAGTAGTTTTTGGGAAATATCAAATTTTACAGATATTGAAATTTGAGCATTCTGACATCTGATTAGCTGAGGAGTTACGACCACGAGCTTGTGGCTGATTGGCTGTGAACTGCTGAAACTAGGAAGTGTTGGCAGCCATTTTTTTATTCAGTCCGTCAGCTCGCATCTGTCCATGTAGAAGCCATCGGGTTCGTAGTTTTACCTCTGTGAGGCAACACTGGTATCTGGGTGTGTGTGATACCCTTTTCACGCTGCCTCTCCCTAGCTGAAATCTATTCGTAGCTGCGGGATGGTATCAGCTATACCGCCATCAGAAAGGATCCCACCAAAGACATCAGCAAAAGGCTCAAATTGATCACGGAGAAAGGGAGAGAATCAGGTTTTCTTTCTGACAAAGAATACGAATACCTCAATACCAATCAACCACGCCTCCCCACCATCTATACGCTGCCCAAGGTCCATAAAAATTTGCAAAAACCTCCTGGAAGACCCATTATTTCTGGATGTGGTTCCATCCTCAAGCCAGTGTGCAGACATGTGGACTTCTTTCTGAAACCACTCGCCGAGACCACAAGAACTTATCTTAGAGACACCATGCAGGTTATCAACCTAGTAGATGATTTGGATTTTGATCCAACTAAACAACTATTGGTGACACTTGACATCGTATCACTTTATAGGAGTATTCCCCGGCAACCAGCATTAGATTCCATGAGATCAGCACTTGAAGGAAGACCACAAACCACCAATGTTCCCACTGATTTCATACTCGAGCTACTTGAAGTTGCCATGATGAGCAATTTCTTCATTTTCCAAAATAAATTCTTTATACAAAGTAAAGGAGCAGCGATGGGAGCGGCCTTTGCCCCAGATTTGGCGAAACTCTCCATGGACGAATTTGAAAACAACCACATTTTCACAACAACTAATCCATTCAGCAGTCACGTCACCGAATGGAGAAGATACATTCATGATGTGTTTCTTATTTGGACAGGAGGTGAGATGGAACTTCAAAGTTTCTTCGAGTGGCTCAATACTCGCTCTGATGATATCAAATTCACCATGCATTTTGAGAGACACTCTATCGATTTCCTAGATATCAGCATCAAGGTATCTGAAGACCACCTCTACACCACCCTTTTCAGGAAACCAGCTGAACGTAACACTCTACTGAGATATACTAGCCACCATAAACGAGGTCTCCGTGACAACCTTCCGTTCAGCCAGTTTCTCCGGATTCGTAGGAACTGCACACATAAGGAGGATTTCTTCAACGAGTCAGACAATCTCATTATACATCTCATGAAACGAGGCTATCCCAAGCGACTTGTCAAAAGAGCGCGCAAAAGGGCGTGGTTTAACAACAGAGAGACACTCCTAACACCCAAACAGCATTGTTCAACCAACAACAGGATGATATGTGTCAGTCACTACATACTGCACCCGGAGCAATGACAAAGAAAATCATCAATGGCCACTGGGGACTCATCTCAGATGACCTTGACACCCAGGAACCAGGGGCGTAACACTGGTCCCCGCAGCCCCCGCGGTGCGGGGGGCCCTCACGCTCCAGGGGCCCCCTCACTCTCAGTGGAGGGAGACGGCTCTTCAGTCTTCGCAAATTAAATGGTGCTCCTGCGCGCACGGCCTCCCCAAGTCCCCATAAATTAAACTGTGCACGCACGCCATGGTGACAGCCTCTAAACCTCCGTGTCTTCTGTCTCTTTCTGTCTCGCTCCTCAGTTAGTGAAAACCGAGACTTCAAGAAACGGGTATTACCCTCTCTTTCCTCCTTTCGTTTATTTGATCCCCTGTGAAATGGATCCAAAAAAGAAAAACATTTTTGCTGGAAATGTTGTCTTTTTCTGACACAAGTGCAGACTCCGGGTGGAGAGAAATAAAACATTCCAAATGTGAAAAATAAATAACTAATTAAAGCAAGACAGAGTGGTTGCAAGGTGGCCAGATTGATTTATTTACACCTAAACACATCAGCGCCACTTTACAGTGTTTGCCAGTGAAGTGATACTTTTGTTTTCTCCTCCCTCTTTGAACAACATTGTTTTCCCAGTGTGGGAAAGTGCACCTTGCCTGGAGGTACTGAAATACCTGCTTGATGGGTGAATTGGAAAACAAAATGTGTACAGCGACTGTGTGTTTACGAATGAGGTCTTTTTAAACCATACTGCCTATGTTTTGAAAGGATATAAGCAATGGGCACTGAAACGGGTCCCTTCCGGGCCCTGTAGTCATGGCCTTACCTTTTCATGCAAAAGCACTCACTAATTTCAGAATAATGAGTGTAAAAGGAAAAAGGTAACCATGTTGTTCCTGCTTACATTTCACATGCTTTACTTAATCTTGCATTCCCTATGAGTGTTTGCCTTTCCTAGGATGTTGTTAATTTTTTTTAGGTAGCATATTGCTCTTGTCTAGTGCGTAATTAGAATTGAGTCACATCCAGGTGTTTATAGCGGGTCAGTGCAGTGCAAGTTTCTCTAAGTGGGACAGTATGGTGTTCAGTGGGGGAGAGGATGTGGTGCTATGGTCAGAGCTGCTGAAGTGGAACTGGTGAACCAGGTTCAGCCTTAATGACTAGGCTCCCAGCCCACTCTCCTGAGGGAGCACATTCCTGTGCTACACCTTAGAAGGCGCCACAAGATCTTAAAAGCCCTGGTGTCTTAGCACCAGCAGGTGGACCCTAGCGGTGGCAAGTGTGGATTAACCTTGAAGGCCTGTCCGCCACTATCCATGAAGTTCACCTCCAGTCTTGGGGACAGACCTATGAAGCTGCACACCATAGAGTGGCAGTGACTCTGTCACTGAGGTCACAGGACCCTTGAGCAGGGTGGCTCTAGGGCAGTGCGACCGCACCGGGCGCTAACTTCAGGTGGGGGCATTGTGTTTGTAAGTATAATATGGTTTTAAAAGCACTTGCTGTCTCCTTCCTGGCCACCAACATTTTTGGGCAACAATAAAAATGTTATGATAACTCCAGTGATTAATGTTCTTAGTAGAGAGAGATGGTGTTTTTTCTAGTGGAAGGGTTGACTCATGAAAAGGAAGGGCAGAGGTGTAATGTGCATGCTGCTAAGAACATGTGCCATGCAGATCACAAAATGTGAATAGGTCAGTGGGTTACTGCTTTTGTCAGAGAGACCCTATTGTTACTTGCAGTTAATAAGTTAAAGTCCTAACATAGAACAGTGAGCTATTAACTGTCATGTAAGAGCTGCATGCAAACTCCTAGGTATAAATTAGAGCATTGTTTTTTCCCCCAGTCTTCAATTATCCTAATGTTGCAAAAAAGGGTTCATTTGGGTAGAAATCAATTCTGATTATTAAAGAGAACCCCCAACCATGGTATTATGTTTTTAATTCTGAGTTTGTGTTTCTGCAGACCAATCACTATTAAACTATGCTACTAGTATGGTTGTCATGTGACTCCTACACCTTGTAGTCCTTTGTCTTATGTAACATTTCCTACACAGTGATTTACACACATATGAATGATTGTCTCTGTGTAATATGTATGATGTAAAGTGCTCTGACACCCTACACTGGTATTAGTGGTGCTGTACATTTTCTGATAATTTATTATTTTGAAATGTTTACACATGCTAACAGTCTCTGCAAAGATTTTTCCTTATTAGTACTAGTGGAACATACAACTGCAGCAATGAGAATGGTGACCAGTCAACCTTTGCAAAGGGCCCTCCACTTCACAGCAGCACAAGTCACATTTTTTAGTAACTTTTGATGTGTTTGAGCTATAAACAATTTATTAGTTAAAATCGTCAGATTATGCAGTAGATGATGTATTATGTGGCAAATATGTCAAAGCCATAGTTATGTGAAAACATTTGCAAACTAGGATATTTTGCCATTCATGTTTGAACTGCTCTTGTGCAAAAAGGGAGGAGAAGTGCTGATGACAGAAACTCTGTGGCTGGGAGACAAATGACTTGCAATTCCAATTTTAAGGATATTTGGTACATTCTGTGATTGGAAACATATCCCACTTTCTGAATGCATTTTAATGTCAATAACACATATTTAACCTTAAATAAACATGTGTATCTATTGGTTAAATTAAATAATGTAATAAGCTGTAACTGGTTAGTGAAATGGGAAACGAATACTAAAAATTGGGATATTTCGCTCTTTCTGCCACACCTCTCACTTCGCCCACTGACACAATCCATTGGTTATTCCCACCCTCTGATTCTTCTCCCGCAGATCCCCCACTTTTTACCCCCCACTTCGACCACTGCCTGGCACTAACATGCATTGAGACAACTGTGGGCTTTTACCACTGGGTCTCTTAGAGAATGACACCTCAGGCCCATACACGGGGGCTAAACACAGCACATTTCTGGGTTCTCCGCACAACATGTTTGCTATTTGACGCCAGACTTCTGTAGCTTGTGTTGAGGAAATTAAACATCCCTTGTGCTTGTATAAAACATAGCTGCCAAGTGTCGTTGGCACCATGTCATGTCCATTCGTAGCTTTTATCCAACAACACTTTGCATGCTGGAATGTTTAACCTCTTACTTAGATGGTCACAGAATGCAAGGCGCTGTTGGCTTAAAATACAGGCCTGGCTGGCGGTGTCACACGTGACGATAGAGCCATTTGGAGGCAATGGTGAATCTATAATTTAGCAGGCGTGTCTATACTCTTAGTAAATTGTAAATACCGCCAGTGTTGACACACTGAGGTCTGAGGCCTCTGTTTGTTATGAAGTAAGGCCCAGTTTGGTGGTTCAGGTCAGTCCTTGTGAGGGAAGCTGCTGGACTTGTTTTTACCATGCACTTTGAAAGTATTTTCACCTTGATGCAAGAAGAACGTTGGATCGTTTTACAAAACATGCTTGATGTTTGTTGATTGCCGGACTGGTGATTGCTTTATTTTGCACTTTGAAAGTATTTGTACTTTTTCTTTTGCTTTACCAGCTACAGTCTGTATAGATTGTCATTAGGTACTTGCTGATATGGTTTGTTTTTATTCTACATGCAGCGTTATTTATGGTGTTGCTTGCACTGATCTGTAATACGCGTACCTTAAATCTTGTATTTAGCATTGTGTACAATGCAGAAATGATAAATTAAAACAGACAAACATCTGCATCAATGTTCTGAAGCATCCAAACAATTTTCTTCCTCAGCCTTGTTTGCCTGCCTGTTTTGCAGTGCTTACTAATAAAGACATTATGATTTAAATTGCTTCCTCAGTTCGCATTATTATCATGCACAACCCTTGACAGTCGCTAGTGTGTGGCATGCAGATAGTTCACCAGTCTATTTCTCTTGACTTTCGCAGGATACTGAGTTATAGCTTGTGTACTTCTCATGTATATTGTCAGTCGAGTTTTTATGGAATTGCAGGTTTGGGTTGGTCTTTCAAAGTTTCAAGGAATTGTCAATTCTATTTCAGACCCTTCATAGTTGTTCTTTGTTCTTCAGCCATAGGCAGTTCCTGAGACAATAGGATCGCTCCTTGGCATTGTTCTGATTGCTGCCTCAGTTAAATAATCTGCTTTTGACAGTATTGTTACAAATGGCATAGCTTGTATGTTAAGAGTGATTCCCACTTTCTCATTACAACTTAGAGAAAGACAATATAGAGGCATTTCATTTAAATGTTGGAGGTTTCAAATCAAAATATGCTAGATTTCTGGGTGGTAGGACAAAATGGTAGATGGTGGGCCGCGCCACCGAGGGGGGGGCCCCTTCATGTGCTTTGCAGGGGGGCAAAATTTCGTTACGCCACTGCCAGGAACCTCCCATGCATGCTTTCAAAAAAGCCCAAAACATTAGAGATCATGTTGTTCGCTCATTCCTGGAGAGTCCATCAACACCCACTATCCAATGTATGTGGCACCTGCCTGAAGTTGTGGGACATTACAAATGCACCAAATGCAAGGCTTGCAGAATGTCAATTGAAACTACAACATTCCACTACAAACAACACACACTAGATCTCAAAGCCCACACAAACTGCAACTCGTGCAATGTCATATATGCAATCATCTACCTGTGCGACCAACTATATATTGGACAAACCAGACAGAAAATATATCAAAGGATCTTACAGCACTGTAGCAGAATCCGTTGTAAAACAATAGGGGTTCCCCTTGTCGAACATTTCACCGAACACACACACACACACACCCGAATCTATTAGGTGGTTAGTTATCGAAAAGATATCTGTGGGCCAACGGGGTAGCGACCTGGGACCCATTCTGAACCTTAGAGAATGCAAATGGATGTACCTTCTTGATACTGTTGTAAATGGACTCAATGAACAAGACGCCACTAATGCCCAGCTGGCAGGACTGGCAACTGAATAGAGGACACATCTATACTGACACCCATTTGTTATGAACAATACATATGTGCTTCATTATTACAGATGCTGTATACAATGTATGTTTGACGATACCAACCTTGTCACCTTTATACGAACTATCGAGTAATGTGGTTTTATCATGCATGTGCCACTAACTATGTTTGTTCAAGTGCCATAATCTATGCATTCACAGGCTAATTCATAATAACAGCAGAGACCATCTGTCATGAGTTTATGTTGGTTCCTTTTGCCGTATACCGCCCCCTTGTTCTACTGGAAACTAATCAACATGTTTTATTATCTATTTATTCACCCTTAGACTTGTCCTTAACTTTGTTTGCAAGGGTCTGTTCATACCGATTCATTTCCCGACAATTTTGCCTTGGAAGTCTATTCCCCCCTCCCCTTTTTCCAGTTACATTCCTCTCCCCCTTGCTCATTGGTTCCCTCGTAATGAGCCCCCAACACAGCACTTAGCAGCTGCACCACGTGTTGCATGTAGGCTTGTCAGTCGGAATCCTACAATAAAAGCCGATCTGACAGCTGCCCCCATTCACGAGCCGGACGGCCGCGGATGTGGTAAGCTTTTCTTTTCTCCCCCCAGTCAAGCAAGGGTTTTTAGGATTCAGACCCCTTTCATTCTGTTGAAAATAACCTTCAATCCCCCCCGGCTCCCTCACTTGGAGACGCCTTTTTCAACGAGTCAAGCATGTTTTTCATAGGAATCAGACCTTTTTCTTTCAGTTTAAATTAACTCGTAATCCCTCATTTGGAGATGCTGCTTGCTCCGTTCATGGCTTTTACGAGTCCGTCTCACCCGTTCTCGTTTCACTTCCAGGTTAATCGCACGATGCTCTATCACGAGCGCCTTGGCTTTAATTAATCTGAACACCTCGTGTATACTGTGTTCTTTTACCACACCGCTTTTTCAATTATGCACTGTGCGAGACCCAACTAATTAATCCTTCACTTCAGGTTGAATTTGTTTCCCTTCTCACTTTGCTCACAGTTCACCCCTGAGCTACTGTGTCTTAAACCAGGCGAATGTTTCTCCATATGATGAACACCTCGCACTTACTGTTTTCCACACTCCAACCCTTTATTCCTTTTGTGGTGCAACAATAAATTCGTAGACCTTGTCTCTTCCCCCATCAGATTTTCCTTGGATTGATTCCCTCCTGTGAGAGATTGACGACCTCACTTTCGGACAACAAGCTACTCTGGAGCATTGTCCCCCCCTGATACACACTCATCGTGTCCTATTCACAAGTAGGCACCTTACTTATCTCAGCATTCACCCCTCGTTCCAACTAGCATTGCTCCTCAGACTTTTTTCCCCTCATCTTCAGGTGCTCTTCATTGCCCCGTCCTGAAGAAGACCCCCATGTGAGGACCAAAGCTACCCTCTCCTTTTTGGGGTCGAAACATAGACCATTTACAAACCTTGCTACAGGCTCAATGGACTAAATGTGATGAATAACATGTACAATTGAGCACTGTCTTTTATCTAAGGAACAGTTGACCTATGTTAGGCTGAAAAAGGTCCTACTTCATGTATGAAAATGTATACATGTCACCGTACCTTTTTTCTGTCCCTCACCCACTGACTCAACACTTCCTATCCCACACTTTTCTTTCTCTTCAACTATGAGAGCACTGTCAAACAATACTACTATTAGTATTATTCTTTGGAGCAACTGTGTTGCCATCATATGTTTCATATTATATTTTGCATTCAATGCTTGTCAAAACTTGTAATTAAATATGACTAGAGCATCATACAAAGAAATTAGTGGTGAATGTAATTTTGTTATTTAACTAGATTAACTAATTACTACCATGGCCCTACTTTTCCCTGTAATGCGCATACAGACCCAGGTCTGGTAGTTTTATGTGGGTCACCCCATTGAAACTCAACTCTCCCTACATCAGCAGGCCGTGGCTATGCCTTTACAAGCCAGTGCGTCGGCTCGGAGCTCTGTGAGTCAGTCTGCCGGCACGATCCGCTACACTAACGAAACACCACTGCACTACCCTAAATCCTAAAACACTATTTCCAGCACGAGCCTTCAAACACTACACAAACACTGTACTACCCCAAATCCTAAAACACTACCCGCAGCACAATCCACTACAGCACACAAACACCACTGTAGTACCCTAAACCATAAAACAGTACCCGTCCGTCGGCTCGCAGTTGTGCGTCTGCGAGCCAGTCCGTTAGGTCATAGGTGTGTCTCTGCTAGCAGGGCAGTTGGCCCGTTGCTGTCCCTTTGCGAGTTAGTCCCGAACTCTCCCTCTGCGAGCCAGCAAGCTGCTGTGGATTTGCGAGTGGGTGGCCCGTAGATATCCTTGTGTGAGGCGAGCCACGGGCCACAGCTCTCCTTCTGCGAGACTGCACGACGGCCCGCAGGTTGTAGCCGGATTGCAGCTGTCAGTCTGCGAACCGATATTAGGATTATAAGGCGGCTCTAAAAAGAGCCCTTGTGTTTATTAGTTGGAGCTACATATAAGTGCGGATGCACCATTTCAGGTTATTCAGAAAAACTCGATTTCCCTGATCTGTGAAGTGTACTCCATCACTTCTGTAGATATGAGCCATATCAAAGCGTATGTTGTTGTTGTAGATGGAACCCATTCTATGGTTTCTGAGGTATGCAGACACAGCTTTGTTAACATTCTTCCTAGATTTTTCAATCTGAGGACACAATTGGTTTGACCATTTCCACTTCTGTCTTTGGCATATATTGGAATATACAAAGACAGTTTGAGGGAAAAGCAACATCAGTTGTCTAAAGGTGTCCTTCATAAGCATTTCCAAACCTATGCCAGTCAATGTGCCTAGGTAGTTTCCACCACAGTGCACAATCATGAGGTCAGAGTGTTGGAGATGCAAACAGGTTTTAACCAAAGGCAACAATTGGTGCCACTTCAATCCTCTCTGTGCAAACCATTTAATGTCCACATTTTGTAAACCTAGGTCTAAGTCAATACGTCTCTGTTTTGTATACTCCTTGCACCAGAAAACATAGCTATGTTCTACTATCCACACTAGCATTTTGAAGGTATGGCTGGGAGGTATGGATAGATGTCTGTAGCTCATGCAGCCCGTTCGTAGAATAAGAGATATGTTTAAAGATGGGGAACTACTTTCTTTTTCCCATATAAAACGATAACTGATTGGGAGATGAAAAGTTTTGTTTTTTAAAAGTAGGGTGCACATTAGTTTTGTGGAAAAGCATTTTTGTGATTGGTTAAGAAAAAGCACTTTAAACGTGGAGTACATATCATAGGATAACATTTTCTCAACTCAACCACACATGCTACTTGCATTTGGAAGGCACTGTTCGAACTTAAAACAATCGTGAACTTTCAACTTGCACGTGCCCTTAAATGTTAGAGAAAATGTTGCAAACAAATATCGTTAGGTTCAAACAAATTGATGAACTTTTAACCTGCACGTGTTGTAGAATGTTCTAGAAAGTGTGTTGATAGAATACGTTGCACTTCTGACTTCTATGTGTCCTTGAATATTTAAAAAATTGTTTATATGGAAAATTAAAAAATAACCAATAGAGAGACGTTTTGCAATCTAAAAGAATCAAGTAACTATTCTAATTTGTTCTTTACATATATTTATGTGTAGCAACAGAATTACAGACACAACAGCACCAGGAAGAGGAACAAGCAGGGAGTGGGGGATGGGGGAGATGGGCACAATGGCACACATGCACAATTAAGTACAGCACAACTACAGACAAACCATGGCCAAACTTAAACACACCAACAAGGAGCACAAGTCACACAACCTGCCAACATCACACCACTGAACAAGCACAGAAGTGAAAATCACAGTGCCTGAAAGGGAGAAGGGTGAACAAAACCTCATATGAAGGGATATCTCACACACAATGCAGCACACACACATAGGAAGCAGAGCACACCAACATCCAACACAATGTTGTCCAAACACAAACATTTGCACAATCAAACACAGGACACAAATGCACCCGCCTGTGGCGGATAAATGTCCAAAAGCGTCAGTACGAAACAGGCACATGAGAATGCATAAGTACAAACACACACAGTCTGGATGGGGTAGCAATTCACGTATGGCAGGCAGCCAGAGAGTCCGTGACACACACATTGGCATACAAATGAAGACACAACACATTTGGAGACAAGTGAAAATGTGGAAACTTTATAAAAAATAGTGTGTGTCATTACGGCCAAGAGTAGTGCCACGATATCCAGAAAAATGCAGCAGCATGCATGAATAAGGAATGTAGGAAAACGTCCATGTTGACCTCGGGGTAGTCCATCACCAACACACATCAGTGTCAAGCAGCATTGGTTGTCCGCGTCTCGGACATGAGTCGACGCCAATGCAGCCATGTCCACTGTCGTCTTGGGACATGTGACCAGATGCACAACGTGCAATGATGCGGCGAGACACGTGCAATGTGGCACATCGAGTCGTGGTTGCAGGTACCTTGTTACTCATCCATGAACGCAAGTGCAGCTGCGTAAGCCACTATCTCTAATGAGTGATGGTTGGCCACAATATTTAATATGTCGTTGACGTAATCCACCAGCTGACCGGGACAGATGTGCTGACTCCAACCACTGTACCCAATGTGCACCAAAGCAGAATCGGGGAGTGGGTCAATTTGCTCACTGCATACTACGACACATGCAATAATCTCCCAGGCCCAGTTCCCAACATGCATGACAAACATCCATGCATGCCATAAACGGGCATCAGCAGGACACTCATAGTTGTGGGCCAACAGGGGTCACACACATCCGTCGTAATCCATGTCAGCTACCCACACGTTGGAGAGGCACAATTCAATGCACCACTCGGATAGGCACGTGCGACATTGCAAAAACAGGTTAAACACAGGTGACGTCCAATATGCAGAAGCTCAGATGGTAAATGATCCGCAGCACTGCCAAAGGCAGTGCACCCAAGACATGCAGCAGACGTGCAAGGTATAGGTGGACGTGAATGGAGTCGACCATGTGTTCGGGATACCCTGACGTTGCGTCAGTGGCTCTGCTTGTAGCTGCACTGGCTTGCCGTGTGCCAGTCTTGTGGATGAAATGGCACAGCTTGGTGCAATGAGCCAGGTCTGTGTGCAATGGGTGCAGGGCAGGGGTGTGGTGGGAGTACGTGTGAAGGCCATTTCACGCATGCTAACTACAACGAAGGACTTTCAAGTGTGAGATGTGTACTCGTTGTTCTCAAATCGGGTAGTACGTAGTGTGGGAGACGGATGAAAATATTATTGTATCTGTCAGGGGGAATGGCCACTTTCAAGTTCCTTCTCAGAGCAGCAGATGTACTAGCGTAAGATCGCTAAGTCAAAGAGCCTTTCATCCCTACAGTAACTTCTCCAGCTGCATTCATACAGGATGTGTACAGAGGCCGGTCTTGGGTGTTCTGGGATGTCTGCGACCCCGGTCATCATGGATGAGATTCCCAGCACGTGGCACATGGGCGGGTTCACTGTATGTTACGTTGCTCCTCCCTCCGCCGAGCCCCCACACTTTTGTGCGCTGCGCTGTTGTATCCCATGCACTCCCATGGCACACCATTGTAATGCCTATTCGCGTATGTCCTGCGGCATTCAAACCACACCGTGACACTGCCCTTTGGAGGTGGTGCATGACACTTTACAACATCGACTGCTGCAGCACTTGTGGCGGCCACACCAGAACACAGAGACTCATTTACCGCACTTCCTGCACACGGACATGTCGGAGACACCCCGTTCCACTTGCGGATAGGCACACCCCTGCACTGACCTGTGTACACCAGACCAGCACACGCCGCTTGTGCATGCAGGAGGATGCGTGCGTAGCTACATGTCCAGGCTCACTGCCAACGCTAAAGTGACATGGTAACGTTCGCTGAAGACAGCACACTGTGATGTTGCAGGGCTCGTACCCATCATGCTAGCACAATGACCACACGGACACACTTGCTCAGATGCGGGTTCGGGGGGCGTTGGCGGTCCTGGGGTTGTTGCGATGAGTGTTGTGGCCCTCATGGGTATCCGTGTATCATGCTCATTGACTTTATTGACTCCATGGCACCTGTGGGTGTTCCGGTGTGGCTCTTGGCTGTGTTCCCTTTCATGCGGCAGGTAGTCGTCCTGCTTAACACCAGCAGAAAGAAGGTGTAACATCCCTGGTGCTAACGCGGCTTATCGCCGGAATTTGTTTTGCATCGCAGTTTTTGCCTTTCGTTATGAAAGTTGTGATGTGGTTTTTTCATGTACAGAAAAATAAAACGAACTGGGCAGTGTATCCCGTCAAGATCCAGCACCTGACCCACTATTCCCAATCAATATAAATACAATGAGATTTCTTCATTGATTTTGTGTGTACACTGTAAATGCACCCACTACCACAGTGCAATTCAATACAGGATTTTATTATTTAGAATAAATCGCAAAGGTGCACCTTGTGTGTTTTTGCACGGGAACGCCTACTCTGCATCTCATTATCAGCACTTTAATGCAACTAAAGTTGAGATAACTCTAACACACTATTCAGAAGCTGGTGCAAACTGCAGACATCACCAGTATTACCGCGATAACTGCCCCAGATTTAACACCATGGTGGACACCACCAAATAACAGTAATAAGAACGAGAAAGAGTCACACAGAACTTAAGTAACAACCAAAAACGTTATTGAAATTTAACAAACTCAACAAAAAACAACAAGGCTGAAGACTCCTGTCGGGTCCATCAATGTCGATGACACAGCCTGGAAAATAAAGCACACAATAAGGCCGTTTTTAATGCGCATAAAAAAGGAGTGAGAAAGAGGAGAAGGAAAGGAAGGGAGTGAGAAAGGTAGAAGGGAGAGAGAGTGAGATAGATAGAAGGAAAGGAAGGAAGAGAGTGAAAGAGTGAGTGAAGAGAGGGAAGTGAGAGAGAGGGAGAGAGAGAGAGAGAGAGAGAGAGAGAGAGAGAGAGAGACACTGCTGCCCCTGTGCATCCATGACCAAATAATTACCTGCTGCCACCGAGTGTCTACCAGTGAGCACTCCAAGTGCCCATAAAAGCTCCAGGGCCCGGTAGCGCCTCCATGGCTTGGTGCACATTATGTGGACCTGCTCAGGAGCCCAGCAGATCCCACACATGTCACTGAGTCATCAATGGCAGAGATCACATCAGCTTCTGGTGCCGCTAACCCTATGCAATGCAAGTCAGCGCAACGTGGTGGTAGGCCACTGACTTAGGCTTAGTTGTAACTTAGTATTCTGGAATCAGAATGGAAGACTGGATTACTGTTGATAAATAGTAACTTAAGTAGTTGAACTGCGAATCCCCTGATATTACTTGTTGACCAGATGAGATCGGTCAATTTAGTTATTGCAATTGTTGTTTACATAAGTGTTTTTTGACCGTTGTTGAAAAATATTGTATTTGTTTGACACCATCCATCAAAGTTTGTCTCTTTCTTATATCTTTCCTGTTCATCAGCACCCAGGGGCAGACCAACAGGGACTGGGCAGTCGGCAGGACACTCAGAAGAACACCACCAGGAGGACACCGCTGAGGGCTCCTCTGCTGGCCCCAGTAAGTCTTCTTGTTTTTAATAATATTTCTTATTCCATAACTTTTACTGCCCCATATTTTTCCCAAACTATTGTTTGTTTCCAAATGCTATTTTTGCACCACCAATTATCCTTCGATCTGTACGGTTTCAAAAATCTTATCCCTGCCTCCGCTATGATGACTCTGAGTACTACTACTACTACATACTATCAGTCTGTCTGTACTGTAGTAGCTAGTCTTGCCCAGTTGGCCAGTGCCACTCTTTGTGAAAGGTTGTAATATAAAACTCATATTCACCAGTAGCTCGAGCAATTGAGTCCAATCCGTTGGGTCGTCGTCTTCTACTACTTTTACTCTTATTGATCTTGAGGCTTTGAAAATTCACAGCAACAACAGCCCTACCAGATTTATTACTATGATACCCTACAGGACATACTACTGTTGTAGGGATCTTGCACATACACAGACATTTGCACCAGAAAATAGGATGTTGGTGATGGTAGGTTGGACCTTCCTTGCACACCTCAATCAGAAATTCCGCACCCACCACAATTCCACTGCTTGACTATAGTACTGTCTTGTCATAACTATTAGGTCTCGGAACCCTCCCCCCAAGATACCCAACAAGTAGACAACCCAGAACATAAAACACCCAACCTCTCAGTCGTGGAAGCAATTCACATGCACACCCTTACTTTAATTTGCTCACTCGTGTAAGTTAGTCCACACCAAATACCACCAAGTCTATGTAAGTTCAAAATGTTTATTTCAATTTGAGAAGGTCTGTACACTGTTTTCTTATAAATGCAGCACCAACTGGAAAATCAATAACATTAAAACAATATACAGTGTTACACTTATACAGTTGGGAATTAAATCATGATAACTGAACAGTGGTGGAAGGCAGCACCACCATCCCCTAGGAATTTAGTTTATATAAATGTATAAATGAAGATGTGAGTGAAGGGACCCCTCACCTTAGAAGAACCTAGTACTGGTAGTTGTTGCATCATTCAGAAGCTCTGGTTCGTAGAAGGGAATCTTGCGTCTAATGCGAAAAATGAAATGGTGTGCGTTAGTATATTGCAACTTGCAAGCATTTCTCAGCCGTGCCAAAAAGTGTAGCATTTATGGATAAGCAATATGGACTAACAGTAACAGTAGTACACCAGTACTTCCTAAAAAAGTGGCTTGTTAATGTTTGTTGACCGCTAGACAGTAGCAGTGTGAGGCAGGTCATGTGGGCTCAAAGGTGTCTTTTTTTTTTTTTAAATCTGTTTTTTATTGATTTTACACAACCATTCAAAGAAACAACAAAACATGATACGATATCATAATCATATGTGGCTCAAAGGTGTCTTAAGAAGCTGCAAGTTAACGTCACATGTGCAAAAATAAAAGACACAAAGGTTAAATGGTAGCATGGCTAGGGTAATTAAGCAAAGGCTACACTGATCATATATAACTATTAGTGTCTACTCTACTACTACCTGATTTGTACTAGTGATGTATGTTAGTATTAACTCATTTTTCAACCTTGCTACTGATCAATAGGGGGGAGGTGTATATGACGCCTAATAAATGTGTAATGTTTTCTAGGCGCACTACCGACCACCATTGCCGGGGCCAGCGAACAAGGCGACGCGGAGGGCGAGGATATGGCAGTTGCTGCCGATACCGATGATGGAGCGGTAGGGGGAGTGGCAGCACCAGTGACAGGCGGTGGTAAGTTAGATTCATAATCCTTAACTATTGTTGAACTTGACAGTACACTCACTGCAAGGGTGTACTGTATGTATACGTATACTGTACAGTTGTGACTTAGGGCCCCATTAGGATGGTGGGCGTATGCCCCCGCCGGGCCGGCTGGAATTCACAGCCGACACCGCAGGGGCAAACCTCCTGCCATCCCTGTACAAAATATTCAGACCCCCCACATGTCGACCAGGCGGAAAAGGGCTCAATATGCCGGTGGTGTCTCTCTGAACACACCGCCAGCCATATAATCTGCATTTTGGAATGCCTTTGCGTGGCGGCATTGCCGTCCGCCACGGAAAGGCATGCAGACATTGCAGAGTATGCTTGGGTGCCCCCATGGAGGGTACCTACCTATGCTATGGTACCCCCCGCCTTTCAAAGCAAAACGTGACAGGCTCCGTGCGGGGCCCGTCATGTTGTGCTTGGAAAAGCAGCACAACATTTTAGCATTGCTTTCAGCAAAGCCAACCAGAATGTAAAAAAAACCAGGATACGCCCGCCACTGTGCCGGGCGCATCATCCTAATTAATTGTCCCCACGGGACCCCCACCCTTTTTAGCATGAGGATGGCGGGCGGACAAAGTCCGCCCGCTATCTGATGTCGTAAGTAAATATGAGTTGTTGGGGACGTTTGAAGAGTAAACTAGAAGACTAGAATTCCCTTTAATTGGCATAGTAGAGGGAGTATTGAGTAACCAATGGCCTCATCTATCTGATTTCAACTCCGCTTTGAAAGTTTTATGGAGAAGAGCACCTGGTGCACTGTTCAACTAAAAAGTGAAAGACGGGTGGAAGGAAGAAGGACGGGCGACATTTAAAATGTTATGTACTACTGTGCTTTATTTTATAGTGCTACTCTACCATGCCACTATGTGTATAAATAATTACCTTGTCCTACTGTTTTTCTAAGAGTATATTTTACAATTGTCTTGTTTTTTCCTTTTTGATACACAGCTACTCTGAAACAAAATCGGAAGGAGTTGGCCGCCAAGGGACGGCGCCGGAAGCTGGAGGCAATCCAGCGAGAATACCGGTGGCTGGTGGTCTTAGCCGAGGAGGAGGAGGAGACTGCGGCTGCAATTGTTGAAGCCTCCTCCAGTGGCCCGGGCCCCAGCCACCGCCCTCCAGCGGTACGGCGCCACCGTCTGGCGGCTGCCCACCGCCACCGTGCCATCTCCGGTGCCCCCCCACTGTGGATGCAACTGCCGCACCCTTAGACGCCGCGTCGCCCGTTTAGAGGGCGAGATGCGCCAGGTGCGTGTCCTCCTTGAGTCCCGCCCCACCACTTAGTCCCTGTCATCCTGTTCTGCCCCTTTTTTAATTCTTGTTTGGGTAGGTGGGTGGGAACTTGTTTGGGCGTTACGGACTTCTATGGACATTGGTTGGGGTTAGGAAGGGGGGTGGGTCAGCTTTTGTGGGTTTAGTTTATTTTTGTTAGGGTAAATTAAATATATTTTTCTATGTTACATGCAATGTTGTTAATTTTTTGTAGGTGGGGTAACTGTTTTACATCACACTGTTTCCTTGCTGGTGCATGGCCGCCCACAGCCTGTGTTTGATTTCAATAATTGGCTGACTGTATAAGACTCAAACAGATAGATGCGACACACCTCACTCATTGACTGGTCCTTCTAGTACTTTCAGTCTGTCCTCTAGTGTATGCATTCTTTGTACTGGTGTGTGAAAATGAAATCATTGACAACATGTCCATTATTAATTCTGCCTCCCCCAAACTTCTCTCTTACCGGTGCTTGATGTTTATGTCCAACTGTGGCACAGCACTGGCTGCATGGTGAAGATGGTTTCCTTTTTCATACATGCCATGATTGGGGTGGTGGTGGTGCTAGCATAGTAGTAGTAGTAGACACTGGCAGGGCGGCAGCATTTGCTAAAAAAGAAAAGGAGACAGTCAATCGCCTTTGAGAGACTGTTAGAGGAGTAGTTGAATGAAGTACAGTACAGAACTTACCGAGCAACAATAATATGCTCAAATATTTGACAAAAAAACAGAATGGTGGTTAGGATAGCCTACTAGACAGAGTTACAAACTATAGTTGTGTCGAGCCACTTGACTAGGCCTACAGCCTAACAGTTAGTGCTGTATATGAGGAATGACAACAAACAAATCCAATCAATGCCGGCAATTCATGCTGAGGTATATGTTCCTTTGTTAAAAAAAATAACCTCTGAAATATCCTACTCATGGGTGGCCAAGCAGAAGAAGATCATCGCTCTGCCTTGAAATTAAAGTAGTGTTGCTTTCACCACATCCGCCCCAGCAAGTGTGTGATTAAGTATTGGTATACATTTAATTTAGTTACACCTCGACAATAAGTCACACAGCCCGGGGGAAGAGGGTTAGGGTTTGTTGAATGGATGGGAAGGGGGTTTTTGGGAAAGGTTTGACATAGAAAAACAGTATGCATACATAGACAAACAAACGACAATCATTGAAGACTACCATATCCATATGTTAAGGGAGAAAAAGGCAATGCATGCATGATGATGAGACCTGGATTACATACACTTCTAGTTCTTGTTCTGTTGTTCCGGCCTTAATACTTTTACAGATAGCAAATAGAAATTTTAAATATTGGTAGGGAAGAATCGTAAACACAGAGCAAACCTAATGATGATAATAACAACTCCAAGAACACACTGTTGTAAAGATTGTATACAAAATATTAATCAAATTATTTAAAAGAAGATTAAAGTGGATACTGTTACTGTGTTATCCTGGTAAAAAATGTGGACTGGATTTGCATCTCGGCATTCCTCTTGCTCTTCTCGTCCATCAATCTTGGGTGTGTCGCCTCGCCACTCACCATTGCCCGGCTGGAAATAAATGTTGATTTATTGGTAAGGTAAGAATGCATTGTAATGTTTTCCAAAGTATAGGGCAAGGCCCGGCCTGTAATTGTAGATGGGAAAACCAAAGGGGATATTGAGAAACAAAGTTGAAACAAATGCACAAGTTATGGAGCAGTGCAACAAGAACACTTTCCGAGGTGGCATGTATGCATCATCTCTACTCTAGTCTGTTTCCAGCATTGACCTTCAACAGTAACAGGAGAGAGCAGGCCCACAGTGCTTAGCAGTAGCACATCCTACGTTAACACTTTAGAGTCCTTTTTTTTTCTCTCAAAGAGTTGGACAAACGCAAAGCACATTATCCATTCCAAACATAGCATTTTACAGTTTAAGTTAGTAAAATCAATGCACTGCAGTCATCCCACCGCTACACTCTATTCAACTTCTACACAGATATTTGGGTCTGCTGTGGTTGTTGTTGACGTGTTTACCTTTAGGCTTTTCCGTTTTATGCCACTCATGAAACGTCCTCCTGACTTCATCATCATCTCTGATACTTTTACTGACTGACTGTGAAGATCGGCCTGCAGTATAAGTAAAATTTTTATGACACAACACAACAAGAGTAGAAATATAAATATTACTGACTTGAGTCATTCTTTATTGTGTACAGAAAGATAGATTACTAGTACACTTTGACATCACTTTGTGTACAACAAACAAACAACGGAAACACAAAGACCAATCGCTCAGAGTCAGGTGTCCAATGCATGCCATTAATTGTCATCATTACCTGTTCCTTCTCATCTTAAGTTAACGGGCCGTCTATTTCGCCATCATCATGATGGACGGTGCTGTTGTGTCAATCATACTCATTGCGCAGATTGAGTGAGTCCCCTTCCTGTATTGAATTAAAAGCAATGTATCACCAAGCTGCAGGAGAAGTACAAATTTCTTATTTGCAAGAAGGGGAAAATTGAATTCACCTTGAGTTAAGTTTAGTGTGTTCTGTAGAAAGTTGATTAGTGGCAGTGCACAATTACATAAATTCATGCACAACAAACACAACAAAATCTAAATCATTCAGTCTGCGACTCTGCGTCCAATGCATGGCATCAATCATTACCTGTTCCTTCTCATCTTAAGTTAACGGGCCGCCTATTTCGCCATCATCACGATGGACGGTGCTGTTGTGTCAATCATACTCATTGCACAGATTGAGTGAGTCCCCTTCCTCTATTGAATTAAAAGCAATGTATCACCAAGCTGCAGGAGAAGTACAAATTTCTTATTTGCAAGAAGGGGAAAATTGAATTCACCTTGAGTTAAGTTTAGTGTGTTCTGTAGAAAGTTGATTAGTGGCAGTGCACAATTACATAAATTCATGCACAACAAACACAACAAAATCTAAATCATTCAGTCTGCGACTCTGCGTCCAATGCATGGCATCAATCATTACCTGTTCCTTCTCATCTTAAGTTAACGGGCCGTCTATTTCGCCATCATCACGATGGACGGTGCTGTTGTGTCAATCATACTCATTGCGCAGATTGAGTGAGTACCCTTCGTGTATTGAATTAAAAGCAATGTATCACCAAGCTGCAGGAGAAGTACAAATTTCTTATTTGCAAGAAGGGCAAAATTGAATTCACCTTGAGTTAAGTTTAGTGTGTTCTGTAGAAAGTTGATTAGTGGCAGTGCACAATTACATAAATTCATGCACAACAAACACAACAAAATCTAAATCATTCAGTCTGTGACTCTGCGTCCAATGCATGGCATCAATCATTACCTGTTCCTTCTCATCTTAAGTTAACGGGCCGTCTATTTCGCCATCATCATGATTGACGGTGCTGTTGTGTCAATCATACTCATTGCGCAGATTGAGTGAGTCCCCTTCCTGTATTGAATTAAAAGCAATGTATCACCAAGCTGCAGGAGAAGTACAAATTTCTTATTTGCAAGAAGGGGAAAATTGAATTCACCTTGAGTTAAGTTTAGTGTGTTCTGTAGAAAGTTGATTAGTGGCAGTGCACAATTAAATAAATTAATGCACAACAAACACAACAAAATCTAAATCATTCAGTCTGCAACTCTGCGTCCAATGCATGGCATCAATCATTACCTGTTCCATCTTATTTTCAGTTAATGGCCAGTCTCTCTCGGCTCTGAAAGGAGGATAGCTATAGTAGTCATCTGATTCATGCTCCACTTCTTTTGGAAGGACTAGGAACGTTTGAATTTGTTGTTACCATCATCCAATCATCATTCATGAGGGAAATGGAATTGAGCAGGAGATTCAGTATGATGGAGCGGAGGAGCTGGATTCAGAGGACTGTACTGTCAAATAGCAGACACCTGAAACTTGTATTTTAAATTAGAAGAGTAGAAGACGGTGGTAATGGATTTGTTGTGATTCACAAGTTTATAAGCGGAACGACAGACACATAAACAAAGGGGGAAAAAAGGGAGGAAGACAGTAAGTCCGAGCCTAATTGTCAGGGAAGTATAGCTCGTCCCCAAACTCTGGGGGTTCAGCCAGTAGTAGGTAATTATCTGACACAATACTTCCGTCACCTGAGCCGCTGTCCTCATCTTCCTCCGTTGATTCATGTATTGTGTAATTCGGTGGTATGAAGTGCTGATTCATTTTGATCATTGTTAACCTCTCCACGTTTTTTGGAGATAGACTGGTCCTTCTCAATGTTACAATGGAACCAGCAGCACTGAAAACACGTTCGGAAGAGACACTTGCGACAGGGCAAGACAGATAGCTTATCGCCAGCCTGCTGAGCTGTGGCCATTCAGACCTTTTCCTATACCAATACTGCAATGGGTTTTGATCAACGTACACCTCTGTTGGGTCGTCCAGATAGGCCTGGACCATCCGCTCAATGTTCAGGGTTGCTGCTGGTAAGCTTTTGTGCTGTTTTTTCTGTGCATCAGCACTGTGCTTACAAAGGCCCATCTTTACATACCAATCCTGTAATGATAATGATTGTACTCAACCGAATGATCCAGTTACTGTTTCTGTAATCGATAGTGATGGTGAGTGTTGTGATTGTAAGCCAAACGCACTGCCCTCAGCCGACGAAGTTGCACTTGATTCTGCATGGCCTGCTTCAGTACTTGTTGTGGGTTGATCTTGCGGGCTTTTAATTAGCAGCCCTTCGTTTTCCAACTTACTGGCTGCTTCAGCTATACAACATTTGTAGCGGGCAACATCAATGTCGGAAAAAGCAAGGAATGTCTTCAGTAGTCCTAATTTTGCACGTGGATCCAGAATTGTGGCACAAATGTAATGTTTTTGTGACAAAATTTTATTTTGTATCCTTACATTTTCAGCTAAGCGCCGGGATAAGCTCTCCACCAAGTCATGGGCTTGCCTTCTGTCCTCTACACCTTTGTATGATTCAGACACATTATTCAGCTCATGCTCTAGCATTTGCAATAATGGGATAGCTTGGCCCATTGTACAGTCCTCCTTGCTGACTTCACGTGTGAAGACCTCAAAAGGAGACAGCATCTCAGTCAGGCATTTAATTAGGCTCCATTGCTCCATGTCAAGGTTCATGCCTTTAACAGTAGCATCCCCTCTTCTGTTCCAGACATATTCATGGAGTGACCTGTACTGCTCATACAGACGATCAAGCATGTAATACGTTGAGTTCCAATGTGTTGCCACCTCCTGGATGAGTGCCTTGACTGGCATCCTTTGTTCACGTTGGATGATCCTCAGCTGCTTCCGAGCTTTAAAAGAATGGCTGAAATGAGTGCATATTCTTCGGCAGATGGCCAGTAAATTGCTGACTATGGGTTCTTTTTTTTAGAAAGTCTTGAACTATAATGTTTATGCAGTGCGCCAAACACGGAACCCTGAAAAAGGAACCAAGTTCCATGGCCTGAAGTACATTACTGCCATTGTCTGTGGCAACAAAACCAATAGCAAGCCCTCTGGGCCGCAGCCATTCCAAAACCTTGCTGCGAAACTTGTGTAAAATGTTTTCAGCCGTATGAGATTTCTCCATGGCGAACATGGCTACAGTTGCATGTTTCCGAGTACCTTCAAAAATCGCAGCTGTGTCAACAACACCTCGTGCAGATAGTTTATCTCTAACCCCCAAAAAAGAGATCCAGTGTGCAGTGATGCACATGTAATCTGTGGCTTGGCAACTGCTCCACATGTCTGTTGTCAGGTGGATATTGTGCACGCACTCTGCTGCAAAGCTTGTCCAACCATTTCCAGCACATCATGATGTAGTGCCGGAACAGCAATTCTTGCAAAATAGGACCGGGTGGGAACTTTCCATTTCGGGCAGATGGCAGACACAAATTCAAGGAAACCCACCCCTTCCACAAATGAAAAAGGAAGAAGGTCCAGCGCTAACATTTTAGCCAGCTTCGCATTGTACAATCGTGCCATTGGGTGGTTGCGTTGGAACTGCCCCTCCAACCTAAACATGCTCTCAATGGTAGGCTGGCTTACTTTCCTTAGTGGTGCTGTTTTCATTAACCCCCTAAGGCTCAACGACACAGATTGTCTCATTTAGGTACTCGCCGGTCGCCTTGGTGTCTCACCCAGACTCTGAGCATGGCTCTTACTGCAGTGCCACTCTGATGTTACTGAGGAGGATGTGGGCGTTACCACTGCACTACTGGGGACAGGGCTAAAAATGCCTCCCTCTTCTTCACCTGCCACCCCAATAATATCGTTCTCTGATTCATCCTGACCAACTTCAATGGGTTGAGTTTTTCTACTTTCTTTTAACTTAAGTAGGTGATCATCCCACACGATAGTGTGGTGTATTCTTAGATGACTTGCTTGTCCTCCGGTACCATAGTTTGTACCAAGCTTACCACGCCGAACACCTTGCCGACAAATTGAGCATATAGCAATGTTCTCCTCCTTGGCGCTAATAGAAAAGAAGTCCCAAACTGGGGAGGAGAACTTTCTGGCACTGCTGGATGTGCCACATCCAACACCAGATGAACTGGAGGGTGTGCTTGAAATGTGACCCTGTGCACCTAGACTGTGACTTTTACTACCACTACCTACTGAGATGGTTGAGCTGGATGTAGGTCCCTGCCGGGCCTTGGAAAATATGGCAGCTGGAGGTAGTGGTGGTGTAACCTGTGTTGGTGATATCCGTGCTACATCCCACTCAGTAGCAGCCTTTCTGGATAGGGTGAGAATGTTGGTCTCCAATCCCTTTGGGGCGGGAGTAATGTGCGTGATGACTGGCTCGTCTTCATCAACATCATCACCCCCCTCTTCTACATCTACCTCCATAACTCTAAGTTTTTCTGGGACCTTCCTTTTCAGAAGCATTGTCTTGTGGCGTATTTCACTCTCAGACTGAGCTGGTGGGAGCCAAGTGGCATCACGATCATCAGAAGCGGGGCTTGAAGAAGAAGATGATGGACTAAGCCTCCTTTTCCTTGCTGGTGGTCTGGAAGACAATAGATCTTCTGAAACAGTGGTTTCACTTTGCTCCACTTTGTCTGCAGGAAGCTCGATTTCCTGAAATGCCCCTACGTCAGGAGCAACAACTACTATGGTGGGCTGCGGCGGCCGCTGCTGTTCTTGTTGCAGCGGCCGCTGCTGTTCTTGTTGCGGCGGCTGCTGCTGTTCTTGTTGCGGCGGCCGCTGCTGTTCTTGTTGCGGCGGCTGCTGCTGTTCTTGTTGCGGCGGCTGCTGCTGTTCTTGTTGCGGCGGCTGCTGATGTTCTTGTTGCGGCTGCACACTGATCTGCTGAGTTTGCGCCTGCGTTGAACTTGATTGTGTACTGCTTTGCGGTAATGACATTTCTTCAACATCGCTGCTCGTTAGTAGACTGGCTACCTCTGCGACACTAAAGCCCTTGTGCCTAGGTTGGTGTGGTTGGACCGCTGTGCTGCTCCCAGCTTGGTTTCCGGACAACGCTGCTGCAGGCGTAACTTTTTGGGTGCCAGAAAAAACATTGGCTGGCACACCACCAGTCGTGGTTAATGGCACTTCCTTTTTCTGTTCCTTCTTCTCACCGGCAACTTTCTTGGTACTGGACCTGGTACCTTACTTTGGGGCCATCTTCTTCAGATGTCAGGCAGGATGCAGATGCACAACAAGTTCTGGTCACACGTGGACATGATGCGCAGCAGGACTTCTGTCTGGCTGGCAGTACAACGGGTAGCCGGGTGATGCTGATGACACCTCCTACTCTGTCTTTTGTGCACCTAAAAGCAAATAAGCCAGGAGAACAACATCAGTGAAATGTTGCATTTGTTGTTGTGGTTCAGTTACTTAGTACTGTACTAGTGCAAACAAAAGATAGTCTAGCCATTTATGACTTTTTTTTTTTAACTAGGGCTATGTTATACTACTGTGTACAGGCACACACTACACTCTCAGTAAGGATAGGAAAGTTAATAATAACCACCAAAATACAAATGTAATGGAAGTGGGGTGGACCCTATTTGCCATTAAATTATTTGAGCATCTCAGCATCCATGGAGCTGCTGCTGGCAAAGGGGGTGGATGGATGGAAGCAGTAAGCCAAATAGCCAATAGGAAAACCATGCAGGCCTATGGCAGAAGCAGGACACTAATAACTCCCAGTCCAAACACCAAAAAAGGCCACCACCCACATGGACACTCACAAATCACAAACAAGCCGGGGGCCTGGAGAACAGAACACCAGGAGCTGACAAAAGGCCTATAAAAGCCAGGTAAAGGATGCATGCTAAAGCACACTGCTCTGCCTTTTTAATGCAACAAAATGTAAATACGAACATTCACAGGCCCCAAAAATGTCTGCAGGGTGCATGCATTGCACACCAACAACACACCAGTGAACAGACACATACAACAAAAGCATGTCTTTAAGACAACCAACATCAGAAAGGCCACCCCCAAAAAGCACACTTCCCCAACTCAATCCAATGCCATCCATGCCCTAAATGAAGTCTAAATTCAACAGACCACACAGAAAACACTTGATTAATAAAGCTGTGGCTACCTGCTCTGATCCTAGTGGATGAAAACGCAGGCCTGTTGGCAGGCAAGGCCAGGCAAGCTTGCAGGTCTAGGCTTCAAAATGGCCACCAGCCACATGGCCAGGCCCAACAACATCAGAAAGGCCACCCCCAAAAAGCATACTTCCCCAACTCAATCCAATGCCATCCATGCCCTAAATGATGTCTAAATTCAACAGACCACACAGAAAACACTAAATTAATAAAGCTGTGGCTACCTGCTCTGATCCTAGTGGATGAAAGGAGGCCTGTTGGCGGACAAGGCCAGGCAAGCTTGCAGGCCTAGGCTTCAAAATGGCCACCAGCCACATGGCCAGGCCCAACAACATCAGAAAAGCCACCCCCAAAAAGCACACTTCCCCAACGCAATCCAATGCCATCCATGCCCTAAATGAAGTCTAAATTCAACAGACCACACAGAAAACACTAGATTAGTAAAGCTGTGGCTACCTGCTCTGATCCTAGTGGATGAAAAAGCAGGCCTGTTGGCAGACAAGGCCAGGCAAGCTTGCAGGCCTAGGCTTCAAAATGGCCACCAGCCACATGGCCAGGCCCAACTACATCAGAAAGGCCACCTCAAAAAACACACTTCCCCAACTCAATCCAATGCCATCCATGCCCTAAATGATGTCTAAATTCAACAGACCACACAGAAAACACTAGATTAATAAAGCTGTGGCTACGTGCTCTGATCCTAGTGGATGAAAAAGCAGGCCTGTTGGCAGGCTGTCATGCCTGGAGGACGGACGGGTGCGCAGGTCCAGTATATAAGGACTTGAAACATGAACGAACGCGCTTAGCGTTCTAGCTCCAAGCCCTGTTTCCGTCTTTGTCTCCCATTGCCTGACTTCCGTTACGAGACTTCCTGTTTCCGTCCCGGAGGCGTCGTAGTCCTGTATTGTTCCTCTAGCGAGTAGAGAGCAAAGTTTCAGCGGCATTGTTGTGGGTGTTTGCGACGCCGTTTCAGTCCGTTTCACTTGTGCCTTGAGCTGCAGAGTTTCCCCGGTGTCTCAAGGTTCTCATCTCCGTGTCTCGCCGCTACTACGAATTGCCTGCTGCACCGTGAAGCCACTCACATCCCCATCACCTGAGTGAGTGTATCTGCGCCATTCCAACGTTGCAGATTCCACCTTATCCTAGTTCCTTGTTTGGTTCCCTGTCTTGTGTTCTTTATCTGCTTTTAGGCAGCACCCCTATCTTTCCTTCATTCTGGTTTATGTTAGTTAGTCATTATCCTTCCCTATGCTCATGGGTCAAGTTGGTTGGGGGTTGAAGTAGAGTTGGAGGAGCCCTTTCTTCCGCGCTGTCTCCTGGTAGTCTACTGCTAGCTTGGTTCTGTTGCCCCTTGAGTAAAAGGGATAGCTAGCGTGAACCACCGTGCCACAGACTTGTCAGCGACAGCAGAAGGAAAACGGTAACAGCGCTGGGCGCTGCTTTCATTTGTTCTCATTTGGACGGTAAAGAGGGGGACGTGATTTGTAATGTTTCTTTCCTAGGATTACAAACTACTGCAACACTAGCCACACAACAACTCTACTCTTCTTAGGAGAACCTTTACAAAGAACATGTGAGTTTAGCAAACTGGGAAGAGGGACAATACATACATTTGGGTAGAAGTAGTATTAACTCTCTGCTGCTTGTGATATAGAATGTTCCAGAGTGAAGTCATCTAATAATCCTGGTCGACATTCAATGTGCCTAAGCCTTGCGGAGTGCCGCCCCGTCCAGATTCACATCAGAAGTACCTGTGCTTGGTAGGCAATAATACAGAATGTATTTCCTGAAGATATAAGGGGGCTGTATGTTGTTCATGGTTAACCCACTCTTTATGTTACAGCGGAGTGTTGCCAGCTCTCGAAGACCTCTTCACCCATCCATACACCGGACCCCCTCCTTCCCTTGTTTTGTTTCCCTGTTTTCCCCTGTTGAGTCATCCGACACTCTAGTGTTTGATAGAGTCGGAGAACCACAGGGGAGGATTGAGGCATACTCTACTGATTCCTGACGCTCCTGCAGAAAGACCTCAGATTCCTTACACAGACAAGGCCAGGCAAGCTTGCAGGCATAGGCTTCAAAATGGCCACCAGCCACATGGCCAGGCCCAACAACATCAGAAAGGCCACCCCCAAAAAGCACACTTCCCCAACTCAATCCAATGCCATCCATGCCCTAAATTAAGTCTAAATTCAACAGACCACACAGAAAACACTAGATTAATAAAGCTGTGGCTACCTGCTCTGATCCTAGTGGATGAAAGCAGGCCTGTTGGCAGACAAGGCCAGGCAAGCTTGCAGGCCTAGGCTTCAAAATGGCCACCAGCCACATGGCCAGGCACAACAACATCAGAAAGGCCACTCCCAAAAAGCACACTTCCCCAACTCAATCCAATGCCATCCATGCCCTAAATGTGCTTGAAAATGAAATACATTCAAAAAACACCAAAAGGAACAGGTGCTTCATCATGCACACACCCATGAGGCCATGCCCATGGCTAGCTCGGGCCTACTACTACTAAAACTTGTCAGCGAACGCGGGGATTCATGTAAGGCGATCGTGCGAACGCAAGAATGTATTTTTTTACAGCGCGAGCAAGAAACAATTTATCGCTAAGCTGCGGAATGCGGAAATTTTGACATTTTCGCGCTTTCCGCGGAACGCAAAAATGCCAAATTATCGCAATTTCCGCAAACGGAACGGAATTTTGGCCCAGGCCTAGAAAAAACCATAGGTTTCAGAAATGTTATAGTTGGTTGGACATTTCACTCGTACAAAACCAAAGAAATTTGCCTGTTATGGTTAGTTCAGCTAACTATAACTTGCACACCCGCAATGCACTGCTGATGACGTCACATATTACATCATTCATGACATGGTCAGTGACATCACTGATGACATCACTGATGACATCTCAAATGACATCATTGATGACATCACTAAAAAAATCAAAAGTCATAGGGATGTTATTGTCAGGTTCACACTTTACTCGTACAAAACCATAGAACTTCAGCAGTTACAGTTACCTGAGCTAACTATTAATTACGTCCCGCAATTCACTGCTTTTAACCTTACATATTGTCTGATACACACTAGGAATCAAAGGGAGAGGCCCAATGTGGGAGATTGTACTGCTCCCTGTCTGAATGTAAACTCACTGGAAGTACGTCTCAAAAGTTGCAAAAATAGGGGGGGAGAAAAGGAGAGAAAAGAAAACTCCCAGGTTGTGATGTAATGACAGTATGGGGCCCAGAATGTGCCCTATTCATAGGAGGAGACCGCTGTTAGGACAAGAGCTCTCACTCACCCAAGGGTGACATGCTTCATCATAGGGTTCCCTCCTCACACCAGGGCCACAAAGTCACTGGTGTGAGCTACAACTCTTCTGGGCTAGAAGAGGAGCTGAGGTGTTTTAAAGAAGTGACCAAGGATAAGGATGGCGAGGGGAAGAGTGCAAGAAGAATAGGTTAAAATTGTATCTGGGAAGCCAAATGTCTCTTATTCTGTGGTCTCATAGGACAGGATTAAAAAGAGAGGGACAAATATATCCCTAAAATAGGTCAACATGCTTCTGCCTTCAGTGACCCCAGCAGGCGTTCAGGGGCATTATTAAGGACCAAGTTATAAGTCACTGAAAGTGTACTGGCCACCACATTTCAGGAGCCTGTATGAGTGAGCGATGGTACGGGAATTGCAAAAGAATGGGTCCACCATCTCATCTCATCTGAAAGACAAAAGCAAATAGAACAAAGCCAGACAAAGAGGCCATCAATCCTTTGTTGAAATGTCCAATTAGGTTTAGCAGAGTAAGGCCTCCAAATCTGGCAACAACAAAGAAATAAAAAGTATTAATTAGGCAATCTTACCTAATGGATGATATTCAAATACCTCTCTCCAGCGTTGTAGGTCACCCTATTATGTAAACAGCTAAAGGAAGCAAAGATATAGGAAAACAAGCAGAAAAAGTACAAATCAATAACCTCAATGGGTATGTATTGTTGTGATGTAATATGGTAAGAAAACATGGGCAGTTGTAATATGTCAAAGGAAGTGAAAGAGATAACCTATTGTCATTAGATAATGAGACAGGCAAGGCGTCTGTATATTCATACATTGCTTGTTATCAATAACGAGCCACACATGTAGCAGAATTAAACAAACAGCTAAAAAAACAAATGACAGAAACCCCTCAGAAGTTGTGTGATAAAGGGGGTGATGTGTATGCATAATGAAGCTGGGGAAAACATGCGTGTCAAAGAATGGCATATTAATTTTAAAGAAGGTGCCTTAGGCAATGAAAATTAAAAAGCAGTGGCAAAGAACTGTGAAATCCTTAAGGAATGATGTATTGACGAAAGAAGGTGGAGAAAGCGCACAATGTTAAAATATTGACAGGATCATAACCGCAATAGCAGTCAAGTGTTATAACAGGCCCTATAAAGACCGGGGGACTCATGCTCTTTAAGCTTGAGAGCAATTCATGCCATACATAGCATACATATCACCAAAAGGTGCACTCGTCCCCAGGAAAAGTGAAGCAGTGGTAGAAAAACTCTCCCCACTAGGCACCAGGGATTAGGCTTTTTTATATGTAGGGGTGGGGGCTGTCCAGAATTGCCATTCCATTGCCCCCACCCCAAAATAAAATGCCACAGTTTTTTTGCCCCCCCCCCCCCGGATAAGACAAATGGGGCAATAGCCCCTTATCTACCCCCAGGGGGGCAGAAAGCCCACTAGGCCCAAGGGATTTTTTAAAATTATACATAGGGGAGGGGGCTGCCCAGAATGGGCATGCCAATGCTCCCACCCCCCCCCCCCCCAAATTTGGCACAAGCACCAGGTATAATGCTGGGTTTTTTATATGTAGGGGTGGGGGCTGCCCAGAATGGGCATGCCAATGCCATCACCTCCCTAAAAAATAGCCGCAGTCTTTTTGACCCCCTTGGGGGTATATCGGGGCAATAGTCCCCGAACTGCCCCCCGCCCCCCAGGGCGGCAGAGTGCCCACTGGGAACTGACCTTTTTTTGCAATGGGCCTAGCTGTGGATTTTGGGCCCTAGTTGTGTGACTCTCACCAGGTTCCCACATTCCCTTGCTAACCTCAAACTTTGTAAAAAAAAACATATTTTCCTCACATTTCTGTGATGGAAAGTTCTGGAACCCTCAGATATCTAAAAGGCATTTAGATGATTCTCTACATAAAACTCATTGACCAACCTCACAACTTCGGACTTGAATTCTCCGAAATGCCAGCTTTTGCTCCAAATTATGTCAGGCACCCTTAGAACCCCAACAACACATCACACTGATGACTTTTCCCACCCATATCCATGAGCTGTAAGGAGTGAAAACCACAAAAGCGAAAAGTGTGTTTAATTCAGTTTACTTTCCGTTACCACCTTTTCATGTACCTTATTTCACAACATTTCCATTTGTCTTTTTCATACATAAGGTCAATGGCAGAACATAAATAAACAATATGATGGCATACACAGATCTACGTGGAAATTTTGTTTTTTGACCACAGTTGTTTTGCAATGAAGAAACCACAAGCCTTCAACAGATTAAAGACAAGGTCAAATGTTGTGGACAGTCAGGTCCATTCACGGGGCTCTTGAAGATGGCGGTCTGGATGCTGAATGAGTTGTCTTGGGTATAATCAGCAAGTTAAGGTTGATGGATCGTTAATTACTGGATGGTGTGTAATGGGTCATTATATTCCCAAGGAAACTTGGCAAGGTACTGTAGACCACTTATAAACGAATGTCAGCCATTTGTAGAGGCCCCTCTTTTTGCTGAGAGTTACCGAGCTTCATAATAAAAAAAAAGTATGGGGGCAGGGCCATCGCAAATGGGGATAGTGAGGCAATTATGAATAAAGATCCCATACTTTCACTGGACCCAACACTCCACCTGCTGCAAAATCCATTTATAAATTTACACAGTAAGTTTTTTATTTTGTTATTAATGATGTGACAGCTAACACAGGCATGCCTCTAGAGGTGGTCAGATATGGTAGCTGCCATGTGATCTCTTTCTCTGGAGAACGTGTTTTCAATCTGGTGTTCCTGCCACAGTAAAAGCAAGACCCCTCATGTCGTTTTTGACAATGGCCTGCAAAACCTCTGACTATTGTGGTGGGGGTCTCTCTGGCCAGGCTGAATACAGCTTTGGTGGCAAAGTTGAGAACCGTGTCTAAAGGGGAGAGGGGTATCTTAAGAGAGGCCTACAACCAGACAAAGTACTAGAGAATCAATGCCTTGACATTGTTAAATGGGAGACAAGGGCATATTTTTAGTATATTTGGCAATTGGGAACGTTACTGTGGCAGTGATAAACATTTCCATGTGCGTGAAAGGGTTGTGTTCTAGCTAAAGAAGCGAAAATAATGTTATTTATAAGAAAACGGGTGGGATTAGGTAGAGATGTGGGTGCAGAGTAGGGGGGAAAGTGAAGAACCTCTGTTTAAGAGGACTTCAAAATGAGAACAGTGCAGGCCATACAATACTGGGCGTCAGAGAGGGGATACGAAATGCAGGACTGGAGATAAGGGGCGACCTTGGGAGATAGGACGTTTGTGTGTCATCACTGTAAAGTTGAGAGAAACTGAAGGCGGTGATGTCCCCAAAGGAGATGGTATATGGAGAACCCGAGTGGGCCTTGGAATGGCCCTTGAGGTATCCCAACTAGTAAAAGGTTCAATGGTAGTTCAAGAAGACCTTTTAGAGCAGGGGCAGTACTAGAGATATAAAAGTGAAAGCTAGGAGTAGATGCTATTACCTCTGGCTACCCTTAACTGATGCCCATGCTCACCTCTGGCAAGTCACACCATAAGGTCCTTCTGATGGACCAGAACAACAAAGACATTTCCGTCATCACTTTCCGTTTCCAGCCTGAGATTCTAACATTAAAATGATACAGAGGGCACCCAAGACAGCCAACAGAGCTATGAAGCCATACTAATGAAAGACTGTGTGCTATACAAATCACACTAACATGGCATAGCATAGAGCAGCATATTGTAATATTTGTTTGTTTCTACTATTCTTTTATTAATCTATTTTAAGTGCCCTCCCGCACCTCAACTCGGCCCTATTCAGAGAGATGCAGAGCTACTCTTAAGCAACCACTGCTGATGGCTATTCGAATATATGTTTTGCATGTCTTCACTTTACTACCCTCGAATGGTAGGCGTCAGACTATGCATGAGGGGCCCAACTATTGCAGACAATGTCCACGTTTTTATTGGCTTTAATGCATTTACAATTGTTGGTGAACGTCGCGGTGTCACTTTACAGTGTGGTACAGTGTGCAGTAGTTCTATCCAGTACAATTGTGAACACATGTAGGTAATGAGGCATGACCTACTTAAAGGTTAGGACATTTTATTTACAGCCTCTTTTTACAAGCTGGACAGTTGTCTTTTGTACATTGAAGGTCAAAGCATCCACGACTGGACATACAGGGCACAGAGAATACCTCCAATTAACTGGGGGATAGTTTTTAGGGTTTCTGGAATCTTAAGCAGATCTGGCCCCAAATGCTCCTCCAAGAGTTGGGGATAATGTTATTAAGCACGTGGGTAAAAAGCTCTATATAAATGTAACTACCCAGTGCATAGATTATTAGCTGCTGCGGAAAACTCTGGCTCCTGGCCTGAGTGCCCGGGCAGATACAAATATTTTGGACACTTTCATGGGTTTCAATTCAGAATTGCTTGCAAAAAATATGGGGGCAGATTTATGTTCCCTGGCGCATCCCTGCAAATCAGCAAGGATGCGCCAGGGAAGATGCGTCACACAAGTTTACCCTTGCGCCACAATAGATGCGCCGCATTTACAATGCAGCGCATCGTGGCGCAAGGATAAACAGATGCGTGACGCATCTGATGGCGGAAGGGCGGCGCATTGCTGGAGTTGCGTCGCAAGTGCGACACAGCTCCAGCAAGGCTCGGGGGTGCCCTATCGGTACAATGCTGCGTCAATCCTTATGCCTGCTTCAAGCAGGCGCAGGGATTTGACGCAGCATGGCCGGAAAAGTGACTGAGTGAAATCTTGTAGATTTCACTCAGCCACTTTTCGGAGGCGTTCCTGCGCCGGAACGCCCCCCCCCCTGTGAAGGTACGCCCACATGTGGCGCAAGCTTTACAAAGTGACGCATCTCCCTAGATGCGTCACGTTGTAAATCTGGCGCAGCATGGCGCTGGCTTTGCGCCTCCGCTGCGTCACAAAAGTGACGCAACAGCGGCGCAAAAGTGACGCACAGGGGTTTTAAATCTGCCCCATGGCCTTTTATCAATTGGGTCTGGAAAATTCGACTGCTATGCAAGTTCTTCTACCTCCCAGCCTAGCGCCAGCGACATGACAATTGCATCTTTACGCTTTGTGCATTCTGTACCTTGCAAATATGAAGAGTTACTTTGTCAAAGACCGAGTGAATGTTAAAAGCAGATTATGCAATTGCCTTTACAGACATTAGGACGTACCGCATTCCCCAAACGTTTTGTTTTGCAAAGATCAGTGTTAGATAAGTTGCAAAGGTATAAAATTCACTCCTCGATCAAAAGTTCTATAAGGCATGTCGCCATAACCTCAGTTGTTTAGGCAGATGGGTGATGTAATCAGGCACCCTGGATCGAGCATGGAGAGTATGCCTGTTATAGGTTTGCTTGGACTTATAGTTTAACCTAGAGATCCAGGTCGGTTAAGAAATGTATTCGGTAAATCTGATGCGAAGTTAGTTCAATGTTGGAACACAATTAAAGTGGACACTCATCCAGTATTTGTATAGCGACCTTTTGGAAATTATTCCATTTCACTTAGATAACTTGTATTTTGTTCAGAGTAACAATTTCAGCTCTTCTCTGTCCCACTGTGCCTTCATTGTCTTTTTATTATCTCCTGTGCACTGTAAAATATAGGTTAGTTTCCTTGCACACTTCCGGCTTTATGCTCTGTTACAAAATACTTGTTTTTCGGCCCACTTATGCAATATTATTCCAATGAAGATGTTTCTTACTATGATGTATTATCCGTGCCCTGTTATAAAACATACAGGAGATTTGTCAGCTTAGTGTCAGCATGCTACAGAACCATCCTGATTGGTGCAGTTGATCACATGGAACCTCCCAGTGCCATAGGCTTTCATGCCCATGATGCCCTGTGACACTGCACAGCCACACTGGAGATTCTCACCTTAGCTCCCAGAATGGAGTGTGTGACAAGACGTCAAGCACTGAATGGACGAGCCTCCAATGCTGTGGGCTGTTTGCATATGGACTGAGGGTGGAGAAACAGATATCTGAACCCAGAATGTGACACACTGTTATTCTTGCTAACATCCTGTGCCTACATGATGCCAGCTGATGGATGCCAACTAATGCACAGGATGAGGAGGTGCATGATACAGAACAGATGGCACAGGATCAGCTTTCTTCCCAAGGTTTTGTGTGGCAATGTGTTTGTCTTGGAATGTAGAATGAGATCTCCTGCACATTGAGGCTCAGTGAGTGATACTGGAGCCTACTGCGACACTGCACGATACAATTGCTGTTGTTGGTAGCTGTGCTGCTACATGTAGGATCCTGCAGTGTGGTGGCTTTTCAGAGTGTTGCTTCAAGCTCTCTGTTCTACTCACTTTCAGATCCCTCTCTCTATAAGAACAGGGGTTCAGAAGCTGCTAGTACTTTTTAGGTTTCGCCTGCACAGTGCTTGCGCTGTGCTTCAGAAATCTATTATTTTTAATATAAATCTTAAAAGGGACTTACATCTCGCTCCCTCGCTTTCCTGGCTTTTCATTGGGCCTTGCCCTTGCCACTTTCTTTTGCTCCATTTCAATTGGCTGTTGCATATTTTCCTGTATTTGCCAATGCTTCCTTGTCTGCTTCTCTTATCAGTTTCCCGGGACCTGAATACAGTAAACATCCTCTTTGGTGGAACTAATTTTCCCATAAAGTTTTGCCTTTTTCTGCTTTTTTGTCTTGCAGCAGATTTATATAGCTCAACTTGGGAGAGATTAAGTGATTTGCTAATAATCACAGGCTGTTGCGCTGCCGGGAGTCGAACCCGGGATCCCAAGCTTTTGAGTCAGCAGCTCTGGCCAATGCTCCACATCCTGTCCACTCCGGTGATGCTTGTTACAAATGTTGTGTCGCGGCTGTTGTGCAATAAATTGCAGTACTGTCTTAGAGTTTTTACCAAAAGACTCAACATTCAGCTTAAGCCATGCTGTCATGCAAATTTCACTGACACTCTCATTGGACATTTAAATGGGTATATAGATATAACTTACGAAGACCAATTATACCTTTGGTTGCACCAAAAGTAACCCCTTATAAAATGGAGTCTGAAAAAAATTGTAAACATTTTTTTTATATAAGCAAAAGTAAGCAGATTTTTTTATTTTTGAAAATGTTAGTATTTTCACTTTATAAGATCGTCTAGCAAAGCAATTGCAGTTATTTTTTACATATTCCTCATGTGTGGTTTGAACAAAGTGAAGATTTTCTCTTCAAATATGGCGGCCCGAATTGTATATGTCCGGTCGTGTTCTGTATGATATTCCCTTCTCTATTTTTACTGCCTGTGTTCCCGGTATGCTCTGGTGTTTACAGTCCGGCAGAGCAGGTCAGATTAGGAACGCCTTATTGATAGTACTGTCACAGACTGGTTATAAGTGCGATAGTGCCACTGGGACACAGCGGAGCATAAGCTGCACAGCTCTGAGAGGTGTGTCAGGCACTGCAAGTGCATGTCTCTTCCTGTGTTATTGCTGCTTTATTGATGACATCCTCTCAATCTGACGCTGCTCCGTTGCCTTTCACATTTAATCTGACTTGTAGTTCCTTGATCCATGGTCTAAGTCACCTGTGCCCAAATGCAGAGCTGGCCATTGCATCAACTTTTTCATTACAGTTCCTAATTGAATGAAATATAGTGTCTGCCTTTTTAGGATTATGCCTTGTCAATAGAAAGCAGAATAAGATAAATGAATGCATGGCATAACCTGGCCATTTTCTTATCTTGGAAAGCATATAATAAGAGATCTACTGCTGTCAAAGATGCCTCTTTGCAATTGGAAATTAGAGCTGATCACAATATTGCCATCAATATATGTGAATGACTTGTATAGTATCGGCCCACATGGATCGGAGTGGTGGGGCGAGGGGATGTAAAAAAAAAAAAGAATACAAACTTAGCTCCTCGCTGCTCTCCCGCCCTCTCCCATGTCGTATCAGTCTCTCTGGAGCCAGAACAGGAAGCAGCCAAGCTCCCTCCCCTAAGCCAATCACAACATTTCAATGCAGCGTTGTGATTGGTCTGAGCACTGTGGATCGGCGCTCAGCCAGGGAATGGGGGTCTGGGCATGTTCTCCATGCAGCCTGCAGGGAGAACATGTGTAGTGCTCATGACTGTTTGATCGGCCTAAGGAGGCCGGCAAAACAGTATTGCGCACTTAGAGTAGAGAAACCACTCCTTCCCTTCTCTGAGATCAGAGCAGCCCCACCTGCCCCACAAAAGCTGTGCAACAGGAACAAATACAATGATAATAACCTTGAGTTATTATCATTGTATTTGTTCTTTCATTCAGTGCTTTGCAGTAGTGGGAGGAGCCACCACTGGACTTCTACACATGAATTGGTAACAATGCTGGCCACTGTACATATGCTGAGAACCAGATTCACAAATTAGAGCACAGTTGTGCTGGTGGATTCCTCAATTACATAACTAAAACAAAAAGGGAAACAACTGAGAGCTAACAGTGCATTTTAAAGTACATGAGAGCCTGCAGCACCAATATAAAAGCCTGTCTCTAATTTCCTTATTACAGGTGACTTGTGACGTCTCTTGTCACCTTTAATAGATACATTATGTAGGAACTCAACTGTAATAACAAATTACAGTTGAGTTCTGACGTTATTATGATCGCTGCCAGAATCAGCTGCAAGAGCGAAAGGCAATGGAGCATAATTACTGCTTCTGTTTGAACGAGGAAAACGGGAACTGCATTGCCCGTCTTCTGGTGTGTTGTTCTAAAATGAAAAGCGACAGAAAGGAGAAATTGATGTTGACATGTTTATTTTATTATTTTCAAGCTATATGTCATTATAGGAAACATGTTTCAACACAATCTGAGCCAAAACATTTTTTTAAATGTAATTTACATGAATCTGATAGGCAAAAATGAGTAACTGGTTTTTTGTGTCTGTAATAAACATGAAAGAGCAATACATAAAGAATTTAGGCAGATTGTTTGAAGGATGATGATGTAACCATGTATTATAAAATATTAAATATTCTCTGCTGTGCAATAAAATGATATTGCAAGTCACCTCAAAGAACATTGTCATCTGTATGGTTATAGAATTCCTCAGTGACTTGCAATATAGTTATAATGTACGGTGGGGGGTGTTTCATCCGATATATCGACTTCTGAGTCTTCTGAATGTACTGTGAAGAATATATGACGTTACAACGCAAACAATTACAATGCATGCTTTTACAACATAGTTTTTACATTGCAACTACCATTACATCGCATGATTTTACAACGCATGCCATTACCACGCATTTTAAAAAACTACTATCACATTGCATTCTATCACAGCGCATACCATCACAACGCATACCATTAGAACGCATAATACTTTTAGGACAACAGTAGGGTAAGTGTTGGATAGTGTAGGGGTAAAAATTACTATTTCCACTCCAGTGAGTGCAACAGTAGGGAAATTGTTGGATAGCGTAGGGGTAAAAATTGCTATTTCCATCTACCCCAAATCCCATACCCACCCTAAAACTAAAAAATCTCCATTCCTTACTTTATAATGCGTTGTAATGGCATGCGTTGTAATGGTACACATTGTAATGGTGTGCGTTGTAGTGACATGCGTTGTAATGGCATGCGATGTAAAGGCAGTTGCGTTGTAACAGTTGCGTTGTAAAAGCAGTGCAATGTAATGACTGCGTTGTAATGGATGTTTCCATCTGTGAAGGTTAGGATAAAAGTGATCTACAATAGATTCTCCCCAGTTGTTGAATAAGCAAAACTTTACACATAGACCCTCATTACGAGTGACCTGGGCCAATTAATACCAAAACTGGTATTACTGGTATCAGGGGTATCCATATTACGGGAAGCACAAGTTAATCCCTCAGCATCTCAATTGCAGTGTTATGTAACATGCGGATTTCCACATGAAAACCTGTAATCTGATTAAATTGACTGAGACACATCCTTCAGGTCTGTCCTGAGGGGTTTGTCCCTGCAAAAAAAACAGTATTACTGCGCCCTGGAATGATGGGTGCAGTAATAAATACTTCACCACTTTTAATTCATAATGGGGACTGTCATTTCTGTTACAAGATTTAAAGATGCCCCATCAAGAATTATTGGCCAAGGCACATAACCTGTATTGAGGTGAGTAGCGTTTTATGTCAGAGATCTCTTTTGATTAATCAAAAAAACAATATTTTGAAGACAGTTGAATGCTGAAGACGAGATTATAATTGTTTTCGAGCAGCATGATATATTAGAGAAATATAACATGAAAATCCAAATGTCAGTGCAGCCGTGCAAAATGCCAGAGAGACGTTTTGTGAGAAAAGGTAAAAGCAATGGAAGATACATGTGCTATATGTTGTAAGCCAATAGTAAATTGAGCCACCAAACTTGGCAACTGTGCTTGGGGTTGATGGCAATCCTGACAAGGATGTTCCTGAATGTTTATGTTTCTGGCTTTGATGGTCCCATGTTTAATGACGTGGTAATCAGGAGACATAACCTCCTTTACACCTCACTAACTGAGGTTTTCGATCTTAACACATTATTTCACCAGGCAAAGGTATGCCAGGAGACATCAATTTGAAAGCCATGCTGATATTTCAGGATACAAACTAAATTAATGGAGCCTTGTAAATGTATAGTTTTATGGAGAAACGTGACCACAAAGATAGGAGTTTCCTGTTTACCTCATTGCCTATTTTCTGAAAGTGCCAGGCTTGCTTCCGAAATTGGTAATTAGGTTCATCAGCTCATCATTTCAGAAGTTTCAGTATTGAAGCCCATGCTTGAAATCCACACGAATGCTCTCCCCCTCCAACAAGTGAAATGTATAAGTGATGGGTTTAAACCATGAATGTTGCTTTGTTTCTCATAAAGGAATAAGAGGTTGATAATGAGTTTTGGGATGGTGTGAAATTCATTGATGGTTCTAGGCAATAGCAAGCTGAGAAGTAGTGTTTCTCGATCAGATGGGAGCAGTCTAGGCAGAGAGAAAGGAAAGACAGTGCTTGGCTCCCTTGGAACTCAGGATGCCTAACTACCCATACTCCACAAACACACTTACCACCAACAAATGAAAAGAAGGACAAATAATGCATGCTGTGGCATATTGTATTTCTTCCAAAAAATAGAGCAACCAGAGAAAACAAACTCAAAAGGTACATAACACCCCTGGGTGAATATGATGTAAATGAATACCATGATATGTGCAGGTCCGACAATGGCAATACCAATAAATGCAATATCAATGTATGTCAAGTTTAAATTCTTTACAGCTAAACAGTTTTCCAGTTACCTATACACAACTACTTTCTGCTTTTAATCTATTTTGTACAGCAATGGTTTTAAGTAACTGTGCTAAATAAATTACTTACTTACTTACTTACTTCTACACAACAGTACTGTACACATGTGTTAGGCACTTGTTTGATATAAAGTAAAATACATGTAGGAATAAATATGATATTCTAGTTAAAAATCATCATCAGTTACAGGATAAAACCATGTAAACTCATCACTAAGTATTTTGGAACGTCCCAATATTATATGCATACTTAAAAATCAACTAAAACTCTGTATGTTAGAATTAAAATGACAATTGCTATCATATGGTTTCAATTGCTTTCGCGATAAAATGCATTGTTCGATACAGCATCACAGTTTCAGTCCCATTTTGTTTCTTATAATTCTAACTGCGAACAAGTATTGGCATGGGGCAAATATTAGGTACGGTGTAGTACTGCCTGTCAGAACACATAGTGCATCTTGGTGCTTCCTAAATCCCAGATTGTTGCACAGCTGACGTATCCGTTTCCTCCTTGCCCAGGTGTATGCTGTGCAGAAGAATAGGATATGCCCTATGATTTCAATAAGCCTTAAAGTGCATGCAGTACATAAGGTGCAAGTGCGATCTCCCTTTGTTCCCCAGTTTGCCGTATATCTACTGATCTGTAAGGTACCATATCTTAATTTTAGATCCAGAATTTTTGCTAGGTGTGGTTGTACATTGTCAAGAAATTCATCAAAACTCGGGTTAGGTTTTCTAATGAGAAATTGGGTTGTTAGCCTTCCCAGAGTTGGGTCACAGTGGAAGGCATTCAAGATGTGTAGCCAGAACGTTCTTTTTGATACATTTTTGCAACTTGATGTTCAATTGTGTGGCTCGAACCAGTATGAACTGAAACCCAATTGTGTGAGCCATTTCTTGACAAATCGTAGCCAGGGGAAGGTGAGACAGCTATCAATGGCTATAAGTTCTCTTACACCTTCTCTATATACTGCTAGCTCTGGTGTTATTTACATGCGTACCTAATATAGCAATGGTCGCAATATTGCAATTTGTCCTATGCGCTTCACATTTAGATCATTGCAAAAAGAACAATTGATGGACAGAATGCAGAACAATGTCATACATTCACCCCAGTACAGAGATCTGGGCCTATATCCATCGTTTTTTTGCTCACCAAGCCATTCCAGTTTGGACCCAGCCATATGCAAATTCGCCTTGACCCTGCACCCAATGGGAACAGTCCAGCCCGGACTGCCAGGCCAGGTCCTCCCTGCACTGGAAACAAGCATCCTAGGACCGGTTTCGGGCTTTCAGCCCTCATCAGCCAGGATAGCTTGATTCCAGTGGCATGGAGAGCACGGGACCCACGTCTGGGCATACCCGTCCCACTCGGGGTGACAAATGCAAAAAGAACAATTGATGGACAGAATGCAGAACAATGTCATACATTCATCCCAGTACAGAGATCTAGAACATTGGGATAAGTGGCGTTGATGGTGGTAGGCCCATTAATCTCCTCACAAACCTGTTTTCCCCATTTATTAACTGTGTAGTGTCACTAATACAGCAAAGTTCCAATCCATACAATGCGGCTGCTTGCGCCTTTCATTACTTTAGTTCAAGAGTTGGTGTTTATGATTTGCTTGACGATAAGCTGTACTTTTTAAGGACAACCACTGCCCCCTGAGTAAGCCATAGTGCTGAGTTGTTTACCTGCGGTTTCCATGACAACTTTGAGTCGCCCAATATATTCAAGAAGTGAAGTTTGGGACATTTTCTAGATTTAGCTTATTCAACTTAAAATCATGTCTGCACCCTTTATGAGGATTTATTGCCATATACTTAGTTTTGCCAGTATTTATTTCTAAGCCGTTTACGCCGCAGTACCTGTCAAAATCGTGTAGTAGATTTTGCAGACCCCAGGGCGTTTGTGAGATCAAGATCGTATTGTCTGCAAATAGCAGTGCCGGAATCAAGTACCCACTCAGCTTGGGGGATCATTTTCAGTTTTTTTGTAAATAACTGACCATGTCATTAATGTTGAGCGAGAACAGGGTGGGGGCGAGTACGCATCTCTGTCTCTCTCCTCTGTCTATTGGGATTGGTTCCGTGAGCTCCCCATTCGTGCCCCAACAGACTCTTGCATAGTTGTCATGGTGTAGTGTTGTTATCTGTGCTAACAGAGGTGCGGGTACATCGTCCCACAATAAGGATCTGGGCAAGAGATAGAAGGCCACCCTTAGGTCTCCAAATTCCACGTATATGTGGCCCCCTTTTACCTTAACATACTTCCAGATGATACATAGGAGTCTGAAGACTTGGTCTACTGTGCTTGTGTGGGCTCTGAACCCCGTCTGGTACGGGGACATTATGCTATTGGTCTCTATCCATTCATTAAGTCTATACAGTATTTGCTTGGCATAGATGTTTTGGAGCACATCTATTAGGCTAATTGGCCTATAATTCTCAGGCTTCTGCTTGCTGCCTTTTTTATGTATTGGAACAATTTCAGCCCCTTTCTATGTTGCCGGTACAGGTGCACCTGCCGCTACAGTATTGCTAATTAGATTCACATACGGGACCCAGACATTCTTATCGGGCTTGAACAGGTCTCCAGGGAGTCTTTCTAGTCCTGGGGCTTCTCCTGCTTGATGGAATCTATTGCATGTTCAGTTTCTTCTAGCGTGAAGGTGATCACCCCTGTATCTCTTTCATTGCCAGCAGGCTCACAGTGTTCAACAAAAGTGGACTGGAAGCTCGAATATAGATTGGTAAAATGATCGATCCAAGCTGTCAGATCAAAGTGATGCTCTCTTAGTGCTACACGATCCTTCCCCTCGCATGCTACTATTTTCCAAAACTTCATTATATCATTGGTTTTGCTGGAGGAGGTCCAAGCAACTATTCTCCTCCCAATTCTTCCTTGCAGTAGCCAGTGTCTTCCTATGGCTATCCCTAGCCTTCATTATTGAGTCTGCACTTCCCTGGTGTAGGTTCTCCTGTAAACATTTCTTAGCTTTCCTGCAGTCTGGTATATACCAGAGATTTATTTTTGTGTTCGCCTTGCAACCAGACTTTAATTTCTTTCTAGTGTCTCTGGTAAGGGGGAGTTCTAATTTTGCGACTAGACAGTTGAGCATAGTCATTGTTGACATTCCACTCGTCTCTATGTGGAGACCTACTATCTTTCTAAATACGTTGTAAATGCTAGTCATCAGTTCTATATTTTCCGTGATCCGAGACCATTTAATGACTCTAAGGTTATTTCCTATTACAGGCTGTATTTTTTATAGGCAAGTGACCAATAGAAAGTCCCTTCCTTTATAGCCTGATACTTCTAGGCAAAGTGGGCAATGATCGCTATCGTTTCTCGCGTCTATTCTGAAGCTCCCAATCCTATTCCAGCTATGTGTGCTGTGCATGATTTAGTCTATTGTTGACTGTGACCTAGCTCGTTTGAACGTGTTTAGAGATGAATTATCATTCCCATTGTTAGTCACCCTTCCATTGCATGCCCTTAGATGATGTATGTCATAACCTGTACCCACACAGTAGTGCCAACACCGACAATGACAATATCAATGTATGCAATAATCCATGAACAAATGGCGATACTGTTACTAGTAAGAACAATGTTGATGAACGTTATGACCTAAGCAAACATGACCGTGTCATTACCAGTAAGAACAATGTCAATGTATGCTATGACAATCGTATGGACAATGTTAAGATGTTGTTAAAAATGAAACCACATCATTGTAAGTCCTGCACCCCACACCCATGCCTATCGAATACCAGGTCACAGGTGGGGTCTCTCTTAACCTAATGACAAACGTGCGCACAGGTAAACCCTGTTCGATCCCACAGATGGATAGTTGCACCACAAACAGGTCAGAGGAAATTGACCCAAATAAAACACGTTTGGCCAAACGCGCACATTCCCCGAAAATACCACAATCCTAGATACAGCGGGCCCGATTCACAGAACTAACTTAAGACAAAATCCTAAACTTACTACCATTTTCGTATTCACAGAAGGCACTTACTCATTTTGGTATTCACAGAAGACACTTACTCACTTTGGTATTCACAGAAGTTAGGAGTCCTAACTTTAGGACTCCTAAATGCCTTCTGTGAATACCGAAAGTCTTAAAATTCGGATTTTTCTCAGTTTAGGAGTCCTAAAGTTAGGACTCCTAACTTTACTACTACTAAACTGAGAAAATCCTAATTTTAAGGCTTTCGGTATTCACAGACGGCATTTAGGAGTCCTAAACTTAGGAGTCCTAACTATACTACTACTAAACTGAGAAAAATCCTAATTTTAAGGCTTTCGGTATTCACAGAAGGCATTTAGGAGTCCTAAAGTTAGGAGTCCTAACTATACTACTACTAAACTGAGAAAAATCCTAATTTTAAGACTTTCGGTATTCACAGAAGGCATTTAGGAGTCCTAAAGTTAGGACTCCTAACTTCTGTGAATACCGAAATGAGTAAGTGCCTTCTGTGAATACCAAAATGAGTAAGTGCCTTCTGTGAATACCAAAATGGTAGTAAGTTTAGGATTTTGTCTTAAGTTAGTTCTGTGAATCGGGCCCCACATTTTGATAGAAACAGTTAACCAATTAGGACATGACATGCACACCACATGTAGTGGTCACATGCTCCTCATGTCGTACATCTGCACACAGACCCACTGGCCCACACTAGCTCTCCCTGAGGTCAAGAGCCATCTGTGTCCTTATCAGGTGCTGCACTTATTAATTTATGACTGAGATGGCTTTTTGGAATGTAGAAATTGCACTATTGTACATCTTTAACTTTATATAACAACAGTCACAACTTTGTACACTGAGAGACTTTGATCAGACGACCTCAGTGTTTAATTAACCAACTTGTTTTGCAAAATGCCTCTTGTCTTTTCATTTAATTAAGGTAAATTCATATCCGAGCAACAAGCCTTTGGATGCTGGGTCATTTCCAGTACTAATGCATGAGTCAGTGGAAACCCTGCTGCAAAGCTCACAGACAACAAACATATATGGGGCTGACCCATTAACCACGAGAAGCTGGGAAATCAATCAATGAAAGGAACAGTGGTTCTGCAAATGTGTGGTACACATAAATATGCGAGTATCACTAACCAAAAGGACACTACCCTCATAGCAAAAATAATTTTATCAACAAGCATTGGCAAAGCGAATAGGTTTCGCCTATGCATCATCTATTGGCTTTGTCTATGCTATTTACATGTTGCACAGTTGAGCTGCTGTGCAACATGGCTAAACAAAAAAAATAAGTGCTATGATGTAGTCAATGCTGGCCGTTTCATAGTGTTTTTTTTTTTGATTTTTTGTAACTTTAAGCCATGTCCCTTCTACATTGCCTAAGGAAAGGGCATCTCATTTTTCATTTCATCAACTTTAGTTCGATCTTAAAAGTACACAGCACAATACAAATAAAATGCAGAAGTAAGATAATCTTAAATAACATCATTGTCATAAAAATATGATAAAAATTACAGGGACTAAAAATGTATTATATCATAAAGTGCATTTAGTGCGCCTAATCCAAAGTGCATGCCAGTATCTAGACAGGCCAAATACCACTACTCTATGAGAATCAGTCATCAAAATTCTTAACACCTCGAGGTAGTGGGCTGGCCCGACTAGTTTACATAATGGGATTAGCCATTTTTTCCTTGAGGATTTAAAGTGGGGACAAAAGAATAACAAATGCACAATTGTTTCTGGACTGGTGTTGCACGCGGGACAGCAGTCGTCATTAAGAACATCATTACACCACTTTGAACAAAACTGTTTTGTGAGAAGGGTCTTATAGTGAAACTGGAAAAATAATTTAGGTGCCATTGGGGGAAGAATTTCATCTATTGTGTCCTCAAAGCAGTAGACAGATTTAAAGTCTAAAAGTTCAGAAGGTAAGCGACCCTCAGTTTTTACCAGTTCTGTTTTCTAATATGACTTCCCAAAACCTTGCTTTCCGCTTTATTCCTGAAGTGGTGGCTACGCTTTCTGGGTTTGTCCAGAAACCCTCCATTCCCAGCCTCCCCAGTAGCTCTCTTACTGATCTGAACCAGGGGATCGAGGATATCGATGGTAACCTAAGGAACTCTATTAAAGGCTCCTGGCAAGGGTCAAGCTCATCCACTGGCCATAACCTGTCCCAAAACATCAAGAGTTTATAGCTTAGTTTGTGTACTAGCTGTCTGTGTGCAAGGTCCAGGTGAAGAGGCACCAACGGAGTACTTGAGGGTAAATACACCAAAGTTCTAAGGAAACGGTTTTCAATTACAGACAAGCAGTTTGTGATACCAGTGCCCCGCAGCTCAGCTCCATAGAGTGCCCCACCTAATACCTTGATGTTATAGATTTCCTGTGCTGGGGGGAGTTGTCTGGACACCGTTTTCCTGTGTATTTTGGTGATGTTAGCAGTCTGGTGTATTAATTGTATTTTAACTCACTCGATATGAGCAGCCCAATTGATTGTTGTTGTCAAGCGGATGCCAAGGTAGTCAAATGCATCAACTCGCTCCAGCTTACTTTTTCCGATTGACACCGATCTTTTGGTATTGGTGGCCATTCCTTTTTTGAAAACCATATACTTGGTTTTAGACTCGTTTAGCACCAGGCCACGGGTATCACAAAGTGTAATAAAATCATTTAAGAGCTGCTGTAGTCCCTGCAGTGATTTATAAATTAAAAGCGTATTGTCGGCGAAGAGAAGGGCGGGAACTCTTTTAGCACCAATTTTTGGTACATCACACCCATCTCTATCTAAAAAACCGATGACGCCATAAATAAAAAGAGTGAAAAGAGTGGGGACAAGGACACATCCCTGCCTTACTCCACACTGAACTGGGAAGGGATCTGTAATGTTGTTGTTCTCCCCCCACCTCACTTGTGCTGTGTTAGATGAATGTAATCTAATTAAAACATCTAAAAGAATTGTCGGGCTGCCCTGTTCCTTTAAAATACTCTAGAGCCTTGCACACGGGACCAGGTCAAAGGCAGACCGAAGGTCAACAAAGGCCACATAAATCTTTCCTACCTTGACTGCCACATCTTTCCAATATATGCAAAGAAGGCGGAAAGCTTGGTCCAAGGTACTTATCTTTGCCCGGAATCACGCTTGGAAGTCACTTAAAATACGGGACTCAAGAATCCAATCCTGAATTCGTACTAAAATTTGCTTGCAAAAAATCTTCTGTAAAGAATCAATAAGGCTAATAGGCCTATAGCTGACAGGCTTAGGTCTGTCCCCCTTTTTGTATGTGGGAACAACACCTGCAGTATTTCAAGAGGAGGGGGATGGGAGTACCCGCTAAAATTGAGTTAGTCAAGAGGTTTATGTATGATCCCCAAAGTGCTATATACTCTTTGTATAGGTCATTTGGGATTCTATCTGTTCCAGGGGAATGGGCTGGAACGCATGAGTGGATTGCTGCTTGCGTTTCTTCTATGGTGAAAACAAGATCACCACCCTCTTCTGCAGACAACGCCCCTTGGCCATGGCAAACTTCCTCAACTATTTTATCCCTAGATTCATACAAAAAGCTGAAATGGCCTACCCACTCTTCTGTTTGCACTGTAAAATCTAGGGCCCTCTCACTCCCCTTAAGCCAGTATGCCGCTTTACTCCAAAAGCTCTCGTTATCTTTAGCTATCATTGCATTCCGTAAAGATAACCACAGAGGGCCCTCCCACTCCTCCTTAGCAGACTCGATTGTCCGCCTGTGCTTAGCTCTACAGGCCGCAACCTCGGGCGGGATTTCAGCTTTATGGCCCATCTAAGTACTTACTTTGAAACCCCATAGTCTGTTGTACCAGGTACCCTTGCAAGGTGCCTTCCAGTGTGTGGAATCCCCTTCCTTTTTCTGTGTTTTACATGGGTTAGTTGGCAGTTCCCTTATCTCTGTGTATAATACCTCATGCCTGGGTCTCAATATCTCCACAGTCTTATTTGTAGAATCATTTAATACCTCCTTGTAAGAAAGTGGCTCTGTATATACTGTTCCCAAATAGGTACAGTGTGCACAGAGTCCACAGTCCCCAGAGGTTTGGCAGAAGCTAAAGTTAGATATAACCTTGCTCTCTAAAGTGGTAGCTTGGTCGAGCAGTAAGGCAGTATCAGAGGAAAGTGTAAAGCATTTTTTGTACACACTCAGTCAGCAAATGGTCTCACACACTCAAGAACTGAACTCTAGGCCAATGGTTTTGTATAAAAATATATGGTTGTTTTATTTTAGAACCAACAATAGGTATCAAAATATACTTTCTCAGAATGAGATGCTTTAGATAAATGCTTTCAATATGCAATAGACTTTTGAATGCAATAGATACAGTTGTTGCAATAGGCAACACAATTTCAAACACAATATAACATTGAGCTCAATGGGAAATTCTAGTTAAATGAAATAGATTACTTTTTGAATTACTTTTCTTACCACAGGACTGGATCCTAGATTCAGTCCTGGGACATTTCCTGTAAACAGTTAAGTAAAAACGTTTTGGTTACAGTTGTGATTTTTAAGGAATATTGTTGTATTTTATAAGTTGACACAAACTTTTTCACATAGAATCACCAATGTTATCCCATGGGAGAAAATGCACTTAGCAGGTAAGTGGAATTATTGTTAATTTTTCTAACTCAGTGTTGGATCCTGGATCCAGCACTGGGACATCTCCTGTACACAGTTGAAAGAATATGTTTTTGTTATACAGGCGATTTTTAACGAATATTTGTATGTTTGCAAAATCGACACTTAGAAGAATTTCTCGTGAAAACCAGGCAATGTTATCCTATGGAAGGAAAATCAAGTTATAGGCAAGTACGGTTGTAATTACTTTTCAGGGTCAGTGCTGGGCACCAATATCCAGCACTGGGATCTCTCCTGATAACAGGTGAGTAAATTCGTTTTCGTAATTCGGCTGATTTTAGATGAATATTTTAAAGTTTCAAAACGCGACACTTAGAAGAATTTCCAAGTGAAACCAGTCAATGTTACCCTATGGAAGAAAAGTGAGTTATCGGCTTTAGGGTAAGTACTCGGCTGGCAGAGTTAAGGTTCTGGGCATAGACTCAGGGGTCTCCCAGGGTCAGGTAGGTATAGTTGTTACACCCTCAGCGGCACATGGGCAGCCGGGCGCAGAGTGAGTTAGGCCCAATGTTATCCTATGGGAGGCAGGGGGCCTTTGCTTGGTGGGTGCTGGCTAGCAGGCCACGCAGCTGTGGGAGCTGGGCTCCTGGTCACTTGCTCAGGGCAAATGGGGAAGTAGATTAGAGTAGAGGTTGCACTGCCAGGGGCACTCGGGCGGCTGGGTGCAGGGTGCTTTTGAGCCGTCGGGCGCTCAATGGATTTCAATGGAGAAGCTCAAGAACGAACAAAGGCTGCAAGCTCAGGGACGAAGATTCTTCAGGTGTGACCACCACTTCGAGAGGTACATTGGGTAGTTGGAGGATAGGTAGGCACCCAGGAGTTGGGCACAGGGGGCCACAGGGCGCCGGGTGCAGGGGTGCCTTTTGGTGTCGGGAATTCTTACCCTCTGCTGGTCGCGGTTGGAGGGGTCCCTGTTTCTGAGGCTGCAGGCGTCGTCAGGAGCGTTAAGGTGGGTCCTTGGGTGCTGGATTTGGGGTCGCAGTCACCGGGGGGGACGTCCTCCTGGTCTTTGTCCACTCCGGCACAGGCCATGCTTGGCGGGTGCAGAGTGTGCAGCGTTCGCGGTTCCTGGCAGATGCCAGGGGTCAGTTACTTGCTTTGAGCAGTACCACTGCTCATGGGAGTCCCAGGTAGTTAGAGTCACAAGGCAGTCAGGTCCTCTGGGGTTTTTGAGGTTGCTGACCACTGGAGATGCCGGGGTTTAGCAGGAGCAGGTTCGAGGGTCGACAGGCAGGTAGGGCTGGGGCCAAATCAGTTGGTGTCTTCTTGTTAGCAGCTGTACGGCAGGGCTTCATGTTTCTTGTTCTTCTTTCTTGTTTTGGAATCTGGATCTGAGGAAGGAAGGTTCAGACTGCCCCTAAATACTAAATTTAGGGGTGTTACAGGTAGGTAAAGGGCAGAAACCAATGGGTCCCCTCCCTGGGGTGGGTACACCCCCTATCCTGCCACTCTCCTGTTGAGGGGGCAGTTGCCTAGTCCTGATGGGGCAGGGCTTCCCATCTTCAAGATGGCGAGGGCCCGGAGATGTGCTTTACCTCGCCTCCCCTAGCTGAGGATGGGGTTGGCAGAGGCTGGCACACCCACTTTCCTTCCTTGGGGTTTCCGGCCAGTCTTCCCGCCAGAGTGGGGGGTCAGAACCGGTAGGTGCCACTTGCTGAGTACAGCTAGTGGCCTGAAGAAGCTCACAAAGGCGGCATGCCTTTGAAGCTTTCCCTGTCCATCCTGGGGGGAGGAGACCTAGCACCTCACCCAGGATGTGCATTGTTGCAGGCCCAGGAGAGCGGATGGCTCTCTACCCAGAGGTCCAGCAACATGTCTGCTGTGTGGCAGCCTAGGCAGCCACTCAGACAAGAAGTGGATTGTAGGTTAGGTTCAGGGGGCATCTCTAAGATGCCCTCTGTCATGCATTGTACATTAAATCCCACACTGGCATCAGTGCAGGTTTAATGTGCTGAGAAGTTTGATACCAAACTTCTCGGTCTTCAGTGTAGTCATCATGGTGCTGTGGAGTTCGTGTTGATGATCTCCCAGCACCATATACTCTTAAATGGCAGCACTGCACTTAGTGCCCAGGAATGGACCTGGGTACTGTTGGGGCACAGGGCTCATGCACCTGTACCCACACCACTGGCATAGGGCACCCAGCTAGAGGGGTGGCTGATGTATGCCAAGGCAGTGTGGGTTGTGGGCATGGCACACAGGGATGTGTGCCATGTCGACTCTGTTTTGTTCTGCACCCAGACACTCAGCCTGCAAGGGCAGTGTGTGTGTGTCAGTGTACAGGGCCTCTAAGGGTGGCACAATAAGTGCTGCAGCCCTTAGGGGCCTTCTCTGGTCACAAGTCCCTGGGTTCCTAGTGTACCATTTACCAGGGGCTGACATGTGGCCCGAGAGGCCAATTGGGTTTAGGCTTCAACACAGTTTTAGGGAAGCAACATAGGCCCTGGGTACCTGATTGGCAGGATCCCAGGGCACACTCAGTCAAAGTACATCAGCAATTCAGCAAAAAGTGGGGGCATACCATGCAAGAAAGATGGCACTTTCTCACACTCCTCCATTAAAAAACGTACTTGGCTCTTAACTGCGTCTAATGCCCTTGGATGTCCCTCCACCCAGTCCCATCTAATCGCTCTCTGTTTATTTGTGATTGACAAGACTCCTAGGTCCGGACTACCCCTTAGGTCAAGCACAGCTGTGCCCTGCTTGGTCAGTGTGAGTGCTAATGCATTGTGGTCACTAACAACCCTCTTGGTTACTATCCTGTCTTGGACTAAATGCCAGAGATTAAGGGATACCAGGCACTAATCTATTCTATATTTGTGGCCTAATCTATTAAAGGTGGGTACCCTTTTTAAATTGCAGTTTGTCCTCCCATGTTTGGCTCTCAGACCATGCTGTATAGTAAGGGCCAGAAACTGGGCACCTCTCCTGGACCACCTAACTAGAGGAAGGTCTAGTTGTGGTATTTGCCACTATCTATCCCACTCATCAGTGAAATCTGAAGGGATCGGGGCTAGCGTTTGAAATATACAGTAAAAATCACCTGCAACTAAGGTTGGGATGTCTGAGTAGTGGGGCGGAGCGTGATTAAGGGTACACACAGTGTTGGTTTCCTCCTGGCCCCGCAGCACTCTATTATATTAGTTAAATTTCCTTATTTTCCGTCCACTAGAAAATGTAAGCTCCAGGGATAGAATCTCTTGGGAGGCGACATTTAAAAGTTTAACTTTGACCCCTAATTCGTTTTTTACCCATACCAATATTCCTCCCGAAGGTCTGCCCATCTCTTTTCTCGTGGCATTGATTGCATAAGCAGAAAAAACACTTCTATGTGGGCAATGCAGGCTCCAGGTTTCCTGATATAAAATTACACCAAAAAAGTCTACAAAAAAAGCACCTTTCTGTATCTGCCAGTAACTTTGGAATACCAGCCAAATTGCACACAAGAAACCTCATTGGGCAGTTAGAAGAAGCCCACCCTTCCACAACCCCGGAAATTGGGGCAGTTACACCTCCACTTTTATCCACAAAGAAGGATTCACACATTTTCTCTGGGCCAATAGCCAGGTCTGATGGTACAGGGATATTTGTTAGTAGGGGGCTACGAGATGGTGTAACTAAGGCACTTGCTAGCCCAACCATATTTACTGATTTTATCTGTTTCTCTAGAAAAGGTCAACTCTGCCCTCTCCAATCGTCCCTATAGAAGATAGGTGGGTCGAAAAGGGTTGGGCCACAAGAACTCAATAGTGGCCTAATAGAGGTTCCAGGGCCGGACGAAAGCAAAGGCCTGGCAGGGGTACCTCCTGGGAATTTATATCTAATGGAGATACGGGTAGGTGCTTGAGAGATAACACGTGAGTTAATTGACAATAATCCAGAGAATATGCCCTTATCATAGAAACTGACCTCAATCATATCCCAGGCTAATTCCTGCATATGGACTCTTTTTGCCAATTGCATATCGTCTCTAATGATTGAATAATAATGGCATGTGGACCTAAACCAATAGATGACCTTGTTCTTGAGAGAGTCTTGGTCTTAGCTTCTTTCCAAAGGAAGTCTTGGGATTTCTGTGAGATAGATCACCGCCCGATTGTCCCCTGCCTGGGATGTCATATAGACACCATCCTTTACTATCCCCTTATCTAGTGCCCTTGAATGGTCTTGCTTGTACAGAATCCTTTCATCCAGAACAACCTCTCCTCTATCAATCCCACTGCCTTGATCAAATCCTAATCTATTTCTTGCAATTAGGCTGGGAGTATTGTTAAAATTAACATGTTCGGTAGTGTGTGTCGGTAAATGGGTACGTCTAGTTTGTGTGGGATCTTGGGTTGGGGTTGCATTGGCCAAGCTACTTGCTTTGATTCCCCTAGAGGCCGTGTTTGTTGATGGTATCATGGTTTCTGGTAGGGCCAAGTTCTCACTGTTTGCCCTCTATAGCAAACTGGCTACCTAATCTCTTAGGGTAATTACTGCATCTTTCAGTGACTTAATTTGATCTTTTAATAACCACATTTTACCAGCAGAAATTTAGCATGTCTCTTCGGGGTCACATCGAACCGCCCCCATCCCAGTTACCTTGGTTGCAAGTACATCAAATCTATCATGACATTCAATGTGTACAGTCGGTATGACACTAGGCCCTCGTGTAGCATTGCAGTGTGGAGCAACAAATACATTGGACTCCACTTCAGAGGGTCCGATGGCTGCTGCCTTGCTACGCCTTTGATTATGTTTTTTGAACATTAAAGGTATCTGCTTGGCTGATTTATTTTTTGCTGGAGGTGGTTCAGGAGAGGTACCAATCATAGAGCCCCGGGCATTCAAAGAGCCAGTGGGACTGTCAGACAGAGAAATGTAACTTGGTGAGCCAGAGGAGACTATGTCATGACACTCGTCTAGGATAGTCTCAATCCTGTCCAGTGCCTCATGGCAGACCACACCGTAGGGCCTCTTATTGTGTGATTCCTGGCCCTGAGCTTTTCTTTTGCCCATCTCGAAGCGTATGCCTAATAATGTTTATTATCACTAGGGGCTTCTGAAATACCAAATCAAAAGGCAAGTAAAACACCCCCCACCACAAAAATTCCTGCAGACGTACTGTTGAGTCACAATCACAGTCACAGGTATGGACAAAATTACAAGAAGGATTCCAGGCGCACGGGACCACTGTATCAGTCAATATAAAAAATTTATCAGGAGCAGTCCATGGAGGTTACTTACAGAATTGACGACAGCGACATGAATAGCCGAGGGGAATGGCCCCCATCCCGCCTCTGGGCGTGGAAAATGCAACATTGGTGCCTCCTGGCGCAAAGAGTTTTGGGGCCTGGAGTCCCCCAATGTAATTGGTGGCAGTGTCTAGCTAAATGCGGCTCCCAGTTCTCCGGTCGCTTCTGTGATGAGACCAAGGGGGGTGGCCCTGCCCTGGCTCTGTCTGGCGCTGACGGGCGCCGCAAAGTGCTTATAAGCGCCTCCGGGGGTGGAAGGGACAGCGTCAGCGCCTTCTGGTGCTTGGATTTATGGGGCTTGAGGTCCCCCCAGTGCTGGCTCCGGTGGTGTCTCCAATGATGGAGGCTCTGCTTCTAGTACAGTGCTACTCAAACTTTTTTGAACCATGACCCACTTTTTAGAGTGAGAAACTTTTGTACCTACCTAGCTTTAATGAACACGAGGTGAGCTATTTTTTAATGTAATAAAGCATTGTGTGGTAGCGCATTGTTATTGGCAGACAGGATATGTTTCCCTCAAATGCTCACTAAACTTGCACACACTAACATACAGTTTTATAGATAAAACTATATTGTACACACATGAAAATGTGTGGAAATCGGGTTTCAGTGAATATTGATTATTTGTGCATCACCAAGTAGTGTCTTGATTTGTTATAATCCCACTAAAATCTTTGTTTAGATCACAATTACATGTATTTACATTTTCTTGTTTGTGTTAGGAAAAATTTGCTTTCCTTTCACACTTCATGTACTCCAGCAGGATTTTCTCATAATTCGCTTCACTTTTTTTCTCTGATTGCATAATGAGTTCGTAAACAACAGTCCTGTGTTCGCACAGAAGTCGTAGCCTGACATTTTACCTCTGTCTTTGATGCAGATCAATTGTGACACAAAAAATACAGAATTTAAAGGTATCTTTTTTTATTGCCGGTACTTTGGCTACCAAAAATCGGCTTGTGTCTCGACCCCCAGTCTAATAGATTTAATTCAACCCTGCACAGAATGCTATATGTGAAAGTTGTCAAGATGCCCCCTCCCCGAGAAGTTGGGTGAAGAACCTGGGGATAAAGATAGATAACCAGCTCTCAATGAAGACACAGGTGAAGACGCTTGCAGCTTCCTGTTTTGGGACCATGCGGATGTTGAGTAAGATCTTACCATGGATCCCGCTCAGCGCCAGACAGATTCTCATTCAGGCGCTGTTAATAAGCCGCCTTGATTATGGAAATTCCTTATTGGTAGGAATTAGGGAGGACCTTTTATCCAAATTACAGGTCGTGCAAAATACAGCTGCCCGCCTCGCCCTTGACAAACCAGCCCAAACCCCTTCTTTGCCTCTCCTGCGCCAATTACACTGGCTTCCAGTCAAGAAACGGGCCACCTTTAAAATGTTATGTCTGGCCTTTAGGGCCCTGCACGGACTGTGTCCGGCCTATCTGACCAACAAACTTAAATGGTATCAACCTAAACATCAGCTCAGATCTAGTAATCGTAAGCTGCTGTGCTGCCAAAGAATCAGGAAGGTAAAAATGGGGGGTCGTTCCTTTTCCCATCAGGCTCCCAAACTATGGAAAGGCCTCCCTGAACAAATCCGGGAATGTTTGAATCTGTCCCAATTTAAAAAAACTGCTCAAAACATGGCTTTTTTAAGCTGCCCCTCACTGACTGCCTGTCTTTTTCTCTAGAGTCGAGAGATCCCCTTGGGGATGATTCGTGCGCGATATAAATTACCTAAATAAAGTGTCCTTTTAAGAGGGTCTCAGGTAAGATGAAGAAACCACAAGGGATTAATTTGGAAGTCCAGCCGCTAACAGCAAAGAACAAGGACAAACATAGTGCAACATTTTGAAGAACTTGATGAAAAATCAGGGGACAAATGCATTACAATGCATCTTCCTCTCATAATATTCTCCTTTGCAAACATTTCTAACAAGAACATCACAAGAAAAGATGCTGCTTCATCTTGGATTGGAAACTCTGGATAATATACTGTGGGCAGACCAGCGCACTTCTAGTGTTTGTCCATACTCCTTTCCTGGAGTATATGGTGTTCGTTTGGCTAAATCTAAGTTTGACCTTCTTTGTCCTGCTCTGAGTTCTGCAGTACTGCTGCTGCCTTTTATGTTTGGTGCTTCAAGCAGTTTTTGGAAGGCCTCTCTCAGTGAGCGTGGAGACTCCAAAATAATTCAGGCACTGAAGGTGTCTAACCATGCCTTGCACACATCATCCAACAATGGGCTGTCTTTCAGCATGCAAACACTCATCCCTGCCATGTAAAAGTAAAGTCTCAGGCAAATTCCTGCGATTGCTCTCAGCATTGTTCTCACTACCAATTTTGGCACAGATATAACAGGACACCATATGTGGGTAAAAAGAGAGTCCCTTTGTATTAACTTCTAAAGATCATTGTGGGCTATCTTCTAGCTCCCATGCTGTTAAAATGTCACTGCTCTACGTTTTTCACATGTTGGCAAGCTATAAAATGGAACAAGTACACAGTCAAAGGAAATTCTTAATTTGCTTGGACACACACCATCAGTACATAAATCAAGCTCCACATTCCCTTGAGCCATGTTAATATTCCACTTGCCCAATGAGTAGTGCAACAGGGAATGCCTATTCTGTAACACCATGTTGAACCTCAAGGAGTAATTGGGACACTCAAAGCGGATGTGGACACTACATGTGATTACTGAAAAAATTGCATGCTTCCCAGAGTATTCACACATTCTGCCAGCTTGTGCCAGTGCAGAGATCATCAGTGAAATACAGATTTGTGGGTGGAAACCATGTTGCATCTTTAGCTGCCAGTGGATCCTACCACATTTTCAAGAGTAAGCAGGAATTGACCTGCAACTGGATGTAGGCTGTGACTTCATCTGACTCAGGGGTGTCCTGTGGTGCCTTTGGTGCACCATGCTCCCCTCCCAAGAGTTGCCCGTGGGTAGTGCACTGACTGTGTGCCACTTCGCATGTGGCATACAACCTGTGCACATTCCAATGGCCTCTTTACTCCTGTGTCGGTGTCTCTAATAAGGCACAGAAACAGGGGCTATGCATGTCCTCATTTGCATGAGTGAGACCACGCACCAATGACAGAACACCCCTGGGATCACGTGGATGCAAAATCGATGTCCAGGCGATCCATGTCACACAAGTAGCTGCAATAGCATCTGCGGCCATTTCTTTAATACCAAAATGACCCGGGGGCACAAAAAATAGGGGTATATGATTGTTGGGCTCACAGGGCACTTTCTGTAATATGGTTCCAGGAGAGGAAAATATTGCACAAATGCTACCTGCCCGGAAAACAATTTGCAAACCCATGTACCAGGTTTGAAGGGGCAGTGGCAGCTTATCATAGCCAGTAAAAATGTTGCCCCACTGAAGTCTGCCCAATTGAGGATTAACCTTTAGATCTCTGTTTCCGCCAGGATTGGGACGAACAGTTGAACAGCGCAATTAATGAAACTGAAAAAAATGTATGAATTCTCATCATGAAGGTCAAGCCGGTCTTGTGTTTTAGTGTAATTGATTTAGAGCTTCATACACCTGTTGAGACGCCAATGGACATTGGCACAGCCGGTAGCATGGTCTCCACGTAATGTCTACCGCCATTGATTGGTATGATGTAATGTATTATGGATCTTCTTACCACTTGTATGTCTCTCATAATCTTTCCATTCAATTCGTTCGGATGACATATTTATATCTTGTGCTGGATTACACACACTAGAATGATTTATTCATCCCAGGGATTTACTGCCGAGCCTGCTGCTCCTTCTTGGCTCAACTCTTCCACTTTGGAACAGAAAAGTACTAAAGCCTCTCAGTGGTCGAATGGAGTTACAAAACATCTGAGAATTTCTAATATTCATAACCTCCTACAAATGTTTATCTTCAAGGGATAAAAGGCTAAAAAGAGGAAGGGAATCGCTGAGCAGGCCGCGATTGGAAAAAAGCGCTTATGACAAACTGAGCCAAGTGGGCAAGAGGCCTGCAAAGGTAAAGTGAGGACGCTGACCTGGTGCCTGCTACCTTTTCATTCAACCACGATTTATCAAAAGGGTTGTCATTTTGAAACCATCACATGAAATGAAAACTACATATGGGAACACTTGAGGCATTCATCTGGACTCTTGCTAAGCCCTGCCAAGTCCCCATCAGTAGTTCTTCCCTGGTCCTTTCCATTATCATATCAAATGAAGACACTCTTCTCTAGCACATGGTAGAGAAGCAGATACACTTGAATGACTTATTCCTTTCTTTAAAATGAACATGTTTTCAGCTGTGGACCGTGCAGGTAAGAACGATGGGACCGGGTGGGGGGTTTCGACAGACGACGACGAGGTAAAATTAATTATTTCTTTCATTTTCCCTCATCATAGCCTGTCGGATTTCCCCCCCCCCCCCCCCCCACCCCACTGGGCCCCACCGCTCTTAACTGCAGGGGCCACGGCTGCATGATTTTAAAAGGAAGAGAATTGCTATAAGGCAACTCTGAGCTTTAACAGTCATAAACTAACATTGCCCGCTCTCATGGACGCTTTACGTTCCATGAGACTGACTTCTTCTAGCGGGATCAGAAGTAGACCACGAAATTCCGCTTGGAGGAGTCCGCACGGAATCAACCCTGCAATAGTACTTTTATATATAATGTGGGTCGTAGCTCCCATTAGTTCAGCAGGTGCAGTGCACCGGGGCCCAGAACCCTTGAGGGGGCCCTTGAGCCCTGATAATTGGCATCTATTACTAACCCAACAATAGTGAAATGGGCCTGTTTTTTTGCTCGCACCAGGGCTCCTAGCATGCTACGGTACTGTATATAATATACATTTGAATTCTGTATTCGGTCTGAAGAGGCCTCTTTAAACAGAATTTTCACTATCTACTATAATCTTCTAACACTTCATACTTTTTCTACGGTGTAGCTAATATTAGGGTTGGGTGGAATTTTTAATTCTGACGGCGTAATTGGATCCATTTGGTAATTCCGTGTTATTCCTGTAACGTGGAATTACTAAATAATTCCGCCCGTTCCTCCGGCGGAATTAAATCAGTACTGTAATGGTTTTAAATAGGGCTGGACGAGGGAGCAGTCCCTCTGCGTTTAAGAAACACTATAGATTAAACATTAATCTGCACAGATTTTTAAACATAGAGGGACTGCTCCCTCTTCCAGCCCTGTAGTGCACTGCATACTCCTCAGCACATTTACATAAGTATGTAAGGGCGCCGAGGGGTTTGCACTGGAGTGGGTATCCATCAGTGCCCTTACATAGTTATGTAAGGGCACCGAGGCACCGAGGAGTATGCACTGCACTAGAGTGCACTGCATACCCCTTGGGCCCCCACATAAATATGTAAGGACACCGAGGGGTATGCACTGGAGTGGATACGCCTCGGTGCCCTTGCATACTTATGTAAGCGTACTGAGGGGTATGCACTGCACATTGTGGTGTCCACTCTGCCCCTTCACCAAATTCCACAAAATTGTATTGCAATGCCGCTGAACTCCACGGAATGAAACTCTGCCAATTCCATCCACACCTAATACCTATGTTTATTTCATGAGCATGTGTCCAGCCATTCCCAATTCATGGGATTTTGCATGCACGTGTCACTCTAGGTTGCTAACACTCAGGGTGTGCATTGTGAAGTCATATAGGAAGTGTCGTAGCCTTTTTTAGATTATGCAAAATGTGCAAATCTCGTGAAAAATTATTTTTGAAGTTATAGTTTTAATGATGCATGGATTCGCAACTAACATGAAATGTTTAAATAATATAGAAGTCTATATTATGCTATAAGTGTGCTAGGCCACATCAGTACACTATTAATTCTAAAAAGGATGCAACTTGGTCCTGCTCATTACCCCTCCCAATTGGTACCCCGCTGCAAAATCATCTTTCCCGGATAATTGAGCATATAGCATCTGTCAGAACTGGCATCCTTAGCGTGGTTTTCCCAATGACTGTTTGCCTTCAATCCTCCTATTTTGCTAACTTCATGTTTGCTGGCCTTGGGACTCTGCACCCTTTACCACTGCTGACCAGTGCTAAAGCTTGTGCTCTTTCCTTTAAACATGGTGAGATTGCCTATACCCAATTGGCAAATTGAATTTACTTATAAGCCCCTAGTTAAGTGTCAGATCCTGTGCACAGGGCCTGTAAATGGAATGCTACTAGTGGGTTTGCCTCCAAACATAAAGGGTTCACTCACATAACACCCCAGTACCTGGGCTAAAACTGTAAAGAAATACCAAGTGGTAATGATGAGTCAAGATTACCACAAATTCTGATGCAACTCAATTAGACAATGAATGATCACTGAGTATGAATTCTTTAATCCAAATCATTAAATGTATTGCACAATGCCAACACTTCTGTGTTAATTTCACCAACATGAATTCATGTATAGAGGAAACAGACCAAAACACACATTTGTATACAAGCCATTATGAAGTCGATCACTTCTGTATATCTTCGGCACATATACTCCAAGTGCAAAAACCTATATGGTTAGTCCATTCCATGTTGCTTACTCATATTGTTCTGGAAACACAGGGTGATTATCTGAAATCTTTTGGCATAGAATCCACACAAAGGTGGTCCTTGTCTCAAAATGGGGTGATGGGCTCAAACCCTTTAGATCCTCCTACTGCTACTCCAATCTAAAAGATTTTTTGTTCCACTGTACTCCTTCCAAAAAGAGAAGTACACACTTTTCAGGCAACGTGATTCAAAGGCCTCTTCAGGACAGAGGAAATTAGGGAAACTTAAATTCCTTTATCAAGATTAAGGTATTACTTCTACCAGTTCAGCACATAAATGCACATTAGCAACTTTTCTCAACAGAATCTGACTCAGCTGTTGGATTTACGTGGGTTACTGGCCCCGCCGGCATTGCAGATTATGAGTTCCCGCTCTGATTTGCAGGCTACTTTGACCCTGCGGTACATATCAAGAGCTATATTTTCCCTCCATGCGATTTGCTCACTCAGCGCATGTCTATTCCAGGGTTTCTTTCCACGTTCGCTTCTATTGAGGGGAACTAAGCTGTTGAAGGTAATACCTTGATCTTGATAATGCAATTCAGCTTCCTTGACTTCCTCAGTCATGAAGAGGCCTTTGAATCCTGTTGGTCAAAACGTGTGGACTTCTCTTATTAGAAGGCGCCCTTTGAAACAAAAAATCTTTTAGATTAGAATAGAAGTAGGGGGAATATTGGGGTTCGGCTCCCACAGCAGTAGGCCTGTGCACAAGAGATCGTGCAACAGGATTTTCCAGTAATCATTCTAGCTGCACTCTTTGTGAATGATACAGGTCCCCTTAAGGGAATGGTTGTCTCTGGTGATGTTTAATTTTAGGAGGTGTTCATGGTGGTAATCTCGGAGTACTTTTTATGTATTGCTTGTATCTCCAACTTATTTAATAAAGCAAAGTTCAGTGTTACTCAATATGAATTAAGATTTCAGCACCAACGCCTGCTACACACCAGCACTTTCTTAAACTTCCTCTTTGTATTTGGAGCAGAGATCCTTAAATCTCAACCTCTTAGTATAATTATCAAATAAGAACCTCCACTGGTTGTATGGACATTTGATTGTCAACTTGAAGCATAAGAAAAGAGCTAGCATCACTAATACATGTCAATTACCGTGGAGCCAATGTGGCTCCAAAAGAATGACCAAAGGGATGGTATCCAAACCATAAGGGTTTATTAGCAATTTAGTCAAAGTTACAATTCAATAAATAATCAGCAGGATAGTCATTTTATGAAATAAGCATTTATATTCAAGTGGTCATGCAATCTGAATTTGTATATTGTCAGCAAAAAGATGCAAAATATGACAACATACAAAAGACAGAATACTAAGTATACTGGTTCCATAAAGGAACTGCCCTATTCTAAATAAGTTTCAACAGGGAAACTTCTCTCAGTGAAGTCAAGACAGGGTCTGCTAAACTATTCTGCAGAACACATAATTAATAAGATGTTTCTCCTACCAAGCACCATTGGTCTGGAATCAGCTTCCCCTCCCGCTTAGACAGTGCTCCGATTACCTTGGGTTCAGAAAGATACTAAAGACCACCCTTTTTTCAGAATGACACCGCTACATTACCCCCGCACAGTTCTGCCAGCGCTGAGAGACCCCTTCGGGGGTGATTCACGCGCTTTACAAACTATCTAACATAACATAACATATGTAAAAGGAAGTTCTGGAAGCCTTGCCTCATCACTTCCCACAAAATGACCTAATCAGTTGCTGTTGTTCTCTGGGAGAAGTAGATTCCCTAGTTTCATAGCATTGGACAAAGGAACACACATCTCTGTGACCCTGGCTGTATGACTGGTCTGGTCTGGTTTGCCTGGTACAGGAGGATCTCTCCCACCACTATGGTATTTGTGTCTAAAGCTGAATTCCAATTGATGTCCAACTAACTAACAGCTTCAATACAATAACAACAAGTCTAGTCTAACTATCATTTAATAAAGTGAAACATTTGCAACTTGGGCCAGGATTCAATTTGGACTAGTTTTAGAAAACATGGCTTCCAAGCAAATACAATCAGTATGAGTAAATGCTTTAATTACATTTTGATAAAATATGTGTAGTTCTTTCTGGGTGTAAAGATAACTTCCAACTATATTTAATTAATAAATGCACACAGAGGAATATTGTTAAAAACAAAGTGAGTATAATTTGCATATGTATGTATGCAGCACTAAGTTAAGTGGCTCAAATCCCCCTCTAATTCAATATTTTGTTATCTTCATCATCATATATCTTGACTTCTCCATTTCCTTCATAAACCTTACACTACTTATTTTCTAATTCTACTTCATCCGTTTCTCTCTTAACTCCATTTCCTTCTTTCACGACCTTCTTTGATCTCATATATTTGAATTCCTTAATCATAGAAAATAAACTAATCAAATATAGGCCAAAAATAAAAATAGGTCTTAATATAGCACCTGAAAGTCCACTACCAATATTGCCAAGCCAACTACCTATGACAGAAAATCCCTTTCCAACTGCTTCCCAAGAACCTGTTGCCCCGAATTCCATCAACTCAGCTTCTAGTCCCAGCATGTTCTTCACATGCCCTCTTATCTCTTTGCTCTTTTTGGGTGTAAAGGTGCAACATTGTTGAACCTTCACCTCCTTTCAGACTCTTCTCTCTTTTTCTAGCAGAATATCTAAAGTAAGGTGGTCATAGTAAGTTCAGTAATCAATGTCCAGTAAAGATCCAGCTGTGTTAGTCACAAATGTATCCATTGCAGTAGAAAGATTTCTAATCTTGAAGTTGTTCAAACAAATCAAGAGGGAATCATAGCTCCAAAAATGTATTCTACTTTAATTTCTTATTTCAGTTGCAATCAGATTTCAGACCACACCAGTAATTAAGAATATTATGTTACTACACACCTACATTAACTTATTACTTAAGAATGTCCTGAACACCTCCATCACCTCAGCCTCCTTCCGTGAGAAATGGAAACATGCTGAAGTGAGGCCCCTCCTGAAGAAACCAACGCCGACCAAGAAGAACCAAAGAACTACCAGCCCAACTACCTGCTCCCTTTTCCAGCGAAGGTTCTCAAAAGGCAATCCAATACGAACACCTGGAACACAACATCATCCTGGTCTCAATCCAGATTCTGATCCAACCACAGCACCGAGACAGCCCTGATTACAGCCACGGACAACAGCAGAGCCCTCCTGGACTGTGGTGAAATTGCAGCCCTCGTCCTCCTGGACCCGCCAGCTGCCTTCGAAACTGTCTCCAATCACATCTTGATCAACAGACTCTGCCACATCAGATCCCAGAGAGACGCCCACAAATTGATTGCCTCTTACAACACCGGAAGAACCCAGAGAATCCATCTCCCACTATTCACCTCAGAACCCAAGAAGATCATCTGTGGCATCCCCCAAGGATTGTCACTTAGCTCCACCCGCTCCAACACGCACATGACCCCTCTGGCCAACACCATCAGATGAATGGACTCATCATCATCTCCTATGCCGACAACACCCAGCTCATCCTTTTGCTGTCAGCTGACTCCGTCCATGGCTCTGTGTCCTGCACCGCCACTTCTCACACCGCAAACCTGGTCTCAACGGCGATGACCACCACCGAGCCGCTACCTGCACTATGACCTTTGGGCATGGCACTCCGCACTGCCTTGCTTCACTCCGCTGGCCTGGTCTCACCAACGACGTTGCTGCCCACTGACTTTGACACCCATGACCAAACCGTGGCTTGGGGACGCTGCTCGTAAGTTTCACAATGCACCACCTCTTCCCACAATGCAGTCCGGACCGACCAACTCCAGCTCCGAGCAACCAGCACTGTCTCTTGTTCCATGACCTGTCAGCACCGTAACGAGCTCTGCCTCACTCCACACCGCAGCCCTGGTCTCACTGATGCCGCTGGGCGACCGTCACCAAGCCGCTGCCTGCACCGCTCCTTGAGGGCACAGCACGCTGCACCGCTACTCTTTACATTGCAACCACACGGGTTGCCACGACCGGCCCACACCAACATCATCGACCGCAATGAAAAGGTACTGTTGACGAGTCTGCCGACATCACGACCGAAGCAGTCAGATGGAACTTTTTGGATTCTGTTGTTTTCAGCACTGTGGTAGCACCGGATGGAGCTACCGACTTCAAGGAACTGCATTTTTCAGGTTATTGTTGCAAAGTGCATATTTTTAAGTACGGTATGTTGGATTTTTATTGTTTTGGTCTTGTCTTGAATATATAAAACATTGAATATTTTTCTAAACTGGTGTGGTGTCCTTTTGTAGTGTTTTCACTGTGTTACTGTTGGTTATGTGCAAATGCTTGTCAAAAAGCCTCTGGGATAAGCCAGACTGCTCGTGCCAAGCTACCAAGGGGGTGAGCAGGTATTATTTCAGTAGTGTATCTCCCTTACCCTGACTAAAAGGAAGGGTCCCTACTTGGACAAAGGTGCAAACCATTGCCAACTAGAGACCTCCATTTCTAACAGTGGCCTGCTGAACTCTGCCCGTCCCCGGCCCCAACAGACCATGCCAGCAACCTTGGCATCTTCTTGGACAGCAAGCTATCTATGAAAAATCAGTAAACGCAGTCTCATCCTCCTTATTCTACACCTCCTCAAGATCTTCAGGTGGCCTCCAGTCAACACCAAAAGGACCATCGCCAGGTACTCATCAGCAGAAGGCTGAACTACGGGAACACACTCTACCTACGAATCACTGCACACCATCCGATGAGACTACAGACAGTACAAAACTCAGCAGCAAGACTCATCCTTGACCTCCCCAGACAGACCCACATCACACCGCACCTGAAGAAGTTACACTAACTCCCTATCCAGTAGAAAGGCCAGTTAAAGATGTTGACCCAGGCATACAAAGCCTTGCACAACGAAGGACCAGCATACATCAACAAACGCATGACTTTTCACCAACAAACCAAACACCTAAGATTAGCCTTCCTCTTCCTCGCAGACACAACCAAATCCGCTGGGGCAACAGTGGGTACTGCTCCTTCTCACACCTGGTGGTCAAATCTTGGAATGGCCTTCCCCTGCACTTCACGACTACCTCATCGCTCCAGGAATTTAGGACGAGACTCAAGACCTGGATGTTCGAATGAACGGATCACCATGAAGCAGCTAGCAACTCCAGCACCTTGAGGCCCTCAAGGGTGATTTGCCGCGTTTTATACATCCTGATAGATTGATTATAAGTGAGTAGAGCTCGCTTCTCATTACAGGCCTTCTTCCCCTGTGTGAACTCACCCAAGAGAAGAGAGGACTCTGAATGACTTTCTCCATCATGGAATAAAATGCCCACTAATGCCCACATCTGTAATTTCTGACTCCAGTAGCAAGTCAGTAAAAGCAGCTGGCTGCACATTCTGAATCATACACAGCCCACCTCTTACAGCTCTTTAATGATGGGAACGAGCCGCACATGCCATCACCAAACAACTCCTACAGCCACTCCTACTCACAGGAGCACTTGCTCAGCCTGTTTTCACAGCCTCTCCTCATTTATGGGACGAGCTGTCTCCTGCCCACATATTGAAAGGAGAGACTGGTACCAGGATCCTGGAAGCTCGCGCATGCAGTGCTGCCCCTGTTAGATCAGATAGTGGGCTTCGCGAATATAACAAAAAGCGCTACAATGACTATTGCGCCAGAAGTACAAAAAATGACAATTGCACTAACTAACTAATTAAATATAATTTTGTTCTGTCAGCTGGCATAAATGTTGGCGCAGATTTTGGTGCAAAATTGCACTCGTGCAGTTGCAGTCTATATGACTCTGTCCCCATTGCGTGAGAATGAAAGCATTAGAGGCTTCCAAAGCACCTTCTGCGATCCTTTGGATGCAATAAAGATGGAGAGCCATGTTAATTTCAGTCAGGGCTTTAAGTGGGCCGAAAACAGTGAGGTGTCTAAAATGAGCAGGGACAAGAAGCATAACAAGGAATCCCTTCCTAGAGGAGTGAGTTGCCTATGTAATTAAGGATGTGATTTAATGCACTAAAATTCAGTGCTTCCAATGGCTAGCCACTCAAGGGGAACAACCTTTACAACGCAACTTTTACAACGCACTACCTTTACAACGCATTTTTTACAACGCATAATCCATTACAACGCATGACATTACAACGCATACCATTACAACGCATTTTTAAAAACTACCTTTACAACGCATTCCATTACAACGCATACTACCATTACAACGCATACCATTACAATGCATAATATTTCACTACACTATCCAACACTTACCCTACTGATGCACCCCCTGGAGTTAGAATAGTAATTTTTACCCCTATACTATCCAACACTTACCCTACTGATGCACCCCCTGGAGTTAGAATAGTAATTTTTACCCCTATACTATCCAACACTTACCCTACTGATGCACCCCCTGGAGTTAGAATAGTAATTTTTACCCCTATACTATCCAACACTTACCCTACTGATGCACCCCCTGGAGTTAGAATAGTAATTTTTACCCCTATACTATCCAACACTTACCCTACTGATGCACCCCCTGGAGATAGAATAGTAATTTTTACCCCTATACTATCCAACACTTACCCTACTGATGCACCCCCTGGAGTTAGAATAGTAATTTTTACCCCTATACTATCCAACACTTACCCTACTGATGCACCCCCTGGAGTTAGAATAGTAATTTTTACCCCTATTCTATCCAACACTTACCCTACTGATGCACCCCCTGGAGTTAGAATAGTAATTTTTACCCCTATACTATCCAACACTTACCCTACTGATGCACCCCCTGGAGTTAGAATAGTAATTTTTACCCCTATACTATCCAACACTTACCCTACTGATGCACCCCCTGGAGTTAGAATAGTAATTTTTACCCCTATACTATCCAACACTTACCCTACTGTTGCACCCCCTGGAGTTAGAATAGTAATTTTTACCCCTACACTATCCAACACTTACCCTACTGTTGCACCCCCTGGAGTTAGAATAGTAATTTTTACCCCTATACTATCTAATACTTACCTTAAATGTAATTTAATATAATGCGTTGTAATGGTATGCGTTGTAAAGGTAGTATGCGTTGTAATGGCAATGCGTTGTAAAGGTATTTTTTAAAAATGCGTTGTAGTGTCATGCGTTGTAATGTCATGCGTTGTAATGGATTATGCGTTGTAAAAAATGCGTTGTAAGTGCATGCGTTGTAAAAGTGTGCGTTGTAACGTCATACATCCGCCACTCAACCAGTAATTTGGTGCCTCTTTGTGAGCTTGCTGTTACTACCTCCAGACGATTCACACAGTAATGGACATGCACCTAAAACAAGCTAGATCTATAGGCTTTCCCAATACTTGTAGCGGGAAACAACCTTTACAACGCAGTCATTACATCGCACCACATTTACAACGCAGCCATTACATCGCTACATCCTTTACAAGGCATGTCACTACAATGCAGCCATTTCATTGCATGTCACTAGAACGAATGACACTACAACGCATGTCACTACAATGCAGGCATTACATCGCATGTCATTACAACGCATTCCATTACAACACATAGAACCCCTACACTATACAACACTTACCCTATTGTTGCACCCCCTGGAGTTAGAATAGTAATTTTTACCCCTACACTATACAACACGTACCCTACTGTTGCACCCCCGGGAGTTGGAATAGTAATTTTTACCCCTACACTAGCCAACACTTACCTTAAATGCAATGTAATGGTATGCGTTGTAATAGTATGCGTTGTAAAGGTATAATGCGATGTAATGGAATGCGATGTAAATGTAGTTTAAAGAATTTGTTGTACTGGCATGCGATGTAAATGTATGCATTGTAAAGGGTGTTGCGATGTAAAAACTGCATTGTAAAGGCATGCGTTGTAAATGTATGTGTTGTAACATCATACATTCCTTGTAGCAGTATCAGATAAATGGGTAAATTGCAAATGTTCCAATTCTGAAAATATGAGACTGTGAATTAAAACATACTAAGGACTTCAGAAGGTGTAGTGGGTTTTGGAGTTTCTCATTTGCTCATGTTCGCTCATGTTCTCCCTTTGTTCTGCAGTCTATCCCGCTGTTAGACATTTATGCCATTTTTCTCCCCTCATCTTTCTGAAATCGTCCATTTGCAAATATCACACTTTCCTCCACAGCACCCTCTTTTAATTTTCTTCTGCATATACTTTCTTGCATCTTCCTTTCGCCGCCCCTAATATACACAACACACCCACTCACCTGTAAATATATAATTTTCTGTCACTTTGAATATTTCTGTATTTTTGTATCGAATCCCAATTACAATTGACACACACAATAATGCCTCTGTGCGATATGCAAAAAGGCCAAGGATTGGATGAGCAGGCGTCGTGAACGCCCTTATGGCCCACTGACAGGGACTGTGAGGCACTCACACCGCTCTCAGCCTCAACTCCAGAGCTTTCAATAGTGGCCTGTTAGATTCACCCACCCAGGCCCTGAAATCACATAGGCACCTAAAGAAAACTCAGTTCGACGTTCATGCTACACAGTATAGGAAAAAAACACAGAAACACAACATCCTGGAAAAAGCAAACACTCTTAAGGAATGCAAGATTAACTAGTACTTGGATTACCTTAATTTTTTTTTCAGTGATTGTTCAGAAATGGATCGACATTTTTGCCTTAAAGATAATTACATTAATACAGGGCCCAATTGTTTTCAATTACTGGCAATCCAGGGTTGACCTGGCCTATAGGACAACAAGGCAGTGCCTGGTGGGCTGGTGAAACAGCTCAGTGTGTGGGACTGTGGGCAAGTTCCTAGCAGTTTGTGGGTCTGTTTTATGGCCAGGTGGGCCGGCCTTAACTGTTGAAATCCCTGATTTGACCACAAATATTGCTACAGTAAACACAAATAGGTGCAGTCTACTATACCTTGTAAAATACCCATACGGTGTGTCTTTATAAAGCTCAGAACTGGCTTGATTTGGAAATGTGGGCTGTTTTTTCAGCTATTTAGTTCACTAATGAGGCCACTTTTATTTTGGTGCCCGTGCTTATTTTTGGCCCCAGTCCAACCCTGGCCAGGTCTAAGATTGTTGGGGCTCATCCCATGTAACCTTGATTTCAGCTGCAGGCATATTGAAATGCATATACTTGCTGCATAGCTGCTGGTCTTCCACGGCAAGCATAAATGGGATATTTGTGTTGTTTAGTAGAACTGCAGAGCCCTAATTCTAGAGTTCACATTACTTGCTATATAAGCCTACATAGGCCCTCATTACGAGTTAAGGGCTAAATTCCGATCTTTGGGCAAACGTGTATGCACAGGGATCAGAATTAAACTCCGACAGGTCAACACTGTCGAGTTTTATCTGGGGGAAAAAACCTGGAAAAAGAGAAAAAGTGCAGATGTTTGTGTGTTAAGAACTGCTTTCGCATCTTATGCTCCATTCTCCTTTTTTAAACTCTGAATAGGAAGTATTTAAACTTCTGAAAATGAGGTATTTACCACAAGTGGTAAATGCATCATCCTAGAATGATCACCTTTACAATTAGTGGTAAAAAAAAAACCAATCCCCCTCCACCCCCCACCCCCATCGTAAGGAGGCCATAGTGTTTGCACTCCGCCAGTAGCTAATACAATTGATTTGCTCCACTTTTCCTCGTTTTTCATTTTGAAATTGTTTAAAAAGAAAAGTTGGAAGACAGTAGATTGAAGGGTAGATTTTCTTGTTAAAGTTATGTCTCCTTCCTAGTTCAGAGCGAACACATCTCGAGTTGAAACACGTGATCTTCATTAAACTACGATCCCACTCCCCACAGGTCTTGAGTTATGAGGCCCATTAATTTTGGGGGAGCCCCCGTCTTCATTATGTCCGCGCAGACAGCAATTAGTTCAGGCAGCGCCGCTCCTCGCCAGGTGCAGCGTTTGAAGTGCGCCGGGGTCTCTGTTAATTGTGCTCTGGACGGCTGTGCGGCGGTGGTCATCCTCCAGGCATCCGCGGAATCCCAGGACAGCGCAACCTTCGCGTCCAGCCGCCGGTCTGCAGCCTTAATGGTATTCCGGGCGGTCATTAGACATATTTATGGTTGTCAAATCACTGAAGTGGAAGAGGACATGATTAAAACCGGGAGATAAAAAACACACTACTTCAGCTCACGGAAACCTGCAAGTTTCACATTGTTTTTTATGGCGATTATAGCAGACGAGTCCTGTGAGCACGTCCGGAAATTGCAAATGAGGCCGCGTCCACTTCCAAAGTGGAAAACCGTGAAGAAATATAGAAGGAGAAAGAGTGAGAGAACGAGAACAGCAAATTTTACGTGTCGCGACAGAAAGTCTCCTGCATGTCTCTCAGGAGCTGTGCTTTCCCTGCACAGCGTCTTGTTGGAGTGCTGTCTGTATTTTTATTTTGTATTTTCCCCTTTTGAGTGCAATACTCAACGTCACCTCACCGAAGGCCTCGCTGTTAACAGAGACGCGATAACAACGGGGCCGGACGGTACCCCAAAAGCACCCCTGGATAATAATGTCAGAGCGGCCCCATACTGCACGAAAGAGGCGAGCGAGCCCAACCCCTACAAGGAGGCTTTCCAACAAAAAAATTATGAAAATTCTACATTTTACAACATATTTCAAATTATAGATTTAAATAGTATACGTTTTAAAACAGTGTGAACGATTCTCGAAGTGCTGTCCAGTATAATTAAGGTATGAGTAACAAGAGGCAAAGAACTTCTGGCTGACACGATGTAGGATCTGTGTAACATGATGGGTAACGTCATTGTCTAAAAGCGTTTCCTGTAACTTGCATGACTTGGGAGCTAAGTCTGCTGTGTCACGTCTAGCTAGCCCTGTTACATCTCTGTGACCTTACATCCGTCACGTTACCTCTGTGTGACGCACAGCAGGCTAAAGCGGGCAGAGACATGAACAAAAGGTCATATTTACTAGAGGTTTGTCAAAGTAGCCAATAACTTGGACTGATTTTGCTTCCCCTTTCTTCATAGAGACTGTTGTCTGGGACCAAAAGTAAGAAAAACAGGAAAATGAGTATAGGAGTCCATTGTAAAGGGCAGCATGAATACAGTTTCCAGAGTCCATGTGTTATGTGAGAATAATTTACCAAAAAAGCTCTCACTTCTCTTTTAGCATTACATTTATTTGGTGACTATAGTTAACGTTTAGGAAACACTAATGCTAAGTAATAAGTACTTGTACAGCACATAGAAAGAGTGAAATAAGAAGTCGTGTTACAGCACCTAATAAAAATAATGCTATTCGTATCATAATTATATGTACATTGACTATTTCCTACTTTGACTTTATAATTTGTCTCAGCACGTTATTCCCAGGTGTCCCCTCATTCTTTCCACATTTTAAGATTAGGATGTATTTGTGACTTCTGAATTGCCGATTCCTCTCTCGAATTAAATCATAACACTCCAGAATCAATAGGTTTAACATTCTGGCTTCCATTACTATATTCTTTAATAAAATGATACTCTGCTTCAGTGAGCCGAATTAAAATGATCGATTACTGCAGACATACATATCTCTGGAAAATACATTTTCTTCACATTAGCACTTTTTTAAATTGGCACTGTGAACCTTTATTGGAGCTGAAATAAAAGATTTGCAGTACCAAATAGGTCATTTATTTGAAAATCACAACCTAAGTAAACTTCCTCTAAAAAATGTAGCTTCATTATTAGTGAGTAATACACTGAACAAGTCAACACAAAGGACAAGGTAATGTCGGGTACTGTCTGGGACTATGTCTGGGGCACTGTAGTCAGGGACTTGTGACAGGAAAGAAAACGTAAGCAAAAAGAAGAGTACAGCGCTGCCCAGGGTCACACAGGAAGTCAGAGGAGAAAAGGGATCCAAAAGGGGAAGCCTGCACAAAGGAACAAGTTGGCTAAGACTCAGAAAAGACAGGCCCTCAAGAGGCAATTTAGCATTCAGAATAACTACACCCAGAGTGGACGTGCAAGACATATATATACACACACAACAACATTAACAATAAAGGGAATGTGGGGTAAAGCACTCGGGAGCTCCACACGGTAAGGCTGAAGCTCAGTAAGTTCCTAGCACACAATTGCTGTTACAGATACTGACTGCAGATACCCACATATAGGATATGCATGCAAAGGCAGGAGCTGATACCTATGGTGATGTTATAAATGTAAGTCAAAAACAATGGTCAAAGTAGACAAGAAACTCCGCCTAGGTTGTCAGCTGTGCCCATGGATCCTGGCGATCACGCAGGTACATGAAAGGCAGTGACAGCAAGGGGGTAGAACTAAATACAAGCACAGTAGACAAGGAGCTAGCAAGGAGGAGTGCTTACACTAGGCTGAAAGCAAGTAACAAGCATACCAGAAAAATAGAAGCAAGACAGTAGAACAGGAAGACAGCAACTAAGGACTGAAATAGAGGTAATGGGGAGAAAAGCAGGAACTAGGTTAAGTGAAATACAGGAGAGTGGATTCAATGGTGCATTAAATAGTGCTAGTTCAGGAATCAAAGAAAAAAGGAAAAGCTAAGGATCAGGAGTCAAGGAAGCACATAAGACAGTGCTAATTCAGGAACGAGGAATACTATAGCTCAGGAACAGAAATCAAGGTGACACTACAGGCACTTACTAATTCAGAAACAAGGACAGCTAAAGCTCAGGAACAGGAATCAAGGAAACACTGGAGGCAGTGCTGGTTCAGGAACAAGGATAGCTATATTTTAGGAATCAAGAGAGCACTGTAAACAGTCCTAATCCGGAACAAGAAAGAGCTACAACTCAGGAATAGGAACAAGGAATAACTATAGCTCAGGGATAAAGGAATATCAAAAGCTCAGGAAACACAGCTACAATGACCAACCCTGGACTGAAGGGAGCTGGGACTTAAAAGAGCTCACAGTAATCATGTGCATCAGGTGTGAGCTGGCTAGCAGTAGCCAGACACAGGTGAACTGGATTCCTCCACCCATCCTTGGCCTGCAGGGGTGGAGACGGCGCAGTGAGCAGGGGATTATAGGTAATGGAGTTTGCAGCATGAGCAGAATGGCTTCCACAAAGCCCGGCATGGATTGGGAATGGACGTCAATTCCCAAATAGCGTCCAAATTGCTGGAAGTCAAGAAATTCATGCAGGGGATAGAACACTGGAAAGTCACAATATGCGGCCACTTGGTGGTGGGCATGAGAGTGCAGGGAGCGAATTGTGATAAGTAATTGAATATAAGGCACACCTTCAGAAACAGAAGTGGGGGAATGTGTAAAAATGTAGCAATTTGTAACATTCATAATTTCTCTATATTTCTTTTTCAATACTACATAGGTATTTATTTAAATTATTATTATAGTTTTTTCCAGCAACTAATTCATTTTTTAGAACAATTTTCTTTTTTTAAAACTCTTTTTATTAACATTGCTCATAGTACCATACATTTCCGGAGAGTATTCATACAGCACGTCATGGAATAGCAGTATACAATATAGATTTAAACATTTGAGGGCACAAGGGAGACATCCAAGTGCTGAGTTTATGCCCCGGGCTCTTCCTCTGTTGCCATGTATTTCCGCCAAGTTCCCCAGGCTTTCTTCCATTTCTTAGTACAGCCTCTACTCTTGTATATAGTTTCCTCGGCCCTCTGGCACCAATTTAGGTCACACTTCCATTGTTCCCACTGCGGAGGAGCCTGCGACCCCCACCCACTGGCAATGTTCCTTTTCGCCACCCCGGCTGCCAACGCCAGCCAGATCTCATTATATCTGGACCAATCAGTGTCAACCTTGATCATTAGCAGCAACCACCTGGGCTCCAGTGGGACTGTTGAACCCACAACAGCTGACATTGTGTCCGTGACCCTGGCCCAGAAGGGCACAATCTCTGAGCACTCCCATAATATGTGGTAGAAGGTGCCTTCCCCCCCGACATTCCCATGCACAAAGGGCCGGCTGACTCCTTCCCCATGCATATAGGTGTGTACGAAGGTAGTATATGCGTTGTAGAATTTTGAGCTGCACTAACCTGAACCTCAAAAGAATTGCTATCTCACGCGGGCTCTGCAAGGTGTCCTGCCAGTCGTCATCTTCCAGGGCACCAATGTCTCTAACCCACGTTGCCCGTAATGCCACCAAGGGGTCCGGCATATTGTTTATGAGTTTGCGGTATATGGTGGAAGTGGGTTTCTCCAGTATAGGATCCAGGAGCAGTCTAACCCCCATGGGAGAATTCTCCCAGATTGATGTGTCACCTCTTATGTGTGAGTGCGGGGCGTGGGCGAGGCGTATGTAGTGATAGTGTTGTGAGCCGTGAAGGTCTTATTCTTTTTTGAGGTACGCAAAGGATCGGGGGGCATCCCCTGTCCAGACGTCTCCCAGATACTCAATGCCAATGAGTTTCCAGCCCCTGAAACCGGTCAGTCAAGTCACCTCTGTCAGTTGATCCCCAAGCCACAAAGGAGTTCTTCCCGTCAGGGAGCCCGACCACCCCAGGAACTTGTTTGCCTCCCTCCAGCACTGAACAACCACCCTGTGTATTTAGGCCAGTCCTTTCGCAGCTTTCGGGCATAGAGCAGTGTCTCACAGTTTCCCCCCGGCATTACCCTCCGGTTGACTCTATAGGCCGGTTCCGACCCATCCATGTATACCCAGTAATTAACCACCTGTAGCTGCGAAGCCCAATAATACAGTTTGATTTCCAGAAGGGCCAGCCCCCCATCCTACACTCCTCTCATCAGCTTGTGTAGTGCTATCCTTGGGTTGCCACAATCCCAAAGCAACGTTCGTAGCGCCTGTGATATTTGTGTAAATACCCCAGGAGGGACCGGATACGGTGTGTTTTGTAAAATATAGAGGAGCCTTGGTAGTGCTAGCATCTTAAACATTGCGGCCCAACACATGAAGGAGAGAGGCAGCGACCGCCAATGGCTCACGTCGCACCCGAGGCGTGTTAATTGGGGCTCCAGGTTCCTGGCAAAGAACTCCTCCCTGTCTCTCGTAATATATACCCCCAAGTACTTGAACCCGTCCATTGCTGGTGAGGCGGTACACTTAGTTGGAATCTGTGGGGGGGACCCGAAAGCGGATAGATCACTGACTTCGCCCAATTAATGGTGTAGCCAGAGTAACTGCCAAACAATTCAAAGAGGTGTAGCGCCTGCGCTATCAAGTGGTATGGTCTGGCCATTTATAACACAATATCATCGGCCTATAAAGAGATACGCTCTTCCCACTCATCGGTCAGCGCCAAGCCCCAGAATGACCTGTCTCTCCTGATTCAATGAGCTAACGGCTCCAGGTCCAAGGCAAATTGGAGGGTGGACAGGGGGCACCTGAGTCTCGTACCCCTCCTTATAGGGAAGACTCTTAACACGGCACCGTTAACTCTCACCCTCGCCATAGGCTACTCGTACAGGAGACATACCCAACTGCAGAAAGTTGGGCCAAAGCCCAGTTTCTGGAGCACCATGAACAGGTATGGCCATACAATACTATCGAATGCCATTAAGGTGTCCAGCACCATCAATGCTGTCTGGGTGTTCCCCACATCCACTGTCATATAAAGTGCACCATAAAGACAACGTAAGTTGTGACGGGTGCTCCTGCGTGGCATAAACCCTGATTGGTCCACATGCACAAGGTTTGATAGAACCGATACCAGTCTATCCGCCAAGGCATTGGCCAGGACCTTGGCCTCTATATTAATAAGTGAAATTGGCCGGTAGGAAGAGCATTGGTCTGCCGGCTTCCCTGCTTTATGAATAACGACAATCGTGGCCTCCCGCTGGTCGGTTGGGAGCCTACCCACCTTTCGCACCTCCGAGTACATCTGAAGGAGGAGGTCAATAATGACGTTTGCCTGCCGCTTATATAATTTCACTGGGAGCCCATTTGGTTCCTGCGCCTTCCCGGACTGAAGGGAGTTAAGGGCTTTCCCTATTTCTTCCCCGGTAAAATTTGCCTCGAGGCGGTCTCTTTGGTCCTGGGACAATGTGGGCAATGCGAAGTCCTGTAAGAACTCCGCGCAATCGTGTTCAGTCCTGGTGCAGACCGGGGGATACACCCCTTTGAAGTATGACGCGAATGCTACCGCTATGTCTGTGCTATTGGAGGCTAGGGAGCCCGTCCAGTCGCATACCTCAGCGACCCATGAGCGCTCCCTATCGCGCCGCTCGAGCCATGCTAGTAACTTTAGGGCCTTATCTCCTACGTCATAAATTCGATGTTGCGTGGTGAGGGAGTAGGCACACACCTCTCCCTCTGCCAAAACCCGGAGCTCCCTCTGTTTAAGAGTCGAAGTATTACGGAGGTCAACGGAAGAAGCAATGTTGACGTCCCGTTCGAGCCTCTCTATGTCGCTTACCAACTGGCTGACCTGCAGGGATTCCTCTTTCTTTTGGGCACCAATCAGAGCCTGGGTCTATCCTCTCAGAACTGCCTTTTAAGCTTCCCATAGCATGATATGGGATTCAACCGAGTCCCGGTTCACTTTAAAGTAAAGCTGAGAACCCTCCAGGAGTTTATCGCCTAAGGTCTCATCACGGATATGCCACGGATCTATCCTCATGAAGGACACCCTATTGATCACTGGGCCCTTAAGAATGACGCTGAATGGGGAGTGATCAGAAATTCCCCGGGTGAGGAGGATGTGAGGTTCCGCAAAGGCGCCCAGCTGATCAGTGCGTGTGAAAAAGTGGTCAAGTTGGGAAAAGGACCCATGTCGGATAGAATAGAACTTGTACTGTCCGTGTGCGGGGTTATGCGTGCACCACAGGTCTCTAAGCCCCAAGGCAGTAGTGAAACCATACAGCCCCCACTCCCCCCTGGAACTCCACCCAAAGCCCGAACGGTCTAAGTCAGCGCCCATAACTGCGTTGGTGTCACCATCCATCAGAGGACTCCCCAGGGAAGGTCTGCCAGGAAGGAGCCCAGTCGCATGAAAGTCGAAGAGTGTAGACCTGCCAGGATGTAACATGAGCATAGGACTATGGTACGCCCCTCCCACCTGCCCGCTACTGCGACCAAGCAGCCCACATCATCTGTCCATGTGCCCGAGACCACAACAGGCAGGGTGTTACGAATTAGAATACCCACTCCCCGAGAACCAGACGTGAACCCCCGATTGGGCCACCATTTTATAGCCAAAGCGATCAAGAGCCTTGCACCTATTACCACGCAGATGCGTCTCCTGAAGGAGAACCACGTTTGGTGAATGCCTTTTTAGGTGCTACAGCACCAGTGTGCGTTTAAACTTGTTCCCCAGTCCATTCACATTCCACGTCCATATTGTAATATGTGCCAGGTCACCCATTTGTGTCATGGAGGCTCCTCGTTTTCGGATAATCGAAGACCCTCACTTCGTAGTTAGGCAAATTCTCACATGCGAAAGAACCAAGCTGGTATTGAGCAGAACATTCCCACCCCCCAAAACTGACCCCATACCCCCAACCAACTTCCCCCTCCCTGCCTCCCTGCTTGGTGGGTCCCCAACCTCCCACCTTCCAAACTTAGAGAGTGCCTTTTACCCTATCAACCCACAATCAAACTTGAAGAGGGAACATAAGCTTGCAGTCAGCTAAAAGAGTTATACTTGACTTACGGATGTCTCACCCAGTGTGATAGGTATAGTAGAGCAACCCTATGCCAACTCCCCGGTCCCACCCCCCCAACTCTCCTGGCTGTGGTAAGCCGACGGTGTGAATATTGCATCCTTATATCAATACATAGCAGTACAAAGCAGTTTGAGTTCAATATCCTGACTAGTTCGTCAGAACACTTTCACCGCCTTGGAACCAGAAACCATGCAGCCCCCCCATCGCCAAGGAAGGAAATCACCTTGCATAGAGACACAGACCCCGGTTACTTGATTGCACTCTGTTCACGTCTTAGGCTGTCCGCTACTGGTCTTTCTAAGCTCATTGTGTCTCGTCTGGGTGGCCTCCATTTCTGCCCACCGTCCGCCATCCTTCCAACCAGTCGCTGGCCCCTTCAGGTGTCTCAAAAAAGTATGTCTTGCCGCCGTCCACGATCTTGAGGCAAGCTGGAAAGAGCATCATGTATTTCACCCCTTGTTCCCTGAGGGCTCTTTTAACACCTTCGAAGGACCGCTGCTGGCAATGGACATGGAGCGTTAAGTCCGGGAAGAAATGAATTGTGGCGTTTTCGAACTGAAGATCACCAGACATCCATGACGCCTGCAGGATGGCATCGCGATCTCTAAAGTTCAGGATTCGGGCGATGATAGTACATGGAGGGGCCTCAGGCTTAAGTTTACCCCCCAGTGCACGATGGGCCCTCTCGACAGAGAAAAAGTTGGACAGATGGTTTGGCTTCAAATGATTGAGTATCAAGTCCTCTACAAACCAGTCCGTGGACGGCCCCTCCATTCCCTCCGGGACCCCCACTATGCGGATGTTATTGCGCCTAGCCCGCCCCTCCTGACCCTCCAGCCGGGCATAGATATCAGTTTGGTTTTTCGTTAGGGTGGCCACCTGATCTCAAGCCTTTTTGTCTTCGATTGGAGACTACCAATGCCAGTCTCAGCCACTTCCACCTTTTCAGACATCTTTCTGAAGTCCACACGCAGTAGGTTGACCTCCTCCGTCACTGAGTCCAGCTTGGGCTCCAGGGTACAGTGGAGCTCTCTGATAGCCGCCATAATGTCTCTCAGCGATGGATCCGGGCCATTGTCTATAGGATCTCCCTGCTGGCTTCCACACGGAGTTCCATCTTCCCTTCCCATGGCCACCGTGTATTTGTCAATTTGATTGAACTGACCTTGGCCTAGTGGTCTGTTGCGGCCCATGACTGGAGGCACAGTCCAATCGCGTGAGATGGAGGGTGCGCCTCTGATTCTGCTGCTGTACACCTGTAGGGCCCTTGGGTGTTATCCCTCTCCAGGGGGCAATGCCTGCCACGCTCAATAATCAGGCGAAGTCCCCACTAAGACGGTTCTCCCTCTGCCTCAGGCCGACTCCAGACGGGTCCAATCCAGCGCAACACAGCCCTCGGACCAATCTGCTCCTGGGCACGGGCCCTCTTCGCGCGTTCATCCGGGTCTCCCCCAAAGTCAATCAGGGCGCACACCTCATCTGGCACAGTGCTGGTGCTGTACTGGGACTCGGCCCCGCCGGCTCCACAAGCCACTATGCAAGGAGACTGCGCTCTCCACCGGCTCCCTGCACACCTTGCAAGCAGTGCTCTGCTTCTGGCCGTGTCGCCCTTGTTGCTCACTCACCGAGCTTCTGGTGCGGAGTGCACCGCTCCGATCGGGCCTCCGCCCCCCGGCGGTCCCGGTGAACTCCGGGTCTGTAAGGGCGCTTCAGACGTGGGTCTCAGCGTCCGCGCGCTCAGTCGGGCCTCCCCCAGAGTCAATCAAGGCCCACACCTCGTCTGACACTGTGTACACCAGCGGCCAGCGGCAGCTTTATCCAGGGCTCGTGCTGTACTGGGACTAGGCCCCGCCGGCTCCTCAGGCCACAATGCACGGAGACCGCACTCTCTACCGGCTCCCTGCACACCTCGCATGCGGTGCTCTGCTTCTGGCTGCGCCGCCCTTGGTACTCACTCACAGAGTTTCTGGTGCGGAGCGCACCGCTCCGATCGAACCTCCGCCCCTCAGTGGTCTCGGTGAACTCCGGAACTGTAAGGGCCCTGCAGATGCGAGTCTCGGCATTTCACCTCCAGCTGCGCACTCGCTATTACTTGCTGCCGCCATAGAGACAGGAGGGGGGCACCTCAGCCACGTCGTCCGTGGTCACCATTCAGGAGAGCCAGCAACCGCCGCACTTCTCACTGGCGGGGGCCATTTTTCTGCGTCTGCTCGAGCGGCCCGGCCCTCCACTTCTGAGTGTTTAAGTGCCCGAGGGGGGCTGCCTCAGGTCTGCGCTGCACCCCGCCACCTCCCGAAGTCTTCAGACGCCGATGGGTGCCACTGTTGCTCTCTGATGATGTCGGATTGCAGGATTTAAACGTCGACCGCTAGCGCAGCTCATTTAGCGAGCAGCCATCTTTCGTGGCTGCAAGCCACGCCCCCCCTTTTAGAATAATTTTCATTCTTCGTGTTTGGGAGATTCCCTTCAGGATGAAATGCGTACACTAAGTTCCCAATAATAACATCCAAAATTAAGGGCCTGCTTTAGATTTCGAAGGACTGGTTACTTAGTCACAACAGTGACGAATATCCCGTTCACCAAAATATAAATCAAATAGGATATTATGAGACATATTTCGGCAGACAGGGTATCCGTCAGGATTGTGACAGAGTAACCCATCTGCCGAAATCTAAATTAGGCCCTAAATTGAATAAAACGACTTTAGAAGTAGTGTAAATTCCCTCTCTTCATGTGGACATTTTATCTTCCAATTTGTCTTTAAAAAAGAAGTCTTTCAAAACAATTTAAAAAGCAAAGTCCTTCAAAAATCAGCGAAATTGTTGAAAAATATTCAACCGTCCACTTATTTTTTCAGCAAAACGTATTCAGCATTTGTGATTCCTCAGTCTCTTTTTCACTCTATTGTGGTTCCTTTGGATCTTCAACCCAAATATTGAAAACTTTTCAAGTTAATTTCGTCCTCTACTTCAACCCTTCTCAATTATGCCCATTCAAGAGCTGTTTATTTCTTATTTGGCTTTCTCTGTTTAATTGACTTACATGTTGCACTTTCCTCTGAGAGTCGTTCAGCACTAACATAAGTCTCTTCAGTATCACGTTCTCTCATTTCTTCTGCTACTTTTCCACTACCAAGTGTAGAATTCCTTTGCAAACCTTTTCTTGTAAACTCTCACCATCAATTTGAACTTCTTTTTTTTTAGTTAGATTTTTTGAAACTGAACTTCCACTCAAACGTCTGTTTTTTTTTTTTGCTTTTGGCCTTTGGTTTTTGTTTGTGCTTGTCTCTTCTGTCACTCTTCTCTCTTTATTCAAGTTTTGAGTCTGGCTGTTTGACTTAACAACTTGAGGTAATAGTTTTTCTGGTACCCACACTCTCCGAGTGTGTGATGCATGAAACTGAAAAAGCAGACCTTTATGCTTCATAGCTGTGTTCTTCACAAGGAAGATCTAATGCGGTGTGCTCCATTTTTTTCCAAAGACAATCTCTTCTTACATGCTTCTTGACTAAAATCTACTCCTCGGGTTGTAGATCTTGGCTTGCAACTAATGGCACAGAGAGGGTAGCAAGCTGCACCTTGATTGAGATAGAGTGCACGGTATCAGCCAAATGCTTGCAGTAGTCCAGGATCAAATCATCAGCCATACTGAGCTAGACTGCTGATGGGATACCAGGAATCCTAATTTGCTGGCCCAGCACAATTTTATGACGGCTTAGACCAGTTATTTTGCTTGAAGTACACCACTTACTCAACACTACCACAAGGAGTGCATCTGGCCACTTCAAATAAGTGGATGCCCACATTTTTGCCATTTTATTTTCCAAGATACCATTAAATATCTCAGCAATTCCAGATGATTAAAACAGATGACATTAATTACATTTTTTGATCAATGTCCTGTGATTCACATCTCACCATCATTATATCATTCTTGAAGTATTTACCTTGTCTGACTCAATCAATAATGTCATTCCATAAATAGGGATCAACTCCCTGAGCAACAATTTTTCAACCGTCATCACATCTCCTTGTCAGGTATGCTTCAACCTACTTTAAAAACATGCACGTCACCAGTTGGATGTACCTTAGATTACATGGTCACAGTGTCAGAAAATTAACCTGTAATCTAGTAAAATGACCTTGTACTTTTGCCAGATGACACATGACTACATGAGCTCTCTTTCCAAAATAATTTTCCTGACACATTATGTAGCTCTGAAAATGACTTTTTGAATTATTCCTAAAGTGAGGGTTGAACCAATAATGATCATCCTATCTCTTCCCACATGTGTAGGATCATGAAATATTCTAGCCATTAGTGGAAAAAGTGAATTTAGCAGGACAAATATTTAATTCTTACTTTTCCATGAACCATACTGACTTTGGTTACATCCAGCTTTTTACCATTCTTCCTTTTCTTCATCTGACGTTGTATTTTGCACTCCCACAACCTCCCACATCAACAGCTTCTCATACTCCTCAATACTAAAGTAGATCACCTCTCCACAGAACAGTGCACCTCAGGACAGCACCTCAAAACAGAATACGTCGGCACAGTGTACACTCCACTACAAAGTTCAAAATAATTAAATAATTTTCCTAGAATTCGCCAACAAAAATAAAAACGCTTGCTGTGGCCAATCTTCAAAAATGTTGCATACATGCATGTAATTCTCTAAAAAAAACTCTTGACACTTTCCTCTTTTCAGACAGGGTCAGTCCGCTGAATCAGTGGAAGACAAAGTGAATTAAAAACATGCTAAAAATAATTTACCAGAAAGGCTCAAACGTATCTCTTTTACTTTTAGATTTAATCAGGGAATATAGGGGCATATTAGCAAGAGCTTTATCATCGCTTTAGCGGCACTTTTTGCGGAGATTTCTTTATCGCCCTATCAGCAAGCTGTCGCTAACAGGCGTTAACGACAAGCTTTCTGGCGATAGCGGACAGTTTTCCTATCGCCTTGCATGCAAGGTGGGCGCTCCCAACTAGAAACGACTGAAAACAGTCGCTAACATTACTTCCCCCTATAACCAACGCAGGCGAAGCGATAAAAAAAGTTGCGCTAAGCGCAATTGTCGATAGTATTTAACACCTGCTGAAAACCTGACTTACCTGTATTCCTCAATGGGAGGTGAAGATTCAGGCTAAGTCCACCATGGCATTAATGCGTGAATATCGCTGGATTTCCAGCGATATTGAGGCATTTCGCAGCTATCGCTGGATATTTTATCACAGTGGAGATAAACGTTGCTAATAGCATGTTTTCTCCGCTAAAATATCCAGCGATAGGCAGCGATAAAAATGAATGTGCTAAGCGCGTTTTGCGATAAATATCGCAAGTTCTTGCCCCATAGTTTGTTCCAACTACAATGTAGCCAGCACAAATGAAATAAGAAGAAAAATCAACGGTATGCTCTCAGCATATAAATTGTAAAAATAAACAATACACAATGCGATTTGAAAAGAAGTCAAATAAATAACTTTGTCATTTAGAATAAGTGATAACGTTATTTTTCTGAAATTAAATGCATTGCACTAATCAGAACTCTGGCTAACATAGAAATATTAGTCCTCATGTTCCATCTTGTTTGTGATGTTTGCTGCCAATGTCCTGCACCATGTGGATAAACCTGTATTATCTTGCCTCAGCAGAATAATGCTTGAAAGCACTTTTCACAGGCAAGACCACGACCTTCACAAAACTATTGCAATGTTCCAGCAGTGCAATTGTGCCTGTTGAAGGGTTCACCTAGCTGTCCTAGTAGAATCACACACGATGAAGCAATATCTGTTCTAGTTCTTCCATGTGGTAGAAGTTTTAGAGATTTCCAAATGTATTTGTTTACAACTGCTTCACTCTGCGCACCTCTAATCAGTTACATTTGTGAGAATCATGTAGAACTGTGGTAAATATATGACATTCTTTGTTCAAAACCTTGTAAAAGTGTGCTCTATTTTAAGGACTTTTCTTACTGACCTTTGGAGGTCAATCCATGCCGGATCGCTCCCCTCTTTTATACTTTGCATTTTGTTGACCTGAACTTTACTGAGTTCTTTGATTTCTGTTCTTTAATTGAGCTTTGTACTCTGATTTATTGACTATTTGATTGTAACTATTTTAATCGATTCTTGTATGACATAATCTGAAAATAAAACCTTTAATGTTTAAGACTTCTTTCTCTGTCATTTTTGTAGGACCAAAGGGCTATTACGTGTTTAGGTAAAATTGTCATATTGTTAAATTGAGACACAGGTTCAACAAGGAGCATCAATATCCGTAAAGAAATTAACACCATTCCTGGTCCATCAGTCGCTCAATGAACAAGGTGTAGTGCAGCCACCACTGCAGGGATGAGCCAAATCTCACCAGGAAGTTGAGGCAACCACAACTGACTCCTAAGCGGATGTGCCCTGTTTCTGCACTCACACCTCCCCTGAACTGCCCTGCTGAGACCGTGCTCTACGTCCACTCAGCACATTAAACTAAACCTGTGTCCAGCTGAGGCACATTGGTTTTCTACTTATGGAGCAGGGGACGGTGAAATCTGGACTTGTGTGGTGGGTTGGTGCACAGGTTACACACTGCTTTGCAGCTGACTCTCAGCCTGATGTGCTGTCATTCAAGGACATTGTGGTTTTGCAAAATGTATGATTAAATATATATTTTTATCGTGCACTTTTACCATTCCCCTTAAGAATTTCAACTTGTTTGTTTCTCTTCCCACTTATTTTTCTCCATTGGCTGATGGCTCTGCGCATATGTATCTTGAAAACCCAGCAATGGTGATGGTGTTTTTTGCCTTTTTGAGTAAGGAATTATCTTGAGAGATTACACCACACCTTGATTTTCTTCTATCAGTACATATTTCTTCATGTACCTTTGAGAGTACCTATGTTAGAGGCCAGATGAGAGTGGACTTGGCCATGCCGTTGTCGGTGTGGGCAAGTATGTCACACTATGGCCTACCTCCTCCTGTGTGATGTATTCTGATAATTGTACTATTAAAGCTCAGAAATTAGCAATTCCACTGCTGGCACATTTTCATTTATTCACCTATGGCTGTATTTTGGTGCATGTCGGTGGCACAGCTGTGGTGAGTGCCCCACGCCCATTCTCCCACACATATTGAAGGATGCTAATTATTGCAGGCCTCCCATTACTTTGCTCTTCATTCTTCCCTGCGATCTTCTGCAGGACACAAAGGGGTCTATTAGGATGGCGGTCGGAAAACCACCCCGACCTCCATGGTAGCAGAAAACAACCACCCTCCGGTACCGCGGCAAAACCGGCGGTCCGATTAGGATCAAACTCCCCCAAAAAATGACCGCAGTGGAACGAGGCAGCGAAAAAACGCCCGTAGCGGGCGGAGAAGGCGAAAACCCGTCCGTGGCAGTCAGATTTGTGGTGGAAATACACCAACACGCCGCCAGGACAGCGTAGACAGCGCCCGGAAAATTAGGATATCCCCGATATGACCGCGGTTTGTTCCGCTGTTTCCGACCGCCATGGTCGCTAACAGAGATGAATGGGAGATAGGGCGGAAGGGCTGTAGCATAGCCACCGCTGCGGACGCTCCGTGAAAAAAATAGTGGTCGATATACAAATACACAACAAGGCCACTAAGTGCACACAGCAAACTAGTCCTGCCCCCAGAAACACCTCACACATCCCAAAGACACACCCCCATGGCAAATTCAAAAAGTACAAATCCCAGGACAACCCACACAACACACCTGACAGCAATACCCCAGCATGACACAACCACATAGCTGAGCATAAAACCAGCCCCTTCCCTGATCTTACTCCTTTGCAAAACTCCACAACTGAAGGGCCCAACACCACAGCACAAAGGAGAGGCAAACCTGCACACATCACACCAGCACAACAACACACACCACCTACACCACCCCCACCACCCTCACAACTGCACCCCAAAACATTAGCACATCACACACCATGGCACCACAGAAAATGCCAAAATTCACAGAGAGTAAGTTGTCAGTCATGGTAGATGAGATTATCAGGATAGAACCACAACTGTTTGGTTCCCTGGTCCAACAGATACCATTAGCCACAAGAGCACAAATGTGGGCAAGGATAGTTGACAAGGTCAATGCAGTAGGGACCACCCCGCGCAACAGAAATGAAATCATGAAGCGGTGGCCTGACCTGAAGAGTGTTTTGAAGATGAAGAGGAGCAAGAACCATGAGCTGACTCAGAGGACTGGCGGTGGCCCTCCCATTGCACCCAAGACATTAACTGCATGTGAGGAGAAGGTGCTCTCCATACTGCATCCAGAGAGTCTCACAGGAATAGCCGGGGTAGTGCAGGCTGGTAAGTAACAACACATGTATGCCATTGCACTGCTATGTACTGTATAGCACAACTACAAAGCCACATCTCCCAGGCCCAAGTAAATTCATCTGCACCACAATACCCAACACAGGTCTCACAGATGTAACATCCACTCCATCTGAATCACCCCAAAGGTAGCTGTGTCCAGGCAACCAGCACTACAACTCTCACCAGGCCCCCCTGTCCTACCCCTGAGCAGGATGTAGCACTCTCCCCCATCCAGAAGCATGTGGCAGCCATTGTATGGTTCCCCCTCACCTAGCAGGTAGGTAGCCATATTCCCAGGGAGGGCTGTTTGGGGGTGGGAAGCCTGTAATACGACTCCCACCATGCACCCCTGTCCCACCCCTGAGCAGGATGGAGTACTCCCCCCTGAAGCATGTGGCAGCCATTAGATCACTACAAACAAACTAACAGGTAGGCAGCCATTTACCAAGGTTGTTCTGTTTGGGGGTGGGAGGCCTGCACTGCTACTCCCACCATGCCTCCTTGTCCCCAAGCTCAGCACGATGTAGCACTCCCTCCCACCCAGATGCATATGGCAGCCATTGCATTGTACACTCCAAACTAACATATAGGCAGCCATTTACCATGGTTGATCTGTTTGGGGGTGGGAGGCCTGCATCACTACTCCCACCATGCACCCCTGTCCCACCCCTGAGCATGGTGTAGCACTCCCCCCCACCCAGAAGCATGTGGCAGCCATTAGAACACAAAAAACCAACTAACAGATAGGTAGCCATCTTTCCAGGGAGGGCTGTTTGGGGGTGGGAGGCCTGTAATACAACTTCCACCATGCACCCCTGTCCCAACCCTGATCAGGATGGAGTACTCCCCCCTGAAGCATGTGGCAGCCATTAGATCACTACAAACAAACTAACAGGTAGGCAGCCATTTACCAAGGTTGTTCTGTTTGGGGGTGGGAGGCCTGTACTACTACTCCCACCATGCCTCCTTGTCCCCAAGCTCAGCAAGATGTAGCACTCCCTCTCACCCAGATGCATGTGGCAGCCATTCCATGGTACACTCCAAACTAACAGGTAGGCAGCCATTTACCAAGGTGATCTGTTTGGGGTGGGAGGCCTGCATCACTACTCCCACCATGCACCCCTGTCCCACCCTTGAGCATGATGTAACTCTACCCCCCACCCAGAAGCATGTGGCAGCCATTAGAACACAACAAACAAACTAACAGGTAGGTAGACATCTTCCCAGGGAGGGCTGTTTGGGGGTGGGAGGCCTGTAATTCAAATCCCACCATGCACCCCTGCCCCATCCCTAAACCGGATGGATCACTCACCCCCATCCAGAAGCATATGGCAGCCATTAAAACACAACAAACAAACTAACAGGTAGGTAGCCATCTTCCCAGGGAGGGCTGCTTGGGGGTGGGAGGCCTGTAATTCAACTCCCACCATGCACTCCTGTCCCACCCCTGAGCAGGATGGAGCACTCCCCCCACCCAGAAGCATGTGGCAGCCATTAAAACACAACAAACAAACTAACATGTAGGTAGCCATCTTCCCAGGGAGGGCATTATGGGGTGGGAGGCCTGCAATACAACTCCCACTATGCACCCCTGTCCCACCCCTGAGCAGGATGGAGCACTCCCCCCACCCAGAAGCATGTGGCAGCCATTATAACACAACACACAAACTAACAAGTAGGTAGCCATATTCCCAGGGAGGGCTGTTTGGGGGTGGGAGGCCTGCAATACAACTTCCACCATGCACCCCTGTCCCACTCCTGAGCAGGATGTAGCACTCACCAACACCCAGAAGCATGTGCCAGAAAGTCCACCACAATGTGACAATAGGACATGTAAGCAGACAGTGCATTCGCCCCAGCATACCTCAAGAAAAGCTTGGAGACACATGACCACACAAGGCCTCACATCATGCAAAAATAGACACAGATACAATCATAAGTTACAGCGTGCAGACAGCTAAGCTGTTGCAGAAACAGAAGTGTGACTCACCAAATCCAAAGTTGAAGCAAATCAGGGCACAAACATTCACAGCAACGAATGCTCTCTGTAATTTCCATGGGGGCTGATCATGAAGGGCCACAGGAAAAGTAAACAAGCATGGTCTGTTGAACAAAGAAATCTAAGCACAGGACAGGACAAAGGTATGCGTGAGATGACAATGGCTAGTGCATGCGCAGATGTAACGGCTGCCAGGAAGAGTAATCAGCAAAGATGCTTCACATCAAGTTGTATAGCCGCCAGTTGTCAGATGACAACCTTTCATCGTAATACTAAAATCTTCAAGTGGGGCCTGGTATCCATTGACATTTCACACCTTGGAAAAATAATGTATGTACCCCCATATCATGGCATGATGTACATCACTGTGCAGACATACAATGTGTGAGATATTTAAATGTGTGTTGCATAACCTGTAAATAAGAGACATTGAACATCAAGCTTGAGGTGTGCATGTCAATGACCATCTCCCCTCTGTCCCACAGGTGACCAAGAACTGACTATAGAGGACGACAACATCAACCAGCAGAGCCAGTCTCCTCCCCCGGAACATGGACACTCTGATGCAGACTGGATTCTGTGGATTTGGACCCCGAGGCATGCCCATCTGGTATGCTAGGGCGCAGCAGGTCCCAGGACACCACTGCCACCCGCCCCCTCAGCAACAACAGCAATGCTGAGCCCTGCTGGAACGACCTGTGCAGCCACCACCACCACCAACACCACCAGCACCACCACCACCAGTGCTGGCTGCAACACTCGCCCTGCACCAGAGGATGACCACCCCATCCCAACAACTGCGGAGGTCAGGGAGAGTAGGTGTGTGCATACAGTGGTGAGGCAAGAGGTCCGTGACAGCAGGGCAGGTGGGAGGGCAAGTGTGATTGGAAGACAACATGACCATGGGACCGAAGCCCCGGCAAACATCAACAGAGTCCTTGGGGCCTATGAACAGGTCCACGGAAAAACAGCCAGGCTCACCAAGATGCCTGTGTGCTCCAACAGCTGTTGAAGTCAATGGTCAACTGCATGGGCCAAATCGTGGACCACTTGGGCCAGCTTGTGGCGGTACTGAGGATCAGGCCACCGGCACAAACAACATCTCTACCTCCCTCCGGTGTCCTGCAGGATGCCAATTCCCCATCCTCCCCTGCGGACACGGAGAGGTGTGACTCCTCAGACCCCACTGGCCCAGCAGCTGTGGCCCCCCTGCCAAAAAACCAAGGGGCCGTCCGAAGAAATCCTTGGGAGCAACCCATGGCAAAGCACCTGCCAAACGCCATCCAAGGAGCCAGCCATGATGGCACACCCCTTCACCCTGCCATTGACTTTAACTGTCCTTCCCCACACTGTCATGTTAGATGCATCCGTCTGTTGGACTGGGTCACCACATCAGTGTGGCGAGGAATCAATTGTCTCATCTACCATCACTGACAACTCATTGCTTCACCCTTCACATTTCTGTAAATATTCACTCCCTTATCACATATACCCATTGAAAATAAACACTCCTTACACACCAATGTCGTTGTGTCTGCTCCATGTTTATTACAGTATGTGCAATGTTAACCACAGGAGCGGCTTTATCAGTGGAGTCCAGGAACGACGCCGCTTTATCTGCGCGCTGAATGAAATGGCGACTCGACGGGACGTGCCTATTCACCGCTCCTGACTCTCGCCCAGGCTCGAGTTCCGAGTCCCGTAGCCTCTTCTAACGAAGCCTAAAAAATTCGCCCCACACCTCTCGGGGGTTGCATCGATCCCCCGGAGAGCTTGTTCAGCCCTCGGCACCAGGCAGGCGGTGTGCGGGCTGCAGCGGACAGCGGAGGACAAGCGGTGGACAAGCGCAGCCGTGGGGGCCTTCGGCGCAGGCAAGCTGCCGCGCTTGAGGCCCACGAGCAGGTGTGCTACGAGGCGCGTCACAAGGCCAGGCTCTGGGAGCGGGCTGTGTGATTTGGAGTGTCGCTGCGGGGGGGGTCCTAGCAGCACATCGGAAGCATCGGAGACTGTGGTGAGTCTCGCATAGTGCGAACGCCGGATCTGCCCACTCATTGTGACCCAGACCAACAGCCCGCTCGGCTCTCTCTCGTTGGGGTGAAGATTTGGCCTGACCTTTGCGGAGGGGTCGCTGCATTAAGGTCCCCACCAACGACCCTGCAATGACCCTGCACTGCACTGATCAGATTGTTCCTAGAGGGCCATCTGAGTAGACAAGGCATACGCCGGTGCATCACAGGAGGCAGGGGTGGGGTTTCTGCTTGTGTGGAGCTCAGGAGGCCCGGCCTGACTAGACTACGAATCCCAGCAGCCACCCGCTCCAGCCCTTCCAGACAGCCGGTACTTCACACCTCGCTTTGCGCCCCGTGGCACTCGCTGCCGGGCTAAGCTTGTTCGAGATTGGGAAAGGTCAGGCCGGGCCCTCCCTTTGACAAAACCATAACCATAACTATAAGGTTAGTGCTTTGTGATTTGTTTTGTTTCATCGTGCCACCATTTGGTTTTTTGACTTCAAGGTGTAGTTGTAGAGCCGGTCTCATCTATGGCCTCTAAAGGGGGTAAGGGGAGGCCCTCTGCTACAGGTGGGTCAGTGGCGGGGTCTTTGGACCGATTTATTATCAGGGCAACTTCAGTATTGGACCATGAAATCGCTCTGACTGAGCGGCGTCTATCATTAGACCCGACGTACTCGAAGCGGTCATCTCTGGGTGAGTTCATGCATGTTAGGTCACCAGAGAAACAGACTGCCTTGAGTAGTGACACTCCTCCCCTGTTTGAAGGGAGTCATCAGTCCTCATTGGCTCCAGAGAGTTCTTTCATCATTCCGCCACTATTGGAGCTTGCTCCTATCACCAAGTCTGTCGCCCCGGTACTCAAAGAGCCTGTTTCTTGTTCACCTCCCCGACCACTAACGAGGTCAACCTGTAATACCTCCAACCAAGTTGTGGCCCAATCTAAGGAACCTGCCACAAAGAGAAAGCGAGGTGGGGGTCCACAGAGGAGTAAAAACCCTAAAAACCTGAAGCTCCAACTACCCCGTGGAATAGGCGTGATAGAGCCTACAGCAATATCCCCTGGGATGGAGGCACGTCCACCTTCTCTTTTGACGGGCCCTCTAAACTCTGATACAATGGATCCTCCTCTTCAACTAGTCGGAGAGGACTTTTTGGCGAAAATGGGAATTTTACTTACCTCTTCATTACAACCACTCCTTGAAAGACTATCTTTAATTGAGGATAAACTTTCACACTTAGAGCTATCTCTTTCAAATAATCATTTGAATAATATTTTGCCGGGGGGGGACACCCTGAGCAATCTGATGTAACTTCCAATATAATTACTAATCTCCCTACTCTGTCTAGTCAATGCCCCCCTTCGCCTCCCAATACAACATTAGCCCGTCTAAGGGGGGCTGTCGAGTTGGGCACCATTGGGAAACCCGCCAATGTAATATGGGGTGAGGGAGCTTTTAATAAGGTAGAAAATCTAGCGACTTCTACCCAGGGGGGTGGTCCCACGTATAGCCCAACGAGAAAAAATAAAGTAGATGAATCCGGTAGGTGCCCCCCAAGTTGTGATCCAAAGAGTTCTAGCTTGCCATGTGTTGATTTGCCTCCTGAATCAATCCCGTATGTTGTTGTTTTGGTTGGTGTCCCGGGACTGGACCAAGGTAAAGAGGAATCGTATTCTGATTTGAAAAACAAGTGCACCCACTGGTTAAATATTAATAGACCATTACCTCCACAAGTGTATAGTGAAATTCTATTTGCTCGTAGAGTAAGTTGGGTAGGGCAAAAAAAGAAACACATTGAGGGTGACTGTATTCTGATTAACTTTAGAGATAGCCAGATAGTTGATCATATATGCGATTGGCATCAGCCAAGGGCGACTAAAGGGATACGGCCCTTACCTTTAACATATTTTTAGCCCCCTCACCCTCTCTATTTTTCTTCAAATAGTAGGGGGCAACAATGGGAATGGAATGACTTCATGCCGCAGGCGGAGAGAGTAATGAAAAGACGATGTAATTATGAAAAACTCCCATCTTTTGTTCTCCCTCTATCTAACAGATTTAATTGTTTAGACCATGTAGATTGACTGACCATGAACAGCCAAAGTTTGCGAATTTATGAGGAAGTTATGGTTAATGCTCAGATATTTACCTTGAATAGGAAAGCAGCGATTAAAGAAACTACCAGGGAAAATATTGGTGATTCTGAGGGGGTTGTATACTACACCCCTCCTGGTAGGATGGGGTGCCAGCAGGGTATTAATATTACCATGGGCCAACTTATACCTTCTCCCCAGGCTATAATAGCTCAAACATCTCAGGGAGATATGGCGCTTGACAATCCTCCACTGATAAGTAATGACAGGCCATCCAAGGAGCATGCTATAGATGAATTAGCCAGTCATCAGGTTGCCACTGGAGAAAACGTTGGTAGCTACGAGGAGATGACCCTGTCAGTGGCCCCTGAGAGAGGGCTCTCTATCATGGACCTGCAGGATTCTAAGGCAGCCACACCATCAGGGCTAAGTATGCTGTCCTGGAATATAGCTGGGTTATCCCCTAAAATGATTATCACTGAGTGGGTGGAATTCATTGATACCCACGAGATCTGTTTATTTCAGGAGACCTGGGCATTGAAGCCTTTGCATAGAGTAGGGTTTGCCACTTACTGTAAAGCGGCAGTCCAGGGAACTAGGGGCAGACCATCGGGGGGTTTGTGTATCTGGAACGGTACACATCTCGGCTGTTTAGTTAAAGCGATGGATACCCACTACCCTGATATCTTATGTATTATTCTATCTCTTAAAGACTTCCCCAAAGTGGCTATTATTAATGTATACTCTCATCCCGTAAGGTATGGGCAAACTTCCCAGACGCTAGATTGTCTGTCAGCCTTCCTTGCGTCATTGCCTGAGCAAGTTCTTCCTATTATCGGTGGAGATTTCAACTGCCACTTCGAACCCTTAAATGGGTTATCCCACCCCATAACGGGTGATGAGGATTTAACGTGGGGAATTCCAACGTGTAATCATTATCCGATAAGGGGTTGGACTCCCTTAGCCCTACAGCTGACCTCAGTCACTCTTAATTACTCGCTGAGGGCATGTAATGGTCGAATACACGCAGACAATCCAGGGAAACACACCTTTGAAAGAAATGACCAGGCATCCACAATTGATTATATTCTGGTGAAGGTGGATTTCTGGCATAGGATAGTGAATTTCCTGGTACAGTCTCATCCTGAAAGCGATCACAATCCGCTGGTTGTTACCCTGGACTGGTGTCAATTGGGAGCAGGGCAATCTGAGCCTACAGAGCCCCCCACTAATTTATTCATTGCAGAGGGAGGTAGAAGAATTCGATGGGGAACTTTTTTACAAACATCGGAGGCAAAGGCTGCACTGTATAACTCTATTATACCCTTTCTGGAAAGGGCCAGTTCCATTGCAGATAGATGCGGTGACACTGACTCTTTAGAGGAGCTGGGGGACAACCACCTGGATTTGGTTGAAACCCTGGCAGAGTTCTTCTATACTACTCCAACCCTTAATAGAAGGGAACAGAGAGGCATCAGTCCCTGGTACAATAGGGCCTGCAGAGATGCAAGGAATGTTTTGTTGACTCAACTACGCGAGGGCGATACTCTACGTATTAGGGAGGCAAGGGCTTTCTTTAAGAGATCTAAATTTCTTTTTGCTTTGTGGTGCAAGCGCAGATGTCTAGTGAAAAGTTAGGGTTGTGACTTGGTTGGTGCGATTTCTAATGGATTCTGTTATCTTGATTCTAAAATGTATTTATTGATGCTTATATTTTAAATTATGTTTATTAGCTTATTTATGTCTTTTTTTTTTTTTAAAAAGGGACTGTGGTAGAGGATGATATTGCCCCTTATATGGATGAACATTGTTTCATCTAAACTATTGCCCCTTGTCCAAATATTGTAACGATTTATTATTCTGTGTGTGAGAATTTTTTTTTTCCGTTCTATTCTTGTCAGCACGGTCCTAAACATAATAAGCATTATTTTTTCCAGTTTTACTTCCTATTTATTACAATGCTGTATTTTTAACTATTTTATTGTGCTTTTATGGCAGTAATTGCCGAAATAAAGTTTTCTGACTGACTGACTGGCAATGTTAACCATGATTACAATGTCACAGGAACACGGATTGTCCGTAGGCAAGGAGAGGCTGAAGGGACCTAGGATAACACAACAGAACAATATTCACTATTCAGACGGTGGCATCACAGCCAACACACAACACTTGTCATCAAGGTAATCCAATCTGCACACATTACAATGAGCAACAGTACTAACATAGACATTCTGTAGCTGTGCATAACTACCCTGTTCCCTAAACATTGGCAGCCAGAACAGAGTCAACAACAGGCTGCAGTCACAAAGCTCACATCGACCTTTTCAACAATAACGACATCAGCATACGATGGCCCCGTTGTACTTTGTCACTCACCTTCGATGCAGGTCAACACCTTCCTCCTCTCCACTATCCTCGTCACTGGACATGGGTTGGTTTGCAGGCTGCTCATCACCGCCCAGGAGCAGTGGGATTTCCTTGCGCAAGGCCAGGTTGTGGAGCATGCAGCATGCAACAACGATCTGGCACACCCTTTGGGGTGAGTACATCAGGGCACCTCCGATCTTGTGCAGGCAGCGAAACCGTGACTTGAGGAGACCAAAAGTATGCTTTACGACGGGTTCTCCCATGGGCATCATTGTAGTGGAGTTCAGCCGGTGTCTGGGCATTGCGCAGTGGGCTCAGCAACCAAGGATGGTTAGAATATGCAGAGTCACCTAGGTGTGAGATACAAAGACCTACTTTGTAATACAACTGTGGCAGAGGATAGCATGTCGCACACACAGCACGCTAATTGAGTCTGCATACTCACTCACAATCCATGCCCGCTCTGGAAACAGATAAGACATCAGCTGGGGCACGATGCTGTTACGCCTGATGTTTGAGTCATGTGCCGAGCCGGGAAATTTGGCACACACGTGCGAGATGATCATATCTGCCTGGCACACCACTTGTACGTTGATTGAACGGAAATGTTTCTGATTCCTGTAGATGTGCTCACGTGCCTGTGGTGGAACCAGCTGAACATGTGTGCAATCAATGGCACCAACAACATGGGGGATGTGCCAAAGTGAATAAATATCACCCTTAAGACCCGCCAATTCATGCCTCCTGGGGAAATGAATATATATGCCCTTGTAGATTAACAGAGCGGACAGGACATCCCGTAGCACCATGCTGAACATAGGTTGCGACATCCCACCTGCGCTGGACACCATGTGCTGGAATGATCCAGTGACAAAAAAACGCAGGACCGCCATCATCGGGGTGAAAGCAGTTAGATATTTTCTGCGAGGCTGCAGGTGGGGCTCCAACATAGCACATAGGGTTTGTTGGGTGAATTTATCCAGACGGAATTTCTGGATGATCTCCTCATTCTCCATGTCTGCCAGCACTGTGAAGGGATGATGCAGATTAGGTCTCCTCCTAGTTGAGATGAAAGGGGACACATGTCAATGCAATACACCATGAGATGTGTACAACTTCTTATGTTGTGACTGACACAATGCCACCAATGACTGTCATCACAGCTGAGTTACTGACCACCTGACATGTAGGGACACCTTCAGCTACACTACTCATACACTTGTCCCCTTTCTCACAGTAAGTACCTCCAAAACAACATCTGACTATGAGAATGCACATAAGGGATATGGCCACATCAAGCATGAGCAGCCCTGAGAGAATTTCATACAGCATATGTGTGAAACTGAAACACTACTGTCTCATACCTAGCTGCTGTACCTGCCACACCTTCAGGCATAAGTTGAACAGGGCACATATCAACAACACAATGAGCACAGTATGTGCGTAAAAAACAAGTGTGTGCATGAGCCAAGAAAAGTAGACAGTCAAATATGCACATTGTTCATTAAGACATACATCACTGGGATTTCCTCAGCCCTTTCACACATTGACATGTGTACCCTTTGGAGAGTCCATCACAACACTGTTCTGTGTACATGCCCATCAGTATCACAATTGTCATGTGAGGGAGTACATGCCAATGTTCAAAATCACATACACAAACATGTCATGTGTAGTCAGCAGTGTGGTAAATGTTACATTGGCATTGTATGCACAATGATGTGCCATTAATCATGTAGCCACTGTGCACTGTTGATAACTGCCCATTGGCCATTGACACAGCATGATGTGTCCATAGGTGCTGTCAAAGTGCTCCGCCACCTGAATCACGGTCATTCATAGCAATGTATGGCACTCAAATCACGGTACCTACCGCCTGGCCCCAGCGGTGTGTCACCACCAATGCCAAAGCCACACTTGCTGTACTGATAGGCATATGAGCATTGCCAAATGGCGGTTGGCATGCTCTGCCACCCAAATCACGGTCATTCATAGCAATGCATGGCACCCAAATCGCGGTAGCTACCACCAGGCCCCAGCGGTGTGTCACCGCCAATGCCCAACACACAATCGTGGTACTGATAGGCATATGAGCATTGCCAAATGGCAGTTGGCATGCTTCGCCACCCAAATCATGGTCATTCATAGAAATGTATGGCACCCAAATCGCGGTAGCTACCGCCTGGCCCCAGCGGTGTGTCACCGCCAATGCCCAACACACAATTGCAGTACTGATAGGCATATGAGCATTGCCAAATGCCGGTTGGCATGCTCTGCCACCCAAATCACGGTCCATCATAGCAATGTATGGCACCCAAATCGTGGTAGCTACCGCCCGGCCCCTGCGGTGTGTCACCGACATGGACCATGCCCTTACAGCCAATGGGAACCGCAATCGCGGTGGCATAATGCAATTTTGAAAATCACGGTAGGCATGCTCTGCCACCGCTGAGCCGGTCATTGGATGCAATTGAAAGATGCACCACCACTGTAGCGCCCACCTGGCCCCTGCGGTATGTCACCGCCATGGATCATGCTCTTACAGCCAAAGGGAACTGCAATCGCGGTAGCCTAATGCAATTTTGAAAATTGCGGTAGGCGTGCTTCGCCACTGCGGAGTCGGTCATTGGATGCATTTGAAAAAGGCTGACCTGGAACACCAATTGCAGCAGCTTAGAACCACTGCAACTACCCCAGGGGGCTATATATGTGTGTGGAAGAGCCTCACATTTCCACAGCTCACAGAGCCTGCTGCCTGCCACCCCTCACCACCAACTGCTGCTGCAGCTGTCTCCAGGGACTGCTGCCTGCCACCCCTCACCACCAACTGCTGCTGTTGCTGTCTCCAAGGACTGCTGCCTGCCACCCCTCAACACCAACTGCTGCTGCTGCTGTCTCCTGGCCCCAGTGATGGTGAGGACTGAGAAGATCCGTGCCAGTCTGAAGAACCAGAACCTTTTGGACCTGGCGGCGCAGGGTATGCCTTAATCTCCTGGGTTCTCCTGCTTAGCTACACAGAGACACGGGGACACTCTGTCGGGGTAAAAGATCAGATTTATTAGCTGCAGCTAGTACAGTTGTCCCAGAAGTACACGAGGTAGGTTCTCAGGAGACTGCCACTTCACTCCGTGGCGCACAATCTTTTATAACATATATGTAAAATATACATTAACCAAATACACACCCAGAATACATAAGAAAGAGCCAATAAGGAAAGTTGGAAAACAGGACAGAACCAATAGGAAAGGTTTAAAAACAAAGTATCAGATGACTCGAAGAAACCTTTCCTTCAACTGTTTTTGTCACCCCTCCTTCAAACTAATTTATTAACAGATCCACAACTAACTTGCAGGTGGCGAGATACGTTTTTGTGTATTGGAGGACAGTTGTGAAACGAGAGAATACTAGCAGAAGACAGTGAAGGCCAGATGATAAGATAAAGTCAGAGGAGAATAGTGTGAACCAACAGTTAGTTGAGACGGTGATTAGAAAAACCAGACAGGGATTAGTGTACTCGGCCAAACCTAACACCAGCTTTGCAAATAGAGGCAGAAGGTTAATTTTAACACAAAGCTGCAGAAAAAGCAGAAAAAGACTTCGATTGTCGTGCTGCCTGAGTGAGGGCAACACAAGATGGCGGCGGAGCACAAAATGGCGGGTCGATACGATCACAATTGAAAATCGAAGTTCCTCAGACCCTCCTTTTGCCAGAACTCAGGCAAGATACTCAGGCTCATATTAATCTGAGTCAATGTCGATGGCCATAAGGTCATCGAGCTGTTGCTGTAGCATCATTCTGATATTCTCTGTTCTTTGTGACTTGGGTTTAGGGATGCACATAGTGGCACAGAGGTCGCAGATGGCGGGGCCACAGTGCATACAAAGGCAACAAGAGAATATGATGGCTAAAACTACTCCAAGGATCGTCAATATTTTCCAACCCCATTTGGACAGTGTCCCCAAACCACTCCAATAATGACCAATCTCCTTCGTCCTGATGAATCGACTCAGAGATCATGTGTAACTTAGAGATAGCTTGGTATACTGTTGAAGCGTCATTTGGTATTAAAATACAGCAACTTGACCCGATCAATTTGCATACTCCACCACGGTCTGCAAGAAAAAAGTCTAAGGCAACTCGGTTTTGTAAAGTCATGAGACGATCTGCCTGTAGTTCTGCCGTGATATTACTTAAGGCTCCTACAGTGATGTCTATGGTGGTTTCTACGACACGAACCAATTGCCTTATATTTCTGCTGTTGGCCATTGGACCCCAAAAAGGAAGAAATCCTTTGAGGAAATCTCCTCCCTCTTGTCCTGCTGTGTCCTTGGAATTAATAATCCCTCTGCCATATCTGTTTCGATGATGATTTGCAGAAGCGGTGTATGTAGGGGGAAGAAGGAAAGCTATATAGCAAGTACCGGAGAAACCCGTTGGCAACCACGTGTAAGCCCTATTATAGCAAATAAAATATGTGCCTTGAGACCGCACTAGAGGAGGTGAGTTTTGAGAGGAGTAGACATATGTGTGGGAACAGCTATTTCTTTGTATAGTGTCAGCAGACTGACCATTTATCTGTAAACAGAAATTGCCCTGATGTGGATAAAGTCCAAATCGGTGAAGATTTTCCTTTTTTAACTTTATCACTTAGGCTAGTGACATATTGGGTGACGTTCCAGTTAGTATACGCTTTTCTTTCGTCAATGGAGATCTTACTATTTTCCATGATTTTAGCCATAGCCACCATTCCCTTAATTAATGAGCTTTGACTCAAATCTGGATCACCAATATATGAACTAACGGATCGTTTGAATGTGCTTTGTTAGGCATTGGAGAAAATAACAAAATATGCCCAAGCAGAACCCTCATAAGAAAACGGGAGAACTAAATACGGCATTCCTTTTTCTACGGTATGTGGCATGAGTCCACACAGCCAACAGTCAGTTGTATTGATCACTAATTGATGTTGATGTAGCAACTGGACAAAGGAATTGTTGTAATATTCAGTTCTTCTAATGAGTTCATGTTGAGGAAGGGTATGAAATAGATGTGGAGAGACAGTAGAAGAAGACGAAGAGGTAGAAGGAGAGACAACTTTTTGCTGCAGGGTAATAACAATGTAATTTATACATGCCAAAAGAATACATAATAATATAAAAATACATAAAGCAATACCACAACGACTATACATTGATTTACACTGATTCATTTTATCTTTACTTTCTCTTTTGTCTAATGTAGTTTCCATCTTTCTAATGGATGCTCACGGCAATCTTCCTCAATCACTTAATCACGATTGTCTGCCATCCTATGACACTGCAAGTCCTGCAGGCCTATCGCCACTACTCAGGTCGCAACTAAGACTCCTACCGTGACCTTGCAACCGGGACAGAATACTACATAGGAGAGAGAAATCTTAAGAGTTCTTTGGTCTGGGTCTCAAATTATAATGTTCTTTATCAGGTGTAGTTTGTTCTTGGAACAATGTTCGTGGATTGGTCGTATTCAAGCGACAATGTGATGGTATTGCTTCCTGAAGAATGTCGTCGTCCTCTTTCTCAGACAATGTTCCATTCAGGTGTGCATCACTGAAAGGTACGAATCGTGGAACTTTTTCACTTTCTGAGTCACCAACACCCCTACGAACCCATTGATCGAAGGGTAAAGGCAAAGGCACTTTCTTACAATGCACACCGTGAATCCAATTTTTCTTTCCTTCGACTTTGACTGCTGTTCTCGTGGTTAAAAGTACCAACCGAGGCTCCTTCCACCTGGGCTCCAAATTTTTCGTCCTTTGTAAATATTTGGTGCAGACCCAATCACCTGGTCGGATGGAATGACCTGGGTCTGTGGAAACCTTCGGCAAAGCACTCTGAACCTGTTGATGGAGAACACACAATTTAGTCGTAAGGTCATGCAAGTAGTCAATTAACATTGGATATGGTAAGTCTGAGTATTTCTTAGGGCGAGGGACTCCCCATACGTTAGCCGGGCATCCAAAAACCCCTTCGTAAGGGCTAAGTCCCAAACGAGAGTGTACTGCAGTTCTGGTGGACAGAAGAGCTAATGGCAAAGCATCGGGCCAATTGAGTCCTGTACTAGCCTGAACTTTTGCTAGTTTTAACTTTAAGGTTCCGTTGTAGCATTCTACTAAACCCGCTGACTGTGGATGATTTGCCGCATGAAACTTTTGCTTGATACCAAGACCTGCACAAACTTTTTGCATGACTTGGCCCACAAATTCGCTCCCATTGTCACTCCAGACAATGCGCGGCAAACCAAACCTGGGGAAAAATTATTTTAATAGAACTTTAGCTGTGGATAAGGCTGTGTTGTCTTTTAGAGGGTATGCTTCTTTCCATCTTGAAAAGGCGCATACTACCACCAGAACATATTTGAGGTTGTTGCATCACTCCATATGAATATAATCGATCTGCAACACCTCAAATGGATATGTCGGAGGAGCAAAGTGACCTGCTGGAGTTGGGGTTCCCTTTCCCGGATTGTACATCAAACAAACAATACAATGCTTCACTACATTGTCTGCACACTTCGGGATTTCTTTATTTTGCCACACTGGAGCTAGAAGCTTGGACAAATACATTTGATAGATCAGTTTTTGTCCTAAGGTAAGATGTACACCAGAAGGAGAACAATATATCGTAGCATGCATTCTTTTCAATAAGTCCAGAGCCAACAGATTCTCACCGCAACCATTCGTCAAGAGAAGTGGAGCTTCCAAATCATAAGGGCCAATTGAAATAGGCAAAGGACAAGAAACTGGGTTACAAACAGGGGCGCCAGAAAATCCTACAGATACATTTGTTAAGCCAGACAAAGGTGCCCCAGGGAGTTTGGAATGAATGATAGAACTTCTCATTGCACCAGTATCTAAGAGAAATGGCTCTGAAACACCCATTGTAGTGACATTAACATAGGGTCCATTCTGATCTACTGGAATCGACACAACTCCCTTACTTTGTCCATGGCTGTCCTAGTTAGTGTGAAGATTTTCATTCTCGCTTTCAACATAACAATCTTCATTATAATATTGCGTAGACCTAACATTTTGCTGATCAAAATAGTTCACAGAATTGGGAGGAAGAAGGGAATGTTGTTCTTGGGTTGACATGCCTCGACCCCTACCTCTGTTTGCTGACTGGAGGCCAGCACGACCTCGTGGAGCAGATGATGCTCCATTGCGCTACAATAAAACCGGACAACTACTTTTAAAATGACCTTCTTCTCTACAATAGGCACATTGATTAGGTCCTAACAAAGGTCGCGGAATATATGGCTCAGGTTTTTGATACAGCCTCTGAAACTGTGGAGGCTGCTGAAACTGAGGCTGAACATAGCGAGGAGGATAAGCTTGTTGCAAAAGAACCTTTGTTTTTAGTTCTTTCGTCTTTTTCTCTTGCTTTTCTTTTTCTTCTTTATCTCTGTTTTCATAATATTGTGCAGTAGCCAATATCGGGGCAGAAGAAGAAACAGCCCATGAACTTTCAGAATCTTTCAATTTGTGCGACAACTCGGGAAGCAAATTAAATACAAATTTGTCCACAAATAATCGCTGACCACCCTCTGTCGCCATATCTTGACCACTGTGATCAATAAATGTCTCCTCGAAACGAGTGAAGAAATCAGAGACACTCTCGTCTTTCTTCTGTTTGCATGCTGCTAATTTATCCCAGTTAACTCTCAATGCAGGCATCATCGTTTTCATTAATGTAATAATCCTACCAGGGAGTTCCGAAATCAAAGCGTCAGGCTTTGCACCACCCACTTGGTCTCTATCTGTGGCAGTTATAATATCCCAGTTAGCACCTAATTCCTGGGCGTGATTCTCTTTACGAATCCTAGCCCATATTGTCTGTGGAACTACATTTCCCATCAACATGTCAATATCAGCTAGATTCATGATGCAAGCATCAACTGTCTGTGATAATTCTTTGTAATAACCTGCAGGATTCTTACGAGGATCCGGTAGAGTCTGCTTAAGAGCCAAAACTTCAGATCGTTTCCATGGAACATGTACCCATATCCGTTGAAAGTGAGCAGGAATAACCGGATTATTACCTACTGCTGCAACCTCTTCCTTCCATACTGGAGGAACTTCTCTCATGGGATAATTTTTCAATGTCAGTCTAACCGACGGATCGGAATCAAGGAAAGCCTGAGAGGACAATGCGGATCTATAAGAAATAAGTGTCCATACAGCTTTCTCAACCTTAGAACCCACAACAAGTCCTTTATCAAAATCAGCCTGAACATCTAACAGACCTTATGGGATCGGACTCAAAATCACATCTTCCCATTCTTTAATGAGAGTATCGCACATTGCATTAAAAACATATCTTTGCGTAGGCGCATTCCATTGTGAGAAAGTAGGCATAATGTCAGGTACACTATACTGAGGACCTTTCTTGATCCATTTACGTGCGAGAGAGTCCAGCCTTTCTCGTTCTTCAAAATCTGGAAACTGACTGCGAGATTGTCTTCGAGCAAAAGCCGGAGACACATTTAAAGCTTCAAAGAAAGGAGATAGAATACCAGTGACGGTGTCTGTGAGACGCTTACGCACAGACGGAGAATTAGACATCAGAATAGGGGACAAGGTATTAGGCGAACTAGTGGAAGGAGAACCAATAATTGCAGGAGGAGCAGAAGGCAAAGGAGATCGAAGATCGGAAGATGAGGGCAAAGAAGTTGAAGTTAAAGGCAAAACTGGCAGAGGCGGTAATATTGGAGGAGGCAAATGCGGAAGAGCCGGAACAGGCGGAGGTACTACTGGCAGTTGAACAGGCTGTAACAACTGGGGTGCATTAGTACCTTGTACATAGGGCGGAGGCAACCTCAATAAATGGGACATTAGGGGATCTTCTTCTAAATCTTTCTTATTATCGGAAGGGGAAACAGGCAACACTGGATAGCATTTATCTATCGCCATACGATGCTGTCTTTCTGAAATTTCCATTGCATTATTAATTTCATCATCTTTGAATTGTTGGGCAGCCTGTATAATTGTCATACCCTGTGCTTTCCTATCTTGTTTTGCTTGCTTAATTTCTCTCTGTTTGGCTTCCTTACGCCAAAGGCGGAAAGAGTCAAACATTGCCGGCCGGGCTTTTCTTTTGAATAGAACTGCTTCCAAATTATCTAGCACATCCGAGTCGAAACTACCATTTTCTGGCCATTTTAAAACACCATCTTTCTTCGTGTATCGGGTCCATGCCTCGTTAAAGGCAATGGGGCCAACAACATGTTTTGAATAGAGCTCATATGTGGGAGTTCCAACCGAAGGAATCGGACAAGAGTCCTCATGTCGGGAATCCCTATTACAACCAAAGCAACAAAGTTTTCCAAACTTAGTCAGACCAGGCATCTCGTGATTTCACCTGACTGTTCACAAACTTCAAGGGGGTAAAACTCAGTTTACGCAGCACAAATGCACTTACCCTTGGCTTCGGCTATTGCAATAGTCGAATCTAAGGACCAGAGGTACCAAGAAACAAAGGACAAAAATTGTGGGCGCGACCCACGAAAATACTTAACTAAGGACGTCTTCTTACACCAACAGTGGCCCGTCTATCGTCTCGCCTTACCATACATCATCAAAGGAAGGGCCAAGGCAAGGCAGGGCGGCAGTCAGGGCAGCAGTCGTTAGTAGCCGTCAGGAAGGAGTAACCGCGCTGCAAAAGACCTTCGGACCACTTTCGACATACAGGGGTCGCTTGATGTGGCTCGCGATTCCTCCAGAATTTTCTTGCGGGGTTCCTCACGACCTTCGGGCAGAACCAGTACCACTGAAGCCGCCCCACGTTGGGCGCCAGTTGAAGAACCAGAACCTTTTGGACCTGGCGGCGCAGGGTACGCCTTAATCTCCTGGGTTCTCCTGCTTAGCTACACAGAGACAAGGGGACACTCTGTCGGCGTAAAAGATCAGATTTATTAGCTACAGCTAGTACAGTTGTCCCAGAAGTACACGAGGTAGGTTCTCAGGAGACTGCCACTTCACTCCGTGGCGCACAATCTTTTATAGCATATATGTAAAATATACATTAACCAAATACACACCCAGAATACATAAGAAAGAGCCAATAAGGAAAGTTGGAAAACAGGACAGAACCAATAGGAAAGGTTTAAAAACAAAGTATCAGATGACTCGAAGAAACCTTTCCTTCAACTGTTTTTGTCACCCCTCCTTCAAACTAATTTATTAACAGATCCACAACTAACTTGCAGGCGGCGAGATACGTTTGTGTGTATTGGAGGACAGTTGTGAAACGAGAGAATGCTAGCAGAAGACAGTGACGGCCAGACGATAAGATAAAGTCAGAGGAGAATAGTGTGAACCAACAGATAGTTGAGACGGGGATTAGAAAAACCAGACAGGGATTAGTGTACTCGGCCAAACCTAACACCAGCTTTGCAAATAGAGGCAGAAGGTTAATTTTGACACAAAGCTGCAGAAAAAGCAGAAAAAGACTTCGATCGTCGTGCTTCCTGAGTGAGGGCAACACAAGATGGCGGCGCAGCACAAAATGGCAGGTCGATACGATCACAATTGAAAATCGAAGTTCCTCAAGTCCCTTCACCTCCGAGGAGTTGGAGGTCCTGGTGGACGAGGTGCTCACACAGTATCCAAGACTATGTGGTGCACCAAATGTCGTGGTAAGTCTTCCAGAGTGAGAGTGAGAGTGCAGGGGGGGCACACATGAAGTAGATCTGCTGCAGCAGGGCCTGAGAATGTGGGGTTGTGTCATGCACTGCCTAGCATGCTGTCTCCAGGGGAAAGGAGTGTGTAGCCTATTTCACACATTTCCCTGCCTGCACATCAAGATTGGAGGGACATGTATTGTCTTGTCAGCCATGCAGTGACGCAGCAAGTTTGTAATGCAGGAGTCAGGACAGTGATTGCTTGTGTGAATGACTGTGTGGGTCCCTTATGTCCTTCACAGGCCCATTTGTGTCCTTTGCTAGGGTTGCTGTCCAGAGGGTAGTGATGGAATTGTGTGTGACTCAAAATGTGCCCCATCTCCAGTTCATCACTATGCTCAGGACCTCAATACCCGAGGGTGACACTCTTGGTGGTCATTCACCTATGACACAGCAGATTGCCGTACTATTGTGCACAGACCCTTCCATTTCCACTAGCATGTGTACAGACTACCATGTGCAGGCACTGTTTGTGCTCTCAAATTGTCCCTTCATGTAACATATCTGATGCCCCACGTTGGACCTCAGTGTGACCCTACCTGGCCTGCACAGTCAATCCCCAATCTGACAAGGACACATCACTGAATGTACAGAGTGTTACATGTGTGTTTTTTTTCGTGACTCTCCATCAATGAGCCATCTCGGCCCTGTAGATTGCACACAACAGGCCTTGTGAGAAGGGTGTGGGTTTGTAAGATCATGTCCCTCAATGTAACCTCCATGACACAGTGAGCCATTCACAGGGCAAGGACATTGAGGGCTGCTCAGTGTTGGACACAGTGAGTCTTCCCACGAACATATATTGCGATGTAATGTATGTCTTGGTCACCCAAAAAATGGACAGTAGATGTGGTCAGCATACACATAGCTTTCTGTGCTGGCATCCTGCATGGGTATAAGATGGGCAGGTACTGTGTCCACCCTCATACCTGCATGCATTTATGTATGATTCTACCATGCTGATGTACCATGTGAAATGCATTATTATCTCTGCTAGACATATCGGTGAAGTTGGGATGAGTCTGTGTCATGCTCCTGTACTGGGAGATAGTGGTACATTACACTGTTTCACTGATTTTTTCACCCTCTTGTCTCCCATGCCTGCAGCTCAAAGGCCACCAGTGTAAGGCCATGTGGAGGGCCATTGCATGCAAGGTGCGGGCTCTGGGTGTCTCCAACCGACGGAGCACCCACTGTCACAAGAGGTGGGATTACATCTGCTGGCTGAGCAAGAATGTGGCCAAGATGACACTGGGGCTGATCCCTCGGGCTGGCAGGTTGGCACACCGGAGCATGACACCACTAATGGCCTGCATCTTAGCTGTGACACAGCCTGAGCTGTATGCGCATTTGAAGTAGCATCAGCAGCAAGGTGGGAGTGAGTATTCTGGGAAGGGTGACTTTGGTTGTGAGTGGCTGCATGTGTTCACAGCCTGGGCCAGCACTGGCCTCCGTGATGTTGGTAGTGTGATACAGTGGCTTGTAAGTGGCCTCTGTGTTGGGTGCAGCTGTAATGCATATTCCCTACCTTTACATCCTAATGTAATATGAGTAATGGGCATTGACATTGCATTCTGAGTCGTGGGGTCAGGTATCGTCTGCATTGGGGTAGTCTGGGAAATCCCATGGAAGGGAATGGCAGTGTACATAATCTGAGTGTGCTTTCATCAATGTGTGCATTGCCTGACCTCAGAATTGTGAGGCTTTGACATCTGACAACATTGTGCAACAGTAGTTGTACCCCAAAGTACAACATGGTGGATGGCATAAGCTCATGACCATTGTGGACTGTTATGTTGTAGTCTGTATCTGTGTTGTCCCCTTCTGCTCCATCCAGATATGATAGTGGCAACATGCTGTGGGGTACATCTTTGCCCCCATCAGGGACCTAGGTGTGCTCAGAGCTATTTGTGTGTCTGTTTGCATAGAGCCACTGGCAGGATATTGTGCTGTGTGGTCATCACATGGCTCACTTATGCTCCGTTTGCTTGACACGCAAAAATCTAGTTCACGATTGAGGTCGCACATTGTTATTGCACAGGGTGGTGTGCAACATTGAGATTTCATTATCTTTAGTGATGCTTTGCTTGCATATGATTGTTCTGTTGATGCCAATGAACTGACCCTACATATCTCTGTCTCTCTCATGCAGCATCTCCCATGGGCACCGAAGGACAGGGGACAGACACCAGTGGAGAGGCATCAAGCACAAATGCTGCACACGAGCACAGTGACACAGATGTGACCAGCGCCTCGGAGGGGGACAGGAGTCTGCTTGAGGAATCGCAGCCACAGACACAAACCTCAACGTTATCTGACACCAGCGATGACGCATCTATGTTGGCGGGCACAGGACACGGGGACTCTGCCTCCTCTTCCACCACACAGCGTACAGTGCCCACCCTCCCAGCTACTTCCATTGTTGCTGCCTGTGTTCGCAATAGTAAGAAGGGAAGAGTGTCCTTCATCCCAGGCACCGCTGCCCCTGTCCCCCTTGCTGCCATCAGTGCTGAGTCTGTGGACCTTTTGCGCCAGCTGTGTGTGGGCCAGACAGCTCTCCTTAATGCCTTCCTAGACCACGACAAAAAGTTGGCACAGGTGGTTGCTTTCATGGAGGGCATACATTCAGATGTGGGTGGGCTACACCGGACTGTCCAGTCTTTGTCCTCCGCAGTGATGGCAGCCATTCAACTGGCACAATCTGGGTGTCCAGCTCCAGTCCCTTTGTCCACCCCCCTGCCAGTGGCCACATCTGACGATAGTGACCACACACCACAGACCTCAAGTGCAAGATACAGCACACGCAGCACACAGCAGCAGCCCAAACAGTCCAGGGCGCAGACACCATCCCCACAGAAAACTAAAGCCACCCCAGACGCAAAGACAAAAGCCCGTCAGGCGACACCAAGGGCCACAAAGCCAAGAAGCGGGCCTCAGGGTCACATGTCTCAGAGGCATCCCCAGCCAAGCAGACAGTTTTGGTGCCTGTAGAGAAGGTGGTGTCTGCTAAGAGTACACATAAGAAGAGCTCCAAGGCAGATTAACCCACAACCTCAACTCCCATCCAAATCCCTGTGAAGCAGGGTAAGGAGGGCACTGTAGGGGGTGCACCTGGTAAACAGGGGATGGAGGTGCAAAGGCAAGGCCATGCCAAGTGTACCGCTGGATCCAGCATGTCCCCAGAGGGAGGGCCACCGTCTGCACCTGATGCAGCTTTGGTGGTGAATGTGCCTGTTGTATCCACACCACTTCCCATTAATCCCGGACAGGGAAGCCATTTCGAGTCCCCAAGAACTGGAAAGGCACCCCTTCACAATCTCCCACCCACACTGTGTCTCATGGCAGCATGACTCCACCTCCACGTGCCACTACACCACCTGGCCCAAGCAGTCCTCCGACTTCCCAAGCCACTGATGCCTCTTCCTCAGCTTGGGCTGTTTCTCCCCGATCCAGTCCTCCAACTATCCCCGACACACAGCCACCTCCCAGTCAGACTGACAGCCAAGTCTGAGTGGAAGTCCCCCTCACACACCGTGGTGCCTGTACTGCCCATTGTTACCCCTCTGACTGTGTTGCTGACCATGGCAGGGTACAGTCACACACAATCCCTTTGCAGCGTCTCATGTACTTACTCTGCACTTTGTGCTGGCCACTGGCCTTGTTGTTCACTGATGTTTGCCCCTTGCCTGTGCAGCTTCTCATGTACCTGACCTGCACCTTGGACTGGCCACTGGCCTTGTTGTTCACTGATGTTTGCCCCTTGCCTGTGCAGCTTCTCATGTACCTCACCTGCACCTTGGACTGGCCACTGGCCTTGCTGTTTACCCCTTCCCTGAGCAGGTTCTCATGGACATACTCTGCACCTTTGACTGGCCACTGGCTGTGCTGTTTACCCCTTCCCTGTGCAGGATCTCATGGACATACTCTGCACCTTGGACTGGCCACTGGCCTTGATGTTCACTGCTGTTTACCCCTTCCCTGTGCAGGATCTCATGTACTTACTCTGCACTTTGTACTGGCCACTGGCCTTGTTGCTCCTTGCTGTGTTAACTATTCCCTGTGCAGGATCTCATGGACGTACTCTGCAGCTTGGACTGACCAATGTCCTTGCTCTTGTCTACTTTTGGTGCCTATCTGTGTGATATGTGAATAAAAACAGTTAATCCTGTTGTCTGCATAGTCAGTGTCCTTGCCCAATAAAGCGTTTTCTGTGTGGGTATGGTTTACTGTGACACATGCTCTATATGCCACTTCAACATTGCCAATGGGTTGGTTAATCTTTTTCAGGGTTTTACAGAGGTGACGGGCACTTCAGTTCTTCTTGACTCTGAGGCTTGGGGGTGCAATGATGTTGGTTTGTGATGAACTACTGTTATTATAATCACTTTTTGGTCAGATTAGCTATATTGGACACGTCATGTTTGAATGTAGTGCCAGCACAAAGTGGGATTATATCCACAGTATTTCAGGCTGGCTGGCTAGGGTCAGCATGTCTGTGTGAGCTTTCTTGATGTGTGCACAGCAGTGTTGGTGTATGCTCATCTAGTGTTAGCCAGGCATCCTAGTCATATGGATTAAATTCAATGTGGGCACTTGGGTGTTCATGAAGTGTGCAGTGGGAAGGGGGTGACTTTGTCAGTAGTGTTGTTGTGTGTGTGCCCCTGCAATGTCAACTGCACACATGTGTCCCAGGAGTTGAGTGCCTGTTGTTGGGATTGGTCAGCCCTGTGCTTGTGACTGTGTGCACATGTTTGAGTTGTAGGTTCTGCACTATGCAGTGTGTTGGTGTGTCCTCACACCTACTTGTTGTTGGTGGCAATTGTGAGTATGCAGTGTGTGACTGGCAAGTCAATGTGGTGTTTTGTTGATCAGCCATGTGTCTTGATACTGTTTGTGCTCACTGTGCAGCCCTGCTCAGCCACACTGACATTTTGGGTGTGTGTTCTCATGAATTGCTGTCAGTTGGGTCTTTCTTGGCTCCATTATGGCATGTGTGGTGTGGAGTCATACCATTCCCTATCTGTGCTTCTGATGCCTACCCATTGTGAGTCTGCACTCCATCTATTTTTGTATGGGGCACTCCTCACCTATCCACTACTGGCATACACACCACTTCATTCTCATGTCAGCTGTCCCCTTGGGTTGCTAGTGTGTGTGCCTCCCCATCAGTTCTTTGGTTACACTATGCTTTGTGGTGCTGATCTGTGCACAGGATCAATGTGCCACTCAGGACAGTTGACCAATTGGTTATATGTGATTTTCTTGTATTGTTTTGCAGACATGTTTGCTCATATGCAGTTCTACTGTTTGTGCTGCACAGTCCTCTAGTCATGTTGTTGTCACCTGGGAGTCCCAGACTTGTGCATCTGTGGGTGTTGGGTTAGCTGTATATGTGTTTGTTGTGGTACTGCTTCAGTTCCTGAGTGTGATGTTGTGTTTGTGCTGTGCTGATTAGTGTTGTGTGGGTTCATGTTGTGTCGCTCATATATGTGTGGGACTGGTATGTTTGGTGTGCACATACTGCTTGTCGTGCATGCAGTGCTGTGAGTGTATGTTGCCTTGTCCTTGCCTGGTATGCACCTCTTGATGTCCTACTGTGTTTGCAATGTGATGTATTGGCATGTGCATCTGTTGTGTGTTTGATGGGGATGTGTGCAGTGTTTGGGCTGTGTTATTTCATGCAGTTGACAGATGCTCTGTGTGAGATGTTCTATTTGCATGTCAGTGTGTGTGTTTTGTAAGTGTGTTGTGATTCATTCAGATGTGTGTTTCCAGTGTGGTGTGCATTACTTGTGTGTCTGTCACATGCACTTAGGGCTATTCTTGTTCCTGGGCTTGTTTTGGGTGCATCCTTGGGGTTTTCTCCTCTCATGTGTGAGCTGTTATTTGTCAGGATTGTGCATGTGCATGCATGTGGTACACTATGACACCATGTTGACTTGATGGGTGTGTGGTATGTCTGTCTGTGTTTCATTGTAGGCCCATTGGTCCCAGTTTATGTCCATGATTGTTTTGAGATGATGCACTCCTTGTCTGGGTTTGCGTATGTTGTCTGTACATTGTTGCTGAGTGATGATGTTGTGTTCTCCTGTTCTGTCTGTGCTCCCATTGCCTTTCTACAGTTCTGCTGCACAGGTCAGGTCTGGTCTTGTTGTACTCCTGTGTATGTTGTTATTGAGTTTGGTGTTTGGCTGTTGTTTTGGTGCCAGCATTGGTTCAGGCATCCCTGAGTGTGTGTGTGTGTGATGTTTGTTTATGCCCCCCAGGGAGTGTGATTGTTTGTCAATGTATTGACTGGACATTATTGGCACCCATCTGTGTGTTTGACACTGGTGTTGTGTGCTGCAAGTGTGAGTTGGGGGGTATGTGTGAAGGATCCTACTTGTGTTTGACAGTTGTAGAGTTTGACAATGGGCTCTGTGTGTTGTGCTGCTGACACACACCTGTCAAGTAGTTGGATGCAGATGTGTGGCTGTTCACTGTTTGACTTCAGAGACTTCCTTTCATTCCTGGGCCTATACATGGTTTGCCTTGCTGTCTCCCTGAGTTGTTGCCCAGGGGTGACTGTGGTTTAATTTCACTCACTGTGCCAGCCATGTGTGATTTGATGGGCTAAGGGTGTTGTCATATGTTCCTTATCTTGCATGTGATGTTCACATGCTTAGTGGTTGTCTCCTTGGCCTTCCATTGGTGTGCACCTCACTTTAGCCTTCCTATTTGCTGTCCTCCATTGCTGTGGACATCTGGTCTGTGTATGTGGGTGTGTGTCAGTGTGGGGTATGTCTGCTTGACAGAATATGTGTGCAGTTGAGTGATTGTTCCTATTCTGTATGAATGTTCAATGTGTGCTTGGACTCAGTTTAGTTGCCATGAGTGTAGTGTAGGTGTGGTGTGAGGGTTGCCTGGCCCTGTGTTTCTGTGCTATGTGTTTCTCTGCAGCCCCACCTGCTGAGGCTGTCTCCCTAGTTGTTTGGTGTGTGGTGCAGGGTGTGGGTTCACCTGGGTGGTTGTTGTACATGGGGTAGCACAGGAGAGGCACATGGCATGTCCCTTCAGGGGGGGCTAGTGTGTGGAGGGTGGAGGTGTGGTCCTATGATCTTTGTGCACTGCCCATGCCTGGCGCTGGCCCTGCCTTCTGCATTGTGCGCATATTTTCCTGCGTGTTCACCGTTGCGGTGATGTGACCGGGACATTGCATCAATATCACGGTAGATGGGTGACCTGGATGCGTAGGGGTGATTTAGTGACAGGTAGGACATGTGTGGGTACACTTGTTGATGTGTTCCTGTCCCCACCAGGGTGTCTGGTGTGGACAGGAGCCCTATATCAGCCCTGTAGTTGTGTGTTGTGTTTGTGAGCGGAGTTGTGTGTTTGTGTACCTGCGGCGGCGTCCGTGACGATCCATAACTTCCTGGTAGTGTATCACATACAGCACCGGCAAAACGTGTGGAGCTGGATCCATTGCGGTCGGGACCGGGTGGAAGGGACTGGGAATCTGGTTGCGCTCGCTCCGCTGTGGTGCTTCTGCTGTCTCTGGTTGGGCGTTTTCTCTGCTGCTGTGCGGCTGGCTGTTTGGAGCATCCTGATTTGTGCGGCGGATGGTACGTCATTCAGTACGGCGGTGAGTCTCCATTGACTCACACGGCCGCGGTGGCAAATGCTTTTTGATGGCAGTTCGTGTCACCCCGTGGCGGACGGGAAATGAGCTATGTTTGACCATACTAATATGGTGGGCGTGAAGACCGCTGCGGACGTGCAGAAAATGGCATTTTCCGCCAGCACCGCGGTGGTGCCTCCTCCCGCCATCCTAATGGGCCCCAAAGTTAGCAATTCCTCACTTGAATCCTCTTTCGTGGCTACTATTTGGTCTCTGGCCATGGAGTCTGCAACATGATCCTTTCTGCCCCTTTGTTGTTTGGCTTCTCACATTCCTTCTTCTCTTTAGCTATGTAACCGGTGCACATGTAAAGCGCTCCAATACTTTCGGGTCGAGTTCTTGCTATATAAATCTGCATAAAAAAAAAAGAAAGAAAGAAAAATAAAACAAGGGACCTTACTGTAGCTTGTGTTGCTGCCATTCCCACCTCAGCCTTATCACAGCTCAGGTGATAGATCTGCCTCAACACATAAGAGACTGCGCCTTCTGTTTAGTGTTGCCCATTTCACCTCAGGTTTACTTCCTGAGCCTTGCCCCCGCTGCGTCACAGCATGGAGAAAGGACATACTGCCTTTCAGGTCCCTCTCTGAAAACTTGTGAGGGTTTTTTATCCTTGGACTTCATCTGTATTCAGCAGTGTTTTTACTCTACTTGTGTATAACTCTGCTACTGCATTGCAGTGAAGCAGTGACACCAGAGACCAAATCTCAGCCTGTGAGTAGGGGTGGGTGGAACTCCACAGAATCTCATGGTGTTTTTATGTAGCTCTGCAGAATTCTGCCAAGTAAGACTAGGTGATTTGTGCCCACCCCTAGTTTTGAGTCTCCAAACATGGAAGTCAACTTGGCAACTCTGCCCACACTCAAGATCAATAACCTGAGGGTGATTACTAGGATAAAAACATCAGTTTGGGCGTCACTTCTAAAAAGGAGGTCCGGGAGAAGGCAATTAGAAGAGGAAATCACCACTGACTGTGGGGATGAGGTGAAGAGTAGAGACATCCTTGACGAAGAGGGGGACAACAACAGTGTGAACCCCACCATTTGTACAAGGAATTCACATCTGAAAGTGAGAAAAGTTCCACATCATTAATAGGCCCAAAGGATCTAGCACCTCAACAAAGTCTCCTGGAGCTGGAAGGGAGGAGAGTGGCTGTAGAAGAAAGAAGATTGACACTAGAGGAGAAGAGGGTCAAGCTGGGGCGACAGCCTCTAAGACATGGTGGCAGCAACAACAAAAGAAACTGTGGTGCCTAGGATCCCCGATTCTCCAAGGGCATTGTTCCCAGGTACGTAGAGCAGGATGATATAGACAAATGGCTAGAAGATTATAATAGTGCTTTCAGGATGAGAATGGTAGGTGTCCAACAAAGTGGATCCATTTGTGGAACTAGTTCCAACAGTGGAGAGGGATAGGCTTCTGACACTAGAAGGTGAGATGGCAGAATCATAATTACTCATGAAGGAGGCACTCATTAAACTATTTGGTTTAACTCATAAAGAATACAGACAGACGTTTAGCAACACACACAAGGGGTCAACTCAGACATGGGTGGACTTTGTGGATGCTTCTGTGAACTCACTGGAAGACTGGATAAAAGTAATGTTAGACCTGGCACCATTGGCGTGGGTCTCCCTTCCATTTTTCACTGTTGACTCCTCTGTTTTTGCTGGTATTAGATGCTCTGGGTGCTGTGCCACTGCCATTCAGTGCCACAGCATGAATGCTCCCTGTGTAAATATGACATGTGAATTGGTATATCCATGATTGGCTTATTTGGTTTGCCTGTAAGTCCCTAGTAGTGTGGCCTGTGTGTGCCCAGGGCTGGTAAACCAAATGCTGCTGGTGAGCCTGCACCGCTGGTTTGCGCCACCCACAGAAGCAGCTTGTAAAGTGTGTCTCAGACCTGCCACTGCAGAGTCTGTGTGCAGTCCAGAACTGCCATCTTGGCTGTGAAGTGCACCCACTTCCCAGCCCCTGAACCTTCCCTTGGCATCATGTAAGTCACCCCTATGGTAGGGTGCATTGTATGTGTTAGGTAGGACATGCCCTGGTGTGTGTAGCATGTCCTGGTTGTGAATTACACCCAATTTCGTTTTTCACTACTGTAAGGCTACCTGTTCTCCTTAGGCCAGAATGGGCAGTTTGACTATTACATTCTATAGTCCTAACTGACCCAAGGAACATGGTAGAAAAACGGATTTAGTATGCCTGAGCTCAGACTAGTACATCTTTTAGTGAAGTTTATTTTTATATTCTGTGTTTGAAAATACCACTTTTAGAAAATAGGTATTTTCTTGCCTAAGCCTTCCAGTGTGCTCTGCTGTCATGTGTATTGGCTGTCTGGTTTTGGAGGGACAGGGCAGGCTGAGTCAGACCTGGGTTGAATAGAGAGATCTGCATTGGAGTATGGGGAGGGGTAGCTCCTTAACCTGAATAGGGCTGTGTCTGGCAAGGTGAATGCTGGCTCCACCGCCTACTGTGCGTCTGATGGCAGACCCCCTCTTTCTGAAAGGAAGGTTGCAGCCTGGTAAACAAAGTGCTCCAGGACTGGGCAGAACTGGTGCTGGCTGGGTTCAGTGACTTGTAGCTTTTGAGAACAAAGACTTTTGGGGTATAAATATCTGTGCTGAAACCCCTACAATTTGTATTGCTCCTGGACAACAAGACGAACCTCTGTCCGTGTAACTGAAGGAATCTGCAGGAGTTGACTATCCTTGTGCTTGTGTGCTGTTTCTTGGATTGGCCTGCAGTGGTTACCATTGGACTTGGAAGAAGAGGGAAAAGGACTTTGAGAGAACTTTTACAATTCTTGATAAAGCAATCACCCAAGGGCTAGGAGAGAGTTAGCCTCCTGATGGAGTCTCAGGCACATCAGACTTCACCACCAGCCTCCTGATTCCTCCCAGCGAGGATTTCTATCTACACGTGAGGCTCCTGTGAGTCGGAAAATCATCGCGCTGCTGCCGCTGAGTGCTCGCAACCAAAGATCAACTCATCGCACGTTTGCGGGCCGCCAAGTGCTCACTAACTCCAAAGATCATCGCATCGCACGTTTGCGGGCTTCCAAGTGCTCGCTAACTCCAAGAGGTCATCGCATCGAGATTATCGCTTCACGACATCGCAGCGCGGACGACGGGCGTCCGCCAATTTCATCACATCGCATCTGGATCGTCGCTTCCTCGCGGAGCGCCATTTCTTCACATCACAACCTGATCCAACACGCAACAGGATCGCCGCATCGTCTCCTCCCTCGCGGCAAGGAGTCATCGCATCAATGGCCTAGCGTGCAGAAGTTTGTCGTATCGTCTTCACACGCATCAGCAGATCGGTGCATCATCCTCCCTCGCAGCAAGGATTCAACACATCGCCTGTCTCGCGTGCAGAAAATCATCGCTACAGCTTCTTTGCAACATTTTGTTGGTTTTGCTATGAAATCCATGTACTTTGTAAGTAAAAGGGTCGCAGAGACCACTGCATTGAACTGAACTCCCCTTTGCACACTTTGAACTATTTTTGCAGCATTTCAAGAGTAATCCTATTTTACAGTGTTGTGGCTTTTTACCATTATTGGTCTTGTGTTAAGTCTATATATAAAGATACTTATTTTTTACAACTATTTGTGTGGTGTCCCTTTGTAGTGTTCTTCACTGTGTTACTGTGTATGGTCATAAATGCTTCACACACTGGCTCTGAGATAAGCCTAGCTGCTTGTGCTACGTTACGACGGGGTTGAGCAGGGGTTATCAAAGGGTGTAGCCCTCTTACTCTGACTTAGGAAGAAGGGTCCCTACTTGGACAGTGGCCAGCCATTGCCAACTAGAGACCCCCATTTCTAACAGGTAAACAGGTAGAAACTTATGAGGGGCTGTACAATTTAGTGGTAAAATTGCACATACTTGCAAATTGTACCTCAGAAAAGTTACACTAGCATCTGGTGGATTTTAAGCTACTTACCTTTAGAGAGCTGGGGAAGATAGCTAATGAATAGGTATGCACTAAAGTGCCCAAAACATACCAAAGCAGTGATCTCAAAAGGAATCATAGGCCTCCCCTCTTTGGATAAAGAAGGGGGCAGGGATAAAATAAAGGAACTCCTAAAACATCCCAAAAAAAGCCAGTGGGCAGGGAGCCAATGGCCACATCCCATTCAAAGGAGAGAGGGTATCCCAGAAACAATTTTGACCCTACAAACGCTGAAGTATGCTATGACTATAAACAGCCAGGGCTTAAGAGGGGGGATAATATGTACGCCATGAAGGCACCCTCTGGTGACTATCCCAAAGGTAGTGCTAGTGTAAAGATGAAGTGGAAGTTGTCCCTGTGAATTATAAAGGGTAAAAGGATGCCTCCTTAGTCACTACGGGTGGTGAGAAAATTGAACCCTTGGCCCACTGGCCTCTAAGTATGTAAAAGTACAAGCAGTGGCCAAGAATCAATGGGGATGAAGTCCAGTTCCTGAGGAATATAGGCACCAGCAGCACCACGGTCATGAATAAGCTGGTTTCCGCAGGACATATCTTCTCTGATGAGGTGCACCAGATTGTCAACTCTGACAATGTTACAAAGTGAAATCTGATAGCAGTGGTAGGCTTTGAGTAGGGAGGGGTTACTGGCCCTAGGAAAGTATCTGTGTCCTGTGCCATTCCAGTGGAGTGTCTGCTGTGCAATGACTTTGAAACTTCTATGTGGGCAGAGGTGGAGAGAAGGACTCATGCATCAATGCTGGGTCTCCCTGAGTGGGTATGTGACTCCACTAGAGCACAAAAAGCCTTAAGGCAATGTCAAGGGATCTTGGCACCAGGAAAAAATAGCTCATGGCCCTAGTAGCAAGAGAAAGTGCAGGAAGTCTGGCAAGGCAACTTTACAGAGTACCCAGGCCCAGAGGAAACCTATTCACAAGGAGGAAGGTCTGATGCCTGAAGTGGGGGCTGCTTTGCTAAGAGAACTGTCTGAAATGGCAGAACCTGAAAGATGTATCCTAGTCTTGAAGGCCTACGATAGTTGGCTGTTAATTAGGAGGAAGGAGATGTTACTGGAACCCATAAGGTATTGTTGGAGGGAATCCTGAACAGTGAGGCAAGGACACCAAACCAGGGGCAATCAGGAGAGTTGTGGTCCCTCAACAGTACAGAGAATTCCTTCCTAATCTGGCCCATGACATCCGCTTAGCTGTATATCTGGGGCAGACCAAGTCATATGAGAGATTGGTCAACCACTTCTACTGGTATGAAAAGGTGAAGGTGTTTTGTTGCTGCTGTGTCATCAGTCAAGCCAGTGGCAAGACAGGGTAAAAGACAAAGACTTTCCTATACCACTACCTGTGGTGGGGACTCTATGAGAGTGTAGGGATTGACATTGTTGGTCCCCTACACCTTCCCACTGCATCTGGAAATAGGTTTATCCTTGTGGTAGTGGATCATGCCACCTAGTATCCAGAATATATACCCTTTAGAACAGCTACTGCCCCTGAAGTAGCAAGAGTCCTACTTGGTATCTTCACCATAGTCAGGTTTCCTAAGAAGGTCATTTAGTTAGGAGCACACATTTCATGTCTGCTTATCTAAAAGCAATGTGGGCTAAGTTTGGTGTAACATACAAATTCACTTTCCCCTACCATCCCCAAGGTAATGGTCTTGTGGAAAGGTTAAACAAGTCCATGAGCAGGCATGATAATGAGTTTACCAGAAAAACTCAATAGGAGATGCTATATTTTCCTGCCATGCCTACTGTTTGCATACATGGAGGTTTCTCACAAGGGGGAAGACTTCAGTCTCTTAGAACTACTCTTTGAACATCCTGTAAGAGGTCCCCTAAGTTTGGTGAGAGAAGGCTGCTAGACACCGTGCAAAGAACCCAAACAAGACATGGCGGACTATGTACTAGGCCTCCGCTCTAGGATGGCAGAGTATATGAAAAATGCAAACAGATGTTTGGGTACCAGCCAGGAGCTAGTGAAGTACTTATATGACTAGACATCCTCCCTGGACAATAACAAGCAAGACAGTTGGTGTGAGGTTTAGAGCCTGTGGCCCCTAGGGCACTTCAGGACAAATGGCCTAGGCCCTACCCATTCTTTGAAAAGAAGAAAGAAGTCACCTATCTGGTGAACTTAGAGGCCCCAGAAACCCTCACAGTGTTATCCATATAAACAGGCTGGAACTCCACCATGACAGAGGAGACATCACAATGCTCAGGTAAGAGATGGAGAAGAAGAAGGCAAAAGTGAGCATCTCCCTATCAACCAATGTCAAAGATGTTTCAGTGGAAGGAGTAGTTCTCTCCTCCACTCTAACAGACCAACAGCAGACAGACTTTTACAACTTAGTAAGACAATTTGCGGGTCTGTTTTCTGTGTCCCCAAGTTTGACAACTTGGTTTACCCATGATGTGGAAATAGAGGACAGCTTGCTTGACCAGGTCAAGGCTAGTATCAAAGCTGAGATTGCCGAGATGCTAGAGTTGGGGGTAATTGAACCCTTTTGTAGTCCTTGAGCCAGCCGAGTGGTGCTGGTACCCAAAGCCAAATTCAAATGGAGGGAAATCTGAGATGAGGTTTTATGTGGACTACAGAGGTCAAAATGCAGCCACCAAGACTGATACCCATCCCATACTAAGAGCTGATGAGCACATTGATAAGCTGGAAGCTGCAAGATATCAGAGCACCTTTCACATGACTTTGGATCTTTGGCAGATAGCCCTCACCCCAGGAGTCAAGGAGTGGTCTACTGTTTCTACCCCTGAAGGTCACTTTCAAATAAAGTGAGGCCTTTTGGGATGAAAAATCCCTCCTCCACCTTCCAAAGGCTGATGAACTGAGTACTTTCAGGTTTGGACAACCTTATTGCAGCATATCTGGATGACATTGCTGTGCTTAATTCAACCAGACAGGATCACCTGGTCCACCTCAGGGAAGTACTTCAAGCGCTGTGGCAGGCAGGGTTAATACTAAGGCAAGCCCCTGTTGTGCATCTGAGCCACCAAGTATGTGAAGGCCATGTACAACATCTTCAGCCCAAAATTCTGAAAATACTGGCCTGGGAAGCTTGTAAGACCCAAACCCAGGTCAGAGCCTATCTTGGTCTGACTTGGTATTACAGAAGATTTTTCATACGTTATGACACCATAGTGGCACCTTTGATGTGCTAACCTTAAAAAAACAGTCCAGAAAAGTTATTTGGACTGACTAATGTCAAAAGGCCTCTACACCCTAAAGGAAGCTTCAGCAGTTATCTTAAAGTCACCTGATTTCAGCAAAGAGTTTGTTGTCCAGAATGATGCTTCTAAACTTGGGATTGGGGCACTGTTGTTACAGCTAAATATTTAGGGTCATGATCAACCAATCACCCTTATCAGTAGGCGACTCCTCCCCAGAGAGCAGCATTGGATTGCCATTGAGAGGGAAACCTTTGCTGTGGTTTTGTCCCTGAAGAGATCCTACCTGTTTGAGACTTCAGAGTTCAAACTGACTAAAGGCCTTTCAGGTGGCTGATGCAAATGAGAGGAAAGAACCCCAAACTGTTGAGGTGGTACATTTCCAGACAGGGTATAGCCTTTACAGTGGAACACAGACCTGAGACTGGCCATGCAAATGCAGATGGCATTACTAAGTTCTTCCTGTTAGATGAGGAGAACTACCAGAGAAGGGTTAGTTGCTTATTACCTTCCATCTGGAGAAGACATGTAAGGATGTGCCTCTTTTTGCATGATCACTCCCAAAGTTTTGAATTGATGCAGCTGGTTTTTAGACTCTAAGTGCTAACCAGACCTCAGTGCCAGCGATGTAACCCTTTACAAACTGTTTGTTGAATTGGCTTCCCCCAATTTACTTAGAAGTCCGGAGGATATGGTCCAAAGTGTACCCAGGGCATGTAAGCTGAAGTGTCCACCCAGGGTTGCAGCATTGATTGTGCCACCCAGAGTGCAGTGGTTAATTTTTAACATCATAAGTGCTGGCGCCCAAAGCACTGCTCAAAAGACAGCTTCTGGTGCCAATAAATGTGTCCTGGGCCAAATACCAAGGCTGCGTACTTCAGAATCCACCTCATCCTTCTTTAGTCTACTGCCGTCCCACTTAGGTTGACAAAAACAAAAGGAACAAACGATGGACAGAATGCTGAACAATGCAAACATTCATCCCTAAAGGGAACTGGGTTTTACCTATTGATCCTTTGCTGACCACATCACCCCAGTTTGTACCCAGCCATATGCAAATCAGTCTTGACCCTGCTCCTCATGAAAACAGTCCAGCCCGAACAGCCAAGCTGGGTCCTCACTGCAAGCATCCTGGGACCCCTTTCGGGTCACACCCCTCCGTCAGCCAGGCTAGATAGAATCCAGTGGCACAGTGAGCAAGGGACCCACATCCGGGCATACCCATCTCACTTAGGGCAAAAAGTCCTGTGCTCACTGCGCCACTGGATTCAAGCTAGCCTGGCTGATGAGGAATAATTCCCCAAACTGGTGCCATGATGCCCGTTTCCAGTCCAGGGAGGACCTGGCTTAGCGGTTCAAGCTGGACTGTTCCCATGAGCAACAGGGTCAAGCCTGCTGTGCCTATGACTGGGCCAAACTAGGGTGGCGTGGTGAGCAAAAGAACAATGGATGAAACCCACATCCTTGTGAATGGGGGTAAATGTTTGCATTGTTCAGCATTCCATCCACCATTTGTTCCTTTTGCTTTTGTCGCCATGAGTGGGAAGGGTATGCCCAGACCTGGGTCCCGTCCTCACTACACCACTGGATTCAAGTTAGCCTGGCTACTGAGGGTGATGCCTCGAAAATGGTCCCAGGATGCTTGTTTCAAGTCCAGCGAGGACCTGGCTTGGCAGTTCAGGCTGGACTGTTCCCATGAGGAACAGGGTCAAGACTGATTTACAGATGGCTGTGTCCAAACTGGAGTAGTGAACAAAAGAAATATGGATTCAAACTAGATCCTTGTGACTGGGAGTGAATGTTTGCATTGTTCAGCATTCTGTTCATCATTTGTTCTTTTTCTTTTCCCTGGTAATGAGGCACAATGCCTGGTGGGCATTGATACTGGTCACATCAGGCGCAAGCTCAGCAATGCTTCACATGGTAGAAAGAGGCACTACTACGGTTTTGCCCCCAACTCCGAGGGCTGCAACCTGTGAGTAGGACACTGCACACAATGAGCATGAGTATGCAGACGTCGTGTCGCATGAGAGAGATGTGGCATGATCGATGAAGTGGGCCACGCTGGATCCCATAACCAGTGAAACCGCTCACCACCAACAGGATGAATATGCGTGCCAAGGTCCCCATGATGTAGGAGCCACACGCCTTAAGTGCAGGTGCAATTTTGGGGGCTGCACATCCAGCAATCCACCCTCCAGACATAATTCTTAGTTCCACACTCACACCACGCTATCTGTTGGGATCAGATATGGGCACCTAAGAGGTCAACGCTCTCCAGGTGTCACAGGTAGATGGCTTGGGTCCCTCGTCGGAGATCTTTGATGCCCCTGAGACCACCGAAAGAACAGGGGGCAAGCCAACAAGCCCTTGCAAAGCACACTTCAGGGTGCCAGACAGCAGCAGGTAGTCAGCCCAGGGCAGCCACTATTCAGGACAGGCATGCAGTCACTTTTAAAGGCAGTAATCCTCCTTGTGCCCAACAGATTCCTCTTTCAGTGTGCACCACGCAGTTCCAGGTTCTCCGGTCCCATGTCCACATAAGTGTATCTCTCCCCTGCTTAAGTATGGCACCAGTAGTTATACTGTAGTGTGCCTTTGAAGTTGGGGGTTGCTCAAAGCATCTCCCTGTGAAGCACAGATGTCTCCCATAATGTTCAGTCCTGTTTGCCAGGAGGCCATGGAATGGAGATCATAGTCTTTAGTAGGGCCATGAACTGGCTCCAGAGGCAAGTGTCAAAACCTCTTCCCCCAATCTATCCAGCCTGACTCTCAAATGGCAGAGGTCTGTCATTCCAGTTGCATGCCCAATGTTTAATAGCTGTCACTGGGAAATGCCCGGAGGTGCTCCCCCAGCCCCCAGTGTGGACTGGAGCCAAGCACAAAAGCACAAAATGAGTTTTAGAGCAGAGAAATGCCCACTGTCAAGTAGTGACATTTCTAAGCTAATTATGACAACACCACCTTTACCACTGGAAAGGGTTTGTCACTGCGAATCGAATGATAGGAAACAATGTCAGGTTACTCCAAAGCAATCCACTCTTGGATGTAATTTCATCCTTTCCCACAGGTTGGCTTATAGGAAGAGCAAACCTCAGAGATAGAGGAAACAAACGTGGGTATTCTTCACAACCTGGGCAGGGAACACATGTGTATCTTTACCCTGCCTTTCACCTAACGCTCGCTCACCCCTTAAGACGTACCCTCTGGGTACTCTAGTGGTAGTTAAAGGTCCTCTCCGGAAGGCCAGCGTGAGATGAAGCGCAATTGCTCACACTCAGACCTGCAATGGCAGGCTGGACATATGCTTAGAAACACCTTTGATGCAAGTGTGCACACCGGCCTGCAATAGAAGGCCGACCATATGTTTTAAAACATCCTAGGTGCAACTGTGCACACTAGCCCACAATGGCAGGCGGGACCCATGTTTAAGCACAATAGGTGAAATTGTGCACACACAATCCTGCACTGGCAGGCCTAAACTATGTTTAGAAACATTAGTAGTACAAGTGTGCAGACTGGCCTGCAATGGTAGGTGGGCCACAGGTTTTAACCCTCATAGGTGCAGGTGCGCATACACAGGCCTTCGATGACAGACATGGCCTATGTTTAGAACTCTCGGGTAAGTACCACTTCCTTTCATGTGTAGGAAGGGCGTGTACACTCTCACACTGCATTTACAATGGGAGAGTGCCCTGAGCCTCAAGGCCACTATAAGAGAATCAGCCACACCCAGGAGGTGTGCCATGGTTGGAGGCGACCCCCTAGCTAGGGAAAACCTACATGGGGGTCACCCCTACCTGGACAATGAGCAAACAGGTGTACCTACTCATCCACATACCTACCCAGAGATCTACCCCTTAGGATTTACCCTAGGACCACACTGGCTGTAGTGAAAGTCTCTCTCAGGGTTGGCTATTGAGTGAGATAGAAAAACCTGAGAATGAGACATGCTTGACAGGCTATTCCAGTGGGTAGCACAATCAGTGTGGTGTCCCACTACTAGCCAGTGCAGTACCCGCCCTGGGTATTTGGTGTACCTTTTTACAGGGCACTCCCAGTTATGACACCTAAACCAATCAAGTACGTACCATATCCTGACACATGCAGAAAGGGTGTGCGCACTGTCCCATTTCAGTACAGTGGAAAAGTGCCCAGAGTCCTAAGCTCATGAAAAGAGAGTTGGCAAACCCAGGAGGACAAAAAGCAAAAGTTTTCAGGGAATTCCCCTTAAGAAGGGCCATGTCTAACAAATAGGAACTGTATAACAGCATTGAGGTGTATAATATTAAGTAGGACATGTACTTTCATATGTCCTAACAACAAACACCCCAAATTGTTGCTTTTACTGTGAAAAATCTGGCAACACCATTGGCAAGTATAGTGTTACATGTTGACCCCTCTGCAGTGTTAACTTCTGAATGGGATCACTGATACTGATACTTCAAGGCATCAAATTAATCATGACATTAAACCCAAATTAATGCCCAATTTATTGTGACATTAAACCCAACATAATGCCCAAGTCGAATTTAATTTCACTTTGAAGAAAAAGCTACTTTTATAGCATTGCCAGTCTGTTGTCCAATTTTGCCGGTGGCCATTCACAGATGCTGCCCACCAGAGAGCATTCTCTCTTTCTGGGGAGGAGTTTGAACGACTCCAAAACACAGGAACAATAGAGGCCTGCCTTTTTTAGAAATGTTACATCCCCTATGTAGGAAGCTAGACAGGGTATGAGCCCAAAAGGCGAGCTTAAAAGGTCCTCTCAGCCTCTTGGGATGGGCAAATGGCAACCACACTCAGGAAGAACTTTAGACAGCTAGGTGTGCTGACGGTGGGAATGGGGAGGGGAGATCAGTTGCCAAGCTTGTTTTTCCATGGGCATGTAGCCCTCAGTTACCCATACCTCTAGAACTTTCTTCCATGCTCCCCACACCAAGATAGGGGCTTAGACATCTTGGGAGTAGGCAGAATAGTTAACTCTGAAACAGCTAGATGTCAAATATAGCCAGAGGTTGTCATAAGGCGGGAGCAAACCTGGTAGCCAATGGGCTAGTGACTGCTTCATCCCCCAAGGGCACTTTCTATGCATAAATATGGCACCCCTGGCACAAAGACCTCAGACCACATTTCGACTGGAAAAAGAACTGAAGAATGACTGTCCTGCAGACCTGGCAAGAGAGGCTGCACAAACCGCTGCACTGCATCTTCTGGTCCTTGGAATAGAAAAGAGAGGACTGTGCCTGTATAGTGGAAAAGTCTCTCAAGAGCCCCAGATTGAAATGGTGAACAATTAGAGTCAGCCGGCTGACTCCCTGTTCCAGCACCAGGGCCATAAAAATCTGAAGTAGCCTGTTTCTGCCGATCAGGGGCATCTGAACCACCTCTGACATCTACATGCAGTCAAGAAGACCACTCTTGAACACTCAAAAGTTGCAACTGAGTCTGATGAACATCTGGATAGTTGTCAGAGTGAAGACTGGTCACCCAACACGTACACTAGCCTTCACCAGACCAGAGTCTAGTAGTCCAGTCATGACCGGAAGCCTGCTGGACCAAAGAGGACTTCTAGAAACATTGACTCCTGCGGCCGAAGTCACCCTAACTGAACCGTGGCCTGAGGAATAACCCCAGGAAGTCCCTTGTCAACTGCACAGCACCCTCAGCATAATATAGCATCATGTATCCCCAGCATCGGGAACCAGCCGCGACCAGTGCAGGTAAGAGCGGTGGGGTTGGGTTGGGGGGGGATTTGACAGACGAACACAATGGAAAATTAATTTCCCTTGTTGTCGTCAGTCAAAATCCCCCCCCCCCACCCGGCCCCATCGCACCACCCCTTTTACCTGCACGGGCCGTGGCTGTCAGGAACACTCCCTTGAAGTTTACGATGGTCCATGCATAAAATGTGGAACTGGACCTGAAACTGCTATGTTGACCAGGTAACTGTCCTAAAACTCCTTAGTGGCCCCCGACTGTCTCCCTGTCAGAATTGGTCACCCAGTCCAGATCAGAGTAGATGAACACAACTCTTTAAAAGTTTTAGAAAGTTTCAAAACTTTACAGGTACCTATGCATGTTTTTAATTTTGAGTAAAAATCCAAGACTTACATTTTACTTTAAAATATCTATATATCTGCAACCCTCCAGTGGATTATGTTCATTTTGGTGTCTAAAAAGTCATAAAATATAATTTTTTTAATGAAATGGTGTTGGATTTCTTTTGTGTATTGTGACTTCTTATTCCGTTATTTGGTGCGCCTAAATGCTTTACACTTGTTCCTTTGTTGAAACCTTGGTATTCTAAGTCACAGCTACACAAGGTTGAGCTAGAGGTTTTAACAAATGAGCCTGGTTGGATCCAAGCATGTTTTGTGAGTTTGTTTTATGGTGAGGTTGCACAGCCACACCATATACCACACAACAAACCTCACACAGCCGCTTCTCTCCCAGGAGCATGAATGGAGCCCTTCAGCCTGATAGTGGTCAGCCCTATCAAAGTCAATGTGCAAGGCAGAGATGCACACCAACACATACCCCCGGGGTTGGAGAGTGAGTGAAGGCCTATTGCTGCTGGGAATTGCAGCAGCCTCCTCAATACTAAAACCAGCCCCAGTCCATCTAGCCTCCTGGGCAAATGTCCTTTGCTAAATGGGTCTTGTCGAGCACAGTGAAGGGGCACTGAAAGTGAATGCCTTCTTGAGGCAATGATTAAACTCTTTCTGGCAGGGCTTTGTTGGACAGGCACAGTGATAGCAGATAATTATAATCACATATTTAGCTTTTTCCCCTCTGTTATCAACCAAGGAAATGTTCACTGCCTTTCGCATGTCACTTCTAGCAATTTCCATTACAGGGGCTTTCTACTTCCATATGTTTGCAAGGTGCCTGGAAATGTGTGTTGTTGGTGAATGGGAAGCCTGTGCATGCATTTGGCAGAGTGCATGGTGAATTCTGTTTTGACTCCATTATTGTGTTTGGCAATCTAAAATGGCAGAGGGCTTTCTACAAGGCTGTCCAGGTCTCTACTGACCTAGAAGGCCACTTTTTTGCATTCGTTTCCATCCAGCCCCTGTCTAAATTGATACAGTGCATCTGCCACAGTGCATGCAGACAGGGCCAGCTTTAGAGGTTGTGGCGCCCTATGCGACAATCTTTGTTGGGGCCCCCTCCAAACAAACATCATTTTTTTGTGTTGAGTTGTATGTTTTCTCAACCGCATATTAAATATATACAGGATACATTTTAGAGTATATAAAATGTATGCTCAAATATCATGTAAATTAAATAGGGATTAGATGGGGAACAGATATTAGGACACCATCAGTCAAATATAACTTTTATTTTATAGCCTAAAACAATATACATATCTTGTTGATGTCATTATTAACATTTTCTAATTATGTTAATTTTATAAAATACAATTTGCAAATATCAAGTAAATTTAACTTTACGGGCTTTCATTTTTGCAAATGCCAATATTGATGTGGCTAAGTCCAGTTGTTGTGCAATATCATTTTCAATGGGTGGGATTGCCAAAGATGATAGCCTTTCATCATTCATTGTGGATCTTAAATATGTTTTAATTAACTTTAATTTAGAAAAACTTCTCTCTCCACTATCTACTGTCACTGGAAGAGTTAAAAGTATGCGCAAAGCCACCCAAATATTAGGAAAGATATCTTGCATACTCATGTCTTGAAGAAACTGCAATGCTTCACAAGGAGTATTTTAACCATCAAGAAGACTTAATTGAAAGTGTTTTTATTCTTCAGTTAGGTCTGATGCATTAATATCAGAAGATGCACCATCTATAAGGGCTACATGTAAATCCCTGCAATGAGCAGAAAGACCTTCAGGTAGAGATTTCAAATTATAGAACAATCCCTACAACTTTGTATGATCACATAGTTGCTGGAAAAGTTTCTTCAAGGATGTTAAAGCTGCATCAACCGTGGTGAAAAAAGAATTCTCGTTTCAATGTTTCCTCTGGGTTTTTATTCATTGCATCAAAACTCTCATAATCAAACATCCTCTTTTTTTTTGACTGAGTGTCTCTTTGAAGGTAGTGTCTGCTTCAAGAGATGTAGCTAATATTTTTGCTTTTGTCTTTGATTCTTCATATCCATTCTCTCTGTATGAGGACAAAAAATGTATAGTGCCCCCTATTAAAGCGGTTGCTGTTGTTACATCTACTTGTTCGCTCTGCAATTGTTTGCTGACAATATTGATTTGATATAAAATGTCATACCATACAGAAAGGGCTATCAGAAATTTAAAGTCCATAAGTTGCTCAGACAGACAATATGCTTCATGCCGGATACAGGCATCTACTGCATTTGAATCATGTAATTCTGTTAAAGCATCATAAATTTCTGATGTTTGGGTGCACAACGCTTTCCCGCTTTCAATGCGGCTTTCACAACGAGTTACACTTAATGGCTTTAGAGTTAGGGTAGGTATATGATTTAGTAAAATCTTCCATCGCTAAGTTGAAGCAGAAAACAGAGTGTAAGTTCTTTGCAGTACTACAAAAAGTGAAACAGCTTCTGTAGATGCTGCGGCTACATCCGATATCACTAAATTCAGGGAATGACATCCACATGGAAGAAAAAATGCTCTTGAATTCATTCTGAGTATTCTGGTCTGGACACCTTTATTTTTACCTTTCATGTTGGCACCATTATCATAGCCTTGACCGTGTAGATCTTGTAAATTCAAGTCATGCTCCTTCAGCACTCCTAATAACAGTTCAGTTAGTCTTTCACCTGTAGAGTCATTCACATATTTAAAACCAATAAAATGCTCCTTAACAGATATATCTTTTTTTTGTGATATCAGTAAACCTTATGGTCAGTGATAGCTTCTCAGAATGGCTTTTGTCAGGTGTGCAGTCAAATATAACAGAAAAATATTGCGCAGTCTTTGCTCGAAGCAGAATATCCATAAGGACTTGGTTTGCTAAAAGATTGATTATTTCATTCTCTATGTTTTTTGTAAGATAATGATCGGTATTATCCTTAGCACAAACACTTCTCAAATGTTCTTGGGTCAAAACATCAAACTTGCCAAGAAGTTGTACCAATCCCAAGAAATTTCCATTATTTGGCGTAAACGGCTAATCAGAGGATCCCCTGAAGGCCAAGTTGTGCTCTGATAAAAATAAAATTATTGACATAAGCCTTTCTAGAACACCTCCTCAATTAATAGTTTCTTGGTTTATCATTTGCTGATGTGACACATCCACACCTTTATTTAACCGAAGTCTTACCTCTGTTTCTATCAAAACACAAAAAAAGGTCATATTATCCTGTGATTTTTCATGCTCCTTCAAACAAACACTAATGTGTCTCCAATCCCGAAAACCTGTACTACCTAGAGAAGTTTGTGACTTTTCAGATGGAAAAAGTTTGCAGCAAAAGCAATATGCACAGTCTGAAGTTTTTGAATAAACAAGCCATCTGCGCTTTATTATTTCACCATTGTCCAGTTTCCTTATCTGAAAGATTTTAGAAAAATGATGTTTATTTTTATCTAAAGGGAATGTTATATCCTCAGTTTCAGGAGGTCCAGAAGTTACAATATTATCCACAAATGTTGAATTCAATTTGTCTGGCCACAGTGCTGGATCAGCTGTGTCATATATGGGGGGTGACGAGGTATTGTGCTCAGCTGACAATGTACTAGTTTGACTATTTAGAGCAGCAGCTGAGTTGTCTTCAATTTCTTTTTCAACTGAAGCCAAAGATGACTCTAATTCTAAATTTGTAGAATCCAGGCACTCGGAGGATGACAAGATATTGTGCTCAGCAGACAGGATACTAGCATTTTGGTCATTTAGCACAGTTACCACGTTGTCAACTTCTTTGTCAGTTGAAGCAAAAGATGATTCTAATTCTAAATCCTAGAATCCCTACACTCAAACGAGGGCCCTCCACCTTCATCACATTTTTTTTAGATGTTCCACCGAGTCGTAAATATTTCTAAAGGCTTCTTGCAGCTTTCTGTTTTTTTGCTTCAGTTTCCGCTTTCCTCTTCTGACTTTGTGCTCCTGATAACTTTTTTGGGCTCATTCTTCTAAATTACAGTTCCTGAAGTGAGCCTGAAAAATGCACAAAATGTCTACATCAGTTTGATGTGATAATTGCCATATGGTAGGATTGGGATGGGGTTCTCAGAACTTGAACTTCATTATAACTGCACCCACACATTGCATCCATATTTATATTATCCAATCTACTTTGCGGTTTAGTTGTAGAAGGGTACCTGGTTGAGAAGGGGAACTACAGACTGAGTTCATGCAAATGGGGAGAATATTTTCATAATAAAATTTGTTAGGTGTGCAAACAGTACATAATAATTATTGAATGGATAACACAAAGTCTGTCCCTCTTCATAGTCACAATTAAATACTACTCTCAAAGTACTAACTGCAACAGAGAGAACGAAATAATAGTAGAATGTTCACTCTCTGAACCCTCTTCTTTTGCTTTCTAATCCAGGTATTCAAAAATTAACTTATTCAAATCCACATTCAATCAGTAGTGTTGCCTGTGTGTCAAAGACCCTAGCGCAAAAAAGAAATGGGCTACCTGGCTGGCGTTTGAATAACATAATACAGCAATATTTAGGTTTCAATAGGCCCCTCAGGCCCCTGGTGCCACGCACCTGCTGCACCAATGGAATCTACGCCTCTGCGTTCAGCTTCCCTAACAAAATGCTAAAAAAGGTGTTAAAGTGGAAAAACTGAACTATGGGAACTAATGCTGCGAGTTGCACAGAGAAAAATGCAAGGCACACTTCCCCTACTTACTAAACATTGATGCTTGCCCCATTTCAAATCAACTTGTCCAGCTTCTACATCAACCTTTACCACTTTCTGCCCATTACTCTGTACCAAGAAGGTGCACAGATTTATGTGCCCAGAACTGTAAACCTCCCTGTGCTCCTGAGATGCACAACACCTAGCACTAACCTCATACACAGCACTTGGTGCTCCTTTGATGTGCAGCACTCAGTGCTTTCATAAGGTACATCAACGAGTCTTCCGGTGAGGCTGAGCACCTTGTCCTCTCCTAAGTTGTGTCACTAGCGATACTTTTATGCCTAGAACCCATTGCTCCACCCCACAGGTACATCACTATGATGCAAATCCGAGTGTTCTACTGCTGTGCTTCACCCTGTCTTCACTAATACACATCACGCTCTGCTCTCTGTTGTGGAGCTTACTTTGTGCCACTGATGCACACTCCCCTATGCAACCTGTTGCACAAGTGTGTGTATAAATGTTGGTCTATTTTCACGTTTTAATAACTGTATGCTTGGTGATTTGTGTGCATGGTCATCTGTTGGACTTGGGAGAAAATGGTCTTTGTGGGTGTTTTTTCCTGGGTCTGTGTACCATACCATGTTGCACCGATTTGTGCCCCTTTGTGCATGCACTTTTAAAGCAAATCCTGATGGTTTGTCAATGCTTGGTATATATAGCTATTTTGACGGAGTGTTAATAAAAGACAAATTGAAGTTCCACATACGTGAGAGAACACAGCATGTACAGGACAAAGAAGACATAAGAAATTAACAGGCAAGGTCTGAACACATTTTTTAAATAGAAAGTTGCACATTATCATCATAGCTGCCAAGGTTTCAGATTCCTATGAGTGACATTTTCATAATTTCATTGTAATCATGAGTGACATTTCAACAACTACGAGTGACACTTTCTGGCGAGCAAAATCAAGCAACAAAGCTGAGGGAAACATATAAATATCAGACATCACTCACATTTGCGCAACAAGATTGTCTGAATCATACTGTGTGTGCTACCACAAAGAGCATTCATTAAAGGGGCCATCTAGTGAATGATGTCACTATAGGTATCAACATCCTTGCAAACGTCATCAAAGAAAGAACATTCTGGAATGCTTACTGGTGGTGTCTGGAACTGGTGCAGGAGAGACCTGCTGCTTTCTCTTCAGAGGATGCCCTTTTGAGAGAAAACAATCTCAGCCAGGCAGCAGCTCTACGAAAGAAATTTATGATAAATTTGATAAAAGATAATTTCACTGTGATAAAATTAATAAAAGATTATTTCACAGTGGGAGGAAAGCGGTTCCATCCTCAGCTAATTTATCACTAGTAGTTGAGGGTAGAGCTGGCATCATAGATTGAAAACTGGAATGAAACACTGGTTTCTATCAAGCCTCTTTCAATCCTTAATAATTTTTACATCTGGTCTTTTAGGGTCACTTTCTCTCTCCTTTCTTTTTCTCGCCTCAGCCTGTTTCCTTTCACCACATCCTCTTCTCTTTCCTTCATCCCTCTTCTCTTCCCCCTCCTCCCTCCTTGCTTTCTCTCCTCTTCCCATACCTTTCTTTCTGTCCACTCTCTTTACTGTCCCAGAGTCTCCTTTACTCCATCTCCCTGCAATGTACCAGAATTATAACTTCAGCTGACAGTCACAAAACCCGAGTGTCTGACTCGCTTTTGCCTAATTTTTTCTAAAATGAAACACATTTAATTTCTTCCATGAACCTCTTAAGCATTTTACGAGCCTAGTGCATTCCAGTGGCAAGGTCACCCGGGCGGCATTTATATTTTTCATTTAATAGGACAATTTTTGTTTGGTAAAAAAAGTTGACCTACTGACCTTTCATATGCTGCAGAGAGCGGAGTTGGGCTCTCTGTGCCAAAAATCCTGGAATGTTCAGACAAAAGCTTTTCTTTTTTTTTCTGGCTCGCACTCCTAGTGACTGTCTCTGTAAGTGTTACATCGACTGCGGTACACACTACACACATCAAGAAAGCCTTGTGTGTCTTCAAGCAGCAGTGGGGTCCCCCAGTGTGCTGACTGATTTTTGATGTCCCCTCATGTTGTACTGGAGAGCACGCGCCAGAGAGCAATGGTAGCCAGAAGTACTTTGGTGTTTCAAAATGCCGAGTACATCTGTTGACTTTTCCAGGGACTGAGATGTACAGCTTATCAAAACACTTTACAGCAACACATGGGCGGGCAAAAGCGTGCCTCCTGATTTGTTAAACACGGTTTTCTCTCTTCAATTTCTACGAAGATTAACTTCGTAGAATAGAAAGAGGGACAACAGTGTTTAACAGTGCAGGCTTTTGGACAATGTGACTGGCGCCAATTTCAGACACATATGGCGCCCCCCTGACCTTGGCACCTGGTGCGGTGGCACCGCCCAAAAGCCGGCACTGTATGCAGATCAGCACCTTCTTCCTTCCTTGATTTATATCTATGTGAGATGTGTCTTGCTGTCTGGGACTCAACACTGGGCTGGTTAGATCCAACCTTGAAAAGGCTTTTGTTTTCCTGGCATGAACTGATTATTCAGAGTCTATTCCTTTGTCCGTTTACTTCAGATTTCGATAAGTCTTTCTCCCAATCTCAGCATGGCTCTGCTTTTTGACCAACCAATACCAGCGCAACTCTTCACACAGCTTCAACCAATCTCTGTGCGATGTTTCAAACCAACTGACCAATACCAGCATGGCACAATATGACGTAGCAACCTGCTCCTTGAAGCTACTCACCCTGCCTTACAATTTCTTCATACACACATAAAGTTAAAATTTTCCAATTCTTTTGCGACATAAAATAACAGTCTTTGTCTGCTTTTTCTAAAGAAATCAATAAAACAATTCAACAACTGGAAAATTCAGGTTTTTGCACCATTTGACTTTTCTCGATCAAAAGAATTCTATGCACACAAATGAAATCTATACCGGTGAGAAATCACTAAGCCTGGACGGAGTTCACGGAGTTCCGCTATGCAGAACTCTGCGAAGTGCAAACAAAATTCCGCTGCGCTATGTGGAGCTCGGCAAGTGGTGCAGTGCGTTGAATAAATGCCGTTCGCAGTGATTTTCAGCACCGGGTGTTTGTCAGCACTGTTCAATCATCGCGAACGGCACCATGCACAGCGCAAGCGGGCGCTGCTTCGTTTCTGCCACTCGAGTAGATTTTTTTAATTGAGTGGCAGCTTTCTCAACGTGAGCGGACAGTTTCTCAACACGAGCGGCCACGAGCATACGCAAATACTCACAATGAGAAATCCGACCTCCCACGGGGAGTTTGATTTTCCATGCTCGCACTCGCCAACTTTACGTTGATGATCGCTTACGAAGAAAAATCTCACAGGGAGCTGGATTTTCATTGCTTGCGCTTGCAAACTTGACATTGATAAGCGCGAGCAAGGAAGAAAACTCTGCTCCGCATAGGTACTTTGCAAGCTCCGCGTAATGCGAAATGTGGAAAATTCCACAAACTACACAAGCGGAGCTGAGCTCACCACCCAGGGTTAGAAACCACCTAACCAATATAGTGTCAGCTTTGCATATCAGGTTTCACTAACACTGATCAATATTAGTTCAATCAGAACAATGTTGTTGCTGTCCCTATCAATTGTCCGGTTGAAGATGTCTCGCGACCTGCACTTCACATCATTAGAAGACAAGATTACCAAAATCAACTCTTTGATTTTAACTCTCTACCCTGAATCTTAGACTACTTCTTAGTCTGAAAAACTCTTTATCTTCTTCGACAAAAGCACATAAATCTCAACAAATTACAAGTTCCTTAATCCAATTCACATATAAATGCTTGTACAAATTGCAAATTACAATAACCAACACAAAACGCAACGCACAACCCTATTAATACTCACACCTTCAATTCAGCTAATGTAACAACCTCAGTAAACCTCAGTCCGTCAGTCTTCAAACTCGGGCTTTGGGCATATGGGTTTTTATCTACTATGGGCACTTTATAAATTTTGCAGCTCCTCTTTCTCACTATGAAAACTGTCCTCTGCTATCAGCTTTGGTGGTGCATGGGACCTTAATAAATATTTGGTTTACGATTCAGAATTTGTGTCTCAACATGCCTGAAGAAAAAGTCCCCACTCTTACTGGGGCCCTTGGGCTCTGGATTTTTGACATAGGTAAAGAATTAATTAGAAGCTGCAAATGGACATTCAAATTATGCATCATAAATAAATCAGCATTTATCGGGAGTAAATGATGAGAATTTGGTATGAGTGTAAAGGGTTTTATTAAAATCTTTTAGTAAGTATTTCTTTATTAGTCATCAATATGCAATCAATTCATCAGAAATTCTATACAGAACAGTTGCATAAAGTGCGCTCTGTAAATGTAAATCCCAATTCTATGTCTATAAAATAAAAAAATGTATCTTTCAGAACCCATTGAGAATTCCAAATCAAGAGGTGAAAGCATAAAGCTTTACATATTTCAAATAGCTCTTCTTGTGAAGAGAAGGGCAGGAAATTCAGTAAAGTCTTGGAAATATAGCATAGATTCTAGCAGGGTAAAATGACTGGGGCTCAGCTAATGGCTCAGCAAAAAGCTTAGAAAATTCTCCTCAGAATACAGAGCTTCAGAGTTTCTGGATGGCTGTGTGAAGGAAAAGGCTCTCTTCTAGTCCAGGAACATGACTCATATAACATTTTGGTATCTACAACTAAAACAAATGTTGCAGCAGTCCGACTCTTCAGCCAATCAGATCACGATGTCTTCATGGGAAAGGAAATCTTCCACCATCTAAGCTATCTTGTAACAAAAACTTACAAATATTAAGTGTGAGCCAGCGATCTGGGACTAACAAATTTCCATTACCTGGGCCCAATTCATTTACACTACAAGTCCCTTCACGCTGGGTGAGTGAATACCAAACTTACCAATTTCCTATTAGTATATCATCCCCGCATATACTTTATGGAGATGCGATCTTTATTTGTGTAATCAGGGTTTGGCAAGTAATACCTGGATCTAGTAATACTCATTATAAACCAAATTCAATATCACTAATAAAGACAAAATCACTTGTATATTTATAATGCTTGATCTAAATAATGTGATTGCTCATCAAATACAATACAGCTAAAACCATCGATTACCACACAAGAAACAATAAATGAAAATGACAGAAGTATATCTCAACATCAATGCAATGAGTGAGTGGATAGGCGTAGAGACAAAAGATTAGAGACAAAAGACATTTCCAAAATGATCATGCAAATTCAGATATTATACTAACTCACAAAGGAAATTAGGAAAACTACTCTCTGGCCATGAGAGCAGCAAAGCCGACAAGAAGTGTTGAAGAGCAAAGACTAAGTCAGGATTTTGCAAACAGGAACAGCCAGCCCAAATAGGAATAGGAGACGGCAATGCAGCCCTCTCCTCTCACAAAGAAGAAAATCACACAACCTCCTAAACCCCTCCCACGGTTCCCTAATATTATACTCTAAAACCCTCCAAAAAACAACCCACATTTTTTAATAACACACAATTTCTCTTCATTCTATCGTTTAAGGAAGGGGGTGTACTGTCACACCACTCTCGTCATGAAACTTCTGTAAGACTGTCCATTGTCCTCTTTACTCATTTTATCAATTTTCAGCCCAGGAAATACAAATTCCAGCTGCTGTCATAGTACACATTTCCTCCATCTCAGTCATGTAACAACTTTTGTGCCTCAATTGCGCTGCTCTCTAAGGAAGTGTTCCGCTTCTGAAGATTATTTTGTTCCTCCACGCAAACTTTGGCAGGCACACAGGACCCGTGAAGGACGAACAGTTTTCCATCTTTCCTTTCTCGCTCAGATTAAACCCACATTTATTTTCTAAAATGACTCTCAGGCCTTTTCTGCAGAGCAGAAAGCCATACTTCCATGGAAAAAAACACATTCATTATTAATCACTTATAATGCTGTACCATTGCGCACTCCCCCTGTGTGTTGCATTTACCCATGCACATCCCAGATTCATGTTATTTCCAACACTTATTAGTATAGAACAATCAAACAGCATTAGTCCTTTTATTTTCCATTAGTCATAAGCATTTGCGGCATACTCTAGCATTTTAGTTTGCGCTTGCGCAATTTCATTTTCCCTTATGTTAGCCCTTTTCGCCTTTAGTTTGCACACCACACGATTAATGATTTCACACTATGGGAGTTCAATCCAAGCAGGTTTTATTTCAACAAAACTCTGCTCCATGAAGTGTTACATGTAGCATTACTAACAACGTTGTACAAGTTGTGCTTTGGTTCCCACTGGCTTTTCTTCTATTAAACAAAACAGTTCATGGTGAGGTCTGTTATTCCACAAATAAATTAATCTCTTGCTCACATATTCTAACTTACAAATATTATTCATGAAGAAACATCTAAGTAAAATTTCTAACTCCACTATTTAATACACTATTATATTTTATGAGAAATATCTCTATAAGAAGGTCGAAAACTATCTTTTTCTATTAAATCATGCTGGTTCAGTACATTTTACGAGGGAATTAGATTACTTTTAAGATCAAGGCAGGTGGTTCATTTTTTTTAAAAAGTGTTTATTTCTAAACTGAAAAAGTTTGACTAAGTGGCTACAATAGAACTAGATAACTGTTTCTAATGTGCATGAAAGAGCTTGTGTGTAAGTTTACCAACCAGGTTTTCATTTACTCATTCCTATCAGTTCGCGGATGTATGACAGTACAACGCGTGTCATTACAACGCGTGCAGTTACATCGCATGCATTACAACGCATGCGATGTTACAACGCTATGCCATTACAACGCAAGTCTTTACATCGACTTGCGCTAGATTGCGTGCTAACATTAGAAAAGTGTAATTTACTATTCCAACTCCAGTCCACTTAACAGTAGGGAAGGTGTTGGGATAGTAAACTACATTATTTGTAATGTTAGCACGCCATCTAGCGCAAGTCGATGTAAAGACTTGCGTTGTAATGGCATTGCGTTGTAACATCGCATGCGTTGTAACGCATGCGATATAAAAGCTGCGCGTGGTAAAAACCGCGTTGTAATGGCTGTTCCCCCAGTTCGCTGACCACAGCTCAGACGTAGAGGGATAAATACATACTGCTATTTATAACTGTTTACTGGTAGCACAATTGGTGCCAGAGGTTGTAGGATTTCGGGTGTTTGGGAGCTTAGTAGTGCATGTGTTTTATCTTTGCTCCTCCAAGCTGGCCCTACTCTTATGATCACTCGTTCTGAGATGCGCACTTCATAGCAGGCATCTGCAGTGACCACACTACATCCCTCTTTGACTTACTCAAATCACTGTCGCCCAATGCAGTGATACATCTTTCTGAGACCTGACATTTCTGAGCTGGGATTGGATGCTGTAAAGTGGTGTGTGCTCAGAGTGTCAGGAATGTAACCAGTGTCAAGAGATTCTTTGTCGGCCAGTTCGTCACAATCAGTATCTTCTCTCCATGAGAGAAAACCACAGCAAGCTCCTTTCAGCTATCTGGTGATTGAGTTCTATGTCACTGGGTATCGTTGTCTCTTGTCAGTGATCATGGGAAGCTACTGTACCTTTTATTAAGAGTGAAAATATTGAAGTAAACACACTGTTTTGGGGTGCATTCATTTGTGTTTGCTTTTAAGTGAAAAGCTTTTTTATTAAAGTTATTTGTTTTAACAGTGCTTTACATATGAGCATTGGTGAAGCAAAAAGCTTGGCATTCTCATTATAAAGGTTCCAGGTATTGGCTTTGCCAGTGAATGTTAGGTCTGGCTACAGGCACCTATAGTTGTACTAAAAGATTTAGTTGTCTATTGCAAAATCTCAAATGTATATAGATATACATTTGCTTTTAGGAGGTCAGAGAAGAATGAGTATACTTTATGGTGGAAAAAAAGTGTGCACTTTCTGGTTTTTTTGTTTCCTTTGCCTCTTTTACAGGTTTTCTTAATAGAAAATATGAAATGCGCGGGTGCCGCGATTGCCTCAAAAGTAAACAAATAGAAAAAAATGCATCCACACCTTTTTTTCCTATTTCTTTACTTTTCAATTAATCGCGGCACCCATGCTTCACTTTAAAATGTTTAAAGCTAAACCGCGGATGCCACAATTGATTTGCAATGTAATTGCTCTCACATTACTGAAACTTTGAGCTATTGGCTATGCAATATTATTAGCAATGCCAAAAGCTCAAACTTTAAGTAATGCGAGACCTATTGCAATGTAAATGCTTGTTTCTTTTGCATTTGATTTACCGACCAGAACTAAAACACGTTGGATAACAAGGCTGGATAACAAGCGTATCTGGGTTTAGCACCAGCTTACATGCATAGGTTTTTTTCTACCTGCTACAGTCACTAAAAGCTAGTGGTAGGAGCGAGCACAAACTGCACCCACATTCTAGTTACACTCATTGCACAGCTCACAAATACCAAAAAAGGGGCAAAATGGCTGCAGCACACTTTAAACAGTGCCAAACATTCAATGAGGCTATTAGTGAAACAACAACAAAGAAAGAGGCACTGGTAAAAAAAAAAAAAAGGAGGTAGGGTTTCAACTGTTTATTTTTATTTTGTTGTTGCTGATATCAAAAATCAGTGCCATAAAACCCTACAATAATATGTGCTTTGTTAGCTAGCTAGGTACCTCTTCCTAACAGTCTTAACCACCTCTTTCACCTTCGAATGAAATAGAGGTTTAATTCATGTTTCTACAGTGTTCATTCTCCACTAAACCAAGGGCCTGATTTATAACTACATATCACAAAGTCTCCAACGCATTTTTGTGTTCACGAAAAAAAAGTCATAAAGTGAACTTTTTTCAAATTAAATGTAGTGAGTGACACTAAATGTAAAGGAATGTCAATGCTCAAATTGGGGAAAAATAAACCAAACTTGACACCGTGAAAGCTATTGTGAACTTGCCACAAACCATGAGTTGACTATGATATAATATTTTTCTCGGACGACCAAGCCTTATCTAAATGAGGTGCTGCTTAAAGGCAACATTTTTCAAGATGTGGGAACATTCTAGTTGCGTATGAAAAAAGGATATTTTCCCACACTCCTTGACCCGTTACTCTAGGACAGCTTGAGGATTTAATCATTTTACAAAAATAGGGTTCTATGTTCCGAGATTTAACTGCAGATACTAGCACTCATTGAAAGTTAATATTTCATTGCTTGCTGACTGAAAATTCTTGCAGCATCTGTGTGTTTGGCATAGGATTGATTGTTATTTCATTGTTCAGGTTTAATGAAGCCTAATAGGAGCATGAGTAAGCGCCTTATCTCAGACTTTGCCTCCTCTAGGTGCTGTGCTACATGCACTGTACGACTCTGTGAGGTATGCTGATATAATTCCTTAATTAAAGTTTTCAAATGTATTCCAAGGACTGTTTAAGAGGGATTGTCTTCGCTATTTTTAATAACTCTAGAAAATAATTCCCCTGAAGGTATGGACATTTCTTGTTTTTCGTGGATGGCACAGATGGACGCCAGGAAGCTTTAGCAATAACAATGTAAGTTGCAGTACGTTTAGAAGAGGCCTTTGCAAGATGAGTCAACACTGTCATGGAAACCTCTTCTTTAGTATAGTCTCTACATGCTTTGATGGTACTTTAAGGGTGTACCACAGAGGCGGCCGCTGGCACCTGATGGTAAGGGGGCAAGGAGTCAGAGAGGGATGTAAAGCATTTATGAGGGAAAGAATAGCATTCGATTGATACGAGTATCACACTTTGCTAATAACATCAATGTGTACTGTTTCAGTATGGTTAGCATGAGACTATTAAACACAGTTCCTGTCTAGGTTACTTCTCTTCTAATTTAGAACCATGAACGGCATTATTCATAGGTATCCTGTTCTATCCTCCACTGGTGTTGTGCTGGCAGTAATGTGACACTGAGGGGGCTGATTACGATGGTGGGCGGATCGATCCGCCAGCTATCGTAACCTGATTTACCGACCGCCAGATTACAACGGGGGTGGGTAACGCGGCAGACGGAAAGTCAGTCTGCAGCTTTTCCGCTGGTCGGCAATCGTTTCGATTGCCAGCCGGGTGGACTTGGGCCACTAATATGGTGACGGTGCCTAGCAGGCACCGCCAGCCATATTAGGATGCTGGGATGTAAAGGCCTTTCCATGGCGGCAGCGCCGCCATGGAAAGGCTGGAAAGTATTTGCTTTGGGGGCCAGTTGCGGGCCCCCGGAGGGGTGGGGGATGCACTTGTGGGTTACCCATGGTACCCCCATCCATTTCCATGCACAAGGTGGCAGGCACCACGCAGTGCCCGCCACGTTATGCATGGAAATGCACAACATGGCAATATGGCATTGCGGCGGGTGCTGCTTACAGCACCCGCCGCAATGTTAAACTGCGGAATGTGACCGCCAGGATGGCGGTCGCATCCTAATTCGCGGTGCGGGACCGCCGCATGTCTGGCAGCCGGTCTCAACACCGCGGGGATGGCGGGAGGACTTAAGTCTGCCCGCCATCCTAATCACCCCCCGAGTTCTGCCTTCTTCACTATTCCTCTGTCAATATTCATTTTGATAGCTGATGGTTCTATATGTCTGGAATGGTAATCTTCATTATTCCAAGCCCTAATCTTCCTTGTAGCAGCTTTTATGTACATGACGCTGAAACCTCACAATGAGGCAGATAACCTCCAATAAAATCAATAGCCAGGAAGAAGATGGTGCCCCTTACCTATACAGTGCATAGCCTTCCTTCCCTCTGTACATTTCACTGTAGTTGTTTTTGGCAGAGTTTGGTGCAGATTAGTCAAGAGGTGGAAAAGGTATTAGAGATGCAAAACATCTGTTGTCATGTAATGTTGTCAGCCTTAACTACACAGGTACGAATGCCAAAAAACACAAACACGTGTTGTGTTTAAATAAATAGAACTAGGAGCATAATCTAACTTCTTGAACATATTATGCTTGACCCATAGAACCACATCTGGTGCTGGATTATACTTAGAGCACTGTGGCGCAACTGTAATGAGGTTCACCTTGCACAAACGGGGACACTGCACCCACTTAAATGTAATAAAGTACAGAGTATTAGTAAAAGGTGGAGTGGCTGTTTGAAGTCGCTTGTCTGTCTTTCACAGTGCAGGCGGCACGCAGCCTGCACCTTAAAGAGGGCACATAGATCTCACTACACCCGCCTGCAGGGTGGTGTCCAGGGGGCCCCGTGTACCCCTTCCCCTCACATTTGGAGTGCACCATCGGAGTGCGCACAGACTGTGAGCCACCTCTTTATGGTGCATTCCTGACAGCCTCTTTGCCTCTGCACCCATAATAAAGGGCAGGACGCAGAGGTAAAGTATTACACTCATTTGCATGGAGACACGACCCCTTGAAAAAGATGGAGCGCCCCCTTAAGATAGCGCCTCTTCTATAATGCCACAGTGCCCCATGGAAGCAGAAAACGGGCGCATACACCAGTTGCTCCACCAGGAAACTGTATGTAGTAGGCCCCTGTTGACATTTTTCATAGTGAACACGTCTTTGTTTTTCCTTTTTTGACTTTATGCTGCACATTTTAAAACTCCGCTTTTCTTGCTATCTAAATGATATAGCAAGCAAATCAATGGAGAAAAAAAGCACAGCAAAATGCAGCAGAAACACATAAATGTTCAACAAGCATAAATCATTGTTCCCGAGGAAAGTCAACCACCCACTAATAACGTGTGCAGAAAATGTTTCAGCTAATAGCCCGGGGCTCCTGCAAAGATAAGACTGATAGTTCACATCTGGGCAAGCATTCCTCCCCAGAACGATCCCTCTCGATATTTAAGAGAGGACACACACTGCGGTGTAAGTAAAGAGCTACTATTCACCTGTTTTACTTTTTAGTTTTACAGTATTAAAAAATATATAATTCCAAAAATGTGCAACAGTCCCTCTTTTCAATTTGCAGTCATTAGTAATTGAAGTGCAATATTTAAGTCTCAGTTACTGCAAAGTGTAAAATTGGGCGCACACTGTTTCTGTAAGTGATTTTACACATTTGGCCAACAGCGACTTGTGCACAAATAGCGCCTGCTCATTTTTAGGGCTGCATTTTACAGCCAGCTTAACACAGGTTTAGATGTTGTCCCTTTACAGCTGCAGCAGGAAAAGCATCCAGAGGAGTGCGAAAAGAAGAGGGCCCTATCATATAAAATGAGCAGTTTAAGTGCTAAGTTTCGATAAACCTCTGTGACAGTTTTCGGTTGACCCCTCTTTTAATAGTTGAAGGGCCGGAGCAGCGCTATTTTACCACCTTAGACAGCTTAATTGGGGGCATATCAACAAGGGCTTTATCTCTGCTTTTTTGGCTTTAAAAGCCAAAAAAGCAGAGATAAAACTAGCGCCCTATCAACAACAGGGTGCTAACATGCAAATTGGCATGTTAGCAGCCTTTTACTCTACGCTTCCCCTTGCATCTCTAATGAGATGCAAAGGAGGCGTTCCAGAGTAAAATAATAGGAGAAATGTCGCTAAGCGACATTTTTCCTATTATCAAGAATATCGCTAACCCTGTTAGAGACAAGAAAAGCAGCGCTAACCTCGGTTAACTCTGCTTTTTTACGTCTGGTATTTTTCTGACTTAGCCATGATATCCTATGGAAGGAGGATATCATGGCTAAGTTTGTCTGTCCCTATCAACAATCTGACGTGAGATTATTGCTGGGTTTCCAGCGATAATCTCACGTTAGCCACTTAGCGCAAGGATTTTTATCGCTATTCAGATAAGCATTGCTAATAGCACGCTATCTCAGCGATAAAAATCTACGCTAGCCGGCGATAATTATCCTAGCGCTAAGTGCGCTTAGCGATAATTATCGCCGGTTGTTGTTGAAATGCCCCATAGTTCCTTGTCGCGGGAACTTTAAAGGCATGTGCTGGTTTTTGCATGAAATACAACAACATTTGTTGACATATCTACTTTAAAAAAAAAAGAAACATTTGAACACATCACCACCACAAAATTGTGCTACAACGTTCTTGCCACACCTTACCACCTCCAGAAACGCTTTCATAACACGGTGGTAAAAGGTATTAGCACTAAGCACTGCCTAAACTAAACAAAGAACATGAAAAAGCGCCTGCCATAAATGGCTAGAGAAGTGAAAGGCTCAGGCAGAACAAAGCAGAAATAATATAAACAATTAAATAACTAGCATTGGAGGGCATTCAGAATGATGAATGATGAAAGGCCGACTCATGAAAGAAAAACCTTCCCCTAAAAAGGCTGGCAAGGAGAGGACCGAAGTAAAAATATACAGAGAATGGTACAAGGCACAAGTGGTTTTTGACAAACAAAACAGGTCTCCGAAAGAAGAGAGCACGAAGCCTCACCACTGTTACCACTGTTACAGAACCAAAATAGTAGGTGCATGAACTTCAACAGAGAAGGAGCTCCGACTCACAAAATAAAATGTAAATGTTTGGTCAGACATTTAGATCTACATTTTTCTCCCTTTTCTTTGATTCACCAACATTCCCAGTAATAAACCTGGTAAGTTGCGAAAGTTGTTTTCAGCTGGTAATGTAATGTGACAATTTCTCCAGGCTTCTATTCCCAATGTCCGTAATTATACATAGCAAAAGGTTTCCGGACCGGGAAATGGAGATCCCTTTGTAAAAAAAATTCTTTTTTTCTCCATGGAGAAAACAATCTTCCCTGTGGAGAAATCTCTTCCCCAACATCCTCTGCAATCTCGGGGTGATCATTTTCTGTTTTCGTACTGGTAGGGGAGTTGGTCCGTCCCTCTGCTGAAGTAAATATCTCAACCATTTTCTAGGGCGAGAAGGGGTTAGATAGAACTTTGAGTATGCACACAAATGTACTTGTTTACAGCGGTTTCCAAACTTCCAAGGCAATCCACTCCTTGAGGTGCCCCTTTCCTACCCTTGAGTGGGAATTATAATTTTGAATGTTCCTGAACACTTGACAGATAAATCCACAGTACTAAAGTCATTTATATGTGCCACTAATCTCTTATTGAAATCTGCTGGCGTTAAAAGAGGTATTTTTTAACAAAAACTTACATTTATGGCAAAATACCTCTGTGAATTGGCCCCTTAGTTACAAGTGCAAAGGTTCCCCCTGCCCTGACCCCCAACAAGAAGGCTTCTGGATTCAAAATGCAGTTCCATGCAAAGAGAGGCTGAATAGAAGCATCAACATATCTAAAAACACTTCCTTCAAGTTTATTGTACCAGCAACCGTACTTAACAGGCATTCAACCATACAAATATACATCTATCTCAAAAATCGCTTATGCTGTATCACAATAACTCCTCTAGAAAGCTTTAGGCAGTACACAAATGAGAATGAAGATATTATATTGATCAATTCCATTTATTTTGCATTTCTCAAAAAAAATTCCAAATACAGATTTTGTATCCTACAACCCAGAGGCCTTTTTATGATGTTAATCTTCAACAAAATCCGTATTCCCCCCACTCCTTCAATTCACTTATAAGGAAAGTTTCCGGAGAATGCATAGTTTGATGAAACCCCAAGTCAATAGGTGTCAATTGCCACCCTGGACCAATACCGTTTCTTGTATAAAGTGTCGGGGTCAGCCACTGATAGAACACATTTGTGGTGTTGCTGGAGGGTGTTTGCTGAAATCGGGTGCAAGATATTCAAGAAAAGGAACAATGGGACGCGAGACCACATTTCCGAGAATCCCTCGTATTTATGCTCCTGCGACATTGTCAGCTTCTCTATGCCCATCAGTTCCCAAAGATGGTGGAGCCATTGTCTATGCTCTCTAGTTTGTCTGGCCTCCATTGTGCTAAGATCGTTTGATGAGCTGCACATAACTCCAGAGTCATCTGCCTACCTCTAAGCGCGTGAGCTGGCTAGTCTGCCTGTTAAGGGAGACTCAACATAATGTATGCTGGGAATCACAGCATTTCTAAGCATGCGATTTCATCAAAGTCATCAAGTACTTTGCATCATTGTTATGTCAATTTTGGGCAGTGCCAAAGCAAGTGAATGAGCATTACTGTAATCCCACATCTACTTCAAGACATCCCTTCTTCTGGGGGACCATTTATGTGTACTGGCAGGGGTATAATACCAGTATGATAGCATCTATGTCATTGTTTACCGACCAGCAGCAGAGTGTGCTGTCCTGCATGTTTTATGGTACATGTCCTCCCATTCTTTGTCTGTTAGTGTGAGTTCTCACTCCATCTCTGAATATTTTTGACTTTGGAGAGGCTGGTTTTAAACGAGAGTATAGATCTGAAAGTATTATACTTGTCATTATTTTTAGTTATTAGCCATTTCTCATTTATTACTAGAGGCCTGCTTGCTGCCTTACTCACCTCCTTGTTGGATAACCAATACCAGGTTTGTGTGTAGTGTACACGCACCATTTCCGTGAGGTCCCAGTCTGTTCTGAGTTGCTCAAAAGTGACCATTCACTGCCCGTGCACCTGTCCCCTATGTGTTAGCACCCGCCTACTGCCACACTTGGAATTGGCTTCCAGTCAGTGCCAAGTTGAACTATGGATTGTTGATTATCGGTATAAGAAGCAAAAGTTGTGAGGCCAAGCTTCATGGCCACCATGTCCCACACCTGTACTGTCGACATAGTAATCTGTGAAGAATAAAGACCCCATGGCCCATGACTTCGGTGCAGCCACAGGATCTTCCAGATTGGTTATCCACGACTTGCTGATCGATAAAGCATCAATGCATCTCTGTTCATTCTCTGGATCATTCCACCAGTGCCGCCGGAACAGTTTGCGGGTGGTGGTGTGGTTGCGGGAGGGGCAGGTGGGGGTAGGGATGCCCGCGGGATCACAATAAAAAAAACAACTTACCTTTACGCCGGGTCCCGCGTCCCTGCTCCGGCTCTCCTCTTCCAGGAACAGGAAGTACCTGGCAAACAGGCTCCCCTGACCAATCACAATTCTGCAGTGCAGTATTGTGATTGGTCTGAGCACCGTGACACGCGCTGAGCCAGGAGCTGGAGGGCTGGGAATGTTCTCCAGGCAGGCTGTAAGGCAGCCTTCATGGAAAACACTGCAAGTGCACATGACTGTTTTGGAAGGCCCGAGAGGGCCGACCAAACAGTCATTGCGCACTTAGGAGGGCTGTACCCTCCCCACTGCTCTTCAGCCCTGTCCCACCCCCTCACGGAAGCTGATGCAGCAGGAGCACAAGATAAAATGATAATAACATTATGTTATTATCGTTTTCATTTTTTCCTTTCTTTTCCTGCTGGAAGGCAGTGGGGCGACGCTCCACCGCCTTAGCGGAGAAGCCGCCACTGCATACCACCATGGGGTTAAGGCGAGTACGGTAGTACTGTGCAATGTTGGGGGCATCTAAGCCTCACTCGAGCGTAACCAACATAATAACGCAAGTGACATGCAATAATTTTTGCCTGTCCAATCAAAAGTTTCCTGTTGCATATTAGGAGGGGCAGCAGTGGAAGTGTTTCGAACCTAAACAATATCTGTGAGAGGGCGATCATCTTAAGGGCAGCATTTCAGCCTATCCAGGAGAACCCCAGTATCGCCCATGACCCTAGGTCTTCTCTGATTTGTCGGAGAAGTTCTTGGTATTTAATCTTCACTGTGTAAAGTGCTAGTTAATTGCATCGCCAGGTACATAATATGGTTTGAGGCTTACGGAATTGGATAAAAGGGGCGTAGTGTTTCTTGTAATTGGGCTGGTACCATAAGGCTGAGTGTATAGGATTTTTGTAGGTTTCATTTCAATGCAGAAATCTCTCCAAATGCCTGCATCTCCTCTATCACCATTTGTAGGGCGCGATCAGGCACTTCTTAAGAGAGAATCACATCATCGGCTAATCTTATGCATCTATTGTCTGAATGGGATGACTTTGATACAATTGTGTGCCCTGTTCCTTTGTGATAGTGGCTCCATGTCTAATGCGAATAGGAGGGGGGATAAAGGCACCATTGAATAGTGAAGGGGGCAGAAAGAACTCCATTCACTATTATTTGTCCTTCAGGGGCAAAGTACTTGCACTGCACCCATCATTAAAACCTGTCACCAAATCCGAACTCCTAAAGAGTTGCCTTAAGGTAAGGCCAATGAATCCTATCAAATGCCTATTTGGTGTCAATTGTCAATAATAGAATTGTGGTTCTGCCTCTGTGAACTTTGTTCTAGGGGTCAGAAGGTGTTGGGTTTAAAATCCAACACCTTCCCAACTGTTGCATAGACTGGAGTTGGAATAGTAAATTATACTATTCCATCATCCAATGCCCCCCCATCCCCCAGAGCAAGTTGTTCTTCCGACTTGTGGAGTAATAGCATGCGTTGACAAGGAATACACTGAGTTTAACCAAATAGCACTTTTGTCTCCCCCACTTCACACAAGGTTCTTGACACCTTTGAGGCGTTAGTGAAACAAGATCTTTCTCACCTACACACTCCATCCAAAAAAAATCAGAATTTGAATTCCATCGACAGGAGAGCACTCAAAAGTCTGAGAACCAATGAGTCACTAGTATTCTTCCCAGCAGATAAAGGGGGCGCCTTAGTTGTAATGGATCTGAGTTTCTACGAAACCAAAGTGAATGAGATGTTGTCTGATGAATCCACTTATTCGGTTCTTAACCAGGATCCTACCACAGAATTCCAAGCTTTCCTCATAGACATACTTACTCATGCTAAAGACATGGAATGGATTAATTCCAAAACACTTGATTTCCTGTATATAAAGTTTCCACGCAGACCATTCATATACATGTTACCAAAAATTCATAAGTGCCTCCAAAATCCTCCATTTTGTCCCATTGTTTCAGGGTGCAATTCCATTCACGAACCCTTAGGCCAATACTTAGATAAATTCTTGCAACCATTTGTGCAAGCAGGACCCACTTATGTACAGGACACAACCCATTTTCTGAAATTATTAGACAGTCTCACTTTACCTCCTGATGAAGAAACATGGCTAACCACAGTGGATGTAGTATCTTTATACACCTCGATTCCCCACGCTGAAGGTATCGAAGCTATTGAATGGGCCCTGCTTCAGCAGGACGATATTCCAGCAAATAAAGTTTTTCTTCTTGAATTGCTTAATTTCTGCCTTTTCAACAGTTACTTCAAGTGGAAAAACAGATATTTTCTCCAAACCAATGGTACATCAATGGGTTTTGCGGAGGCTCCCAGCTACGCTAACATTTTCATGATGAAATTTGAACAAGAAAATATCTAGAACGATACTTCTTGGACCAACCATCTCATCATATACCGCAGGTATATTGATGATATTTTTATTATGTGGCGTGGTGACAGAAATTCCCTTGAAGATAAGCTCATTTCCCTCAATGAATACAATCCCAGGATTCAGTTCACATTTATCCTCAACAAACAGTCCATTGCGTATTTGGATGTAAACATTGAAGTGAAAGCTAATAAGATTGTCACCAAGGTCTTTAAAAAATCTACTGACCGTAATAACACATTGCTATATAACAGTTTTCATCCAGGGTCTCTTAAAAAACACCTCCCATTTTCACAGTTTTCAAGAATTAAGCGTATCACCTCAGATCCATCTCAACTGCAAGCAACCCTTGAAGAATCTAAACAACAGTTAGGATACCCAAGGGAAATTCTGGAAGAATCAATAGCTAGAATAGATAAGGTCTCTATATCCTCACTACTTGAGAAGAAATTGAAAACTCCACAGACAAGAGAAGTATTTGTGTCCATGTTTTCGACCAACTCACCTGCCATCAAAAAAATTATACTGAACAGATGGGATCTGTTAAAACAGAACCCGACTTTGGTAATCTTTTCAAAGATCGACCCATTTTTGCTTACAAATGATCTCGTAATCATAATGAATTACTAAAGAAACGCGATACTCAAGATTCTCAGCCACACAAGGGTATGACTAAATGTTACAATTGCTCACACTGCAACAATGTTATTTGCGGTACGTCTTTAGCTCATCATTGGTCCGGCAAACAGATAAGGCTACATTTTACAGCTAACTGCAATACGCAGAATGTTATTTATATAATACGATGCCCATGTGGCCTGTATTATGTTGCGAAGACCGAAAGGTCTTTACGCATTCAAATCACTGAACACAAAAGTAGGATCCGAACTAGAACATTGAGTTCCCCTCTTGCAAGCCATTGGAGTGAAGCACATCACACATTAGCACAATTAAGATTCAGTGTTGTAGAAGTTGTACAGATATACAATGACAGAGACATGGGTAGATATATCACCCAGAGGGAAACATTTTGGATCAGGCATCTGGATACGATGAGTCCCAAGGGCTTACATGACAAAATTGAGCTATCGTGCTTCCTATAGTAGTTGTTCAGACACATAATTCATTTTGTTCAATTCAGCCAGAGCAAATAGCAGTGGCGTCCCTCATGCATTCAGAGGAGAGAACAGTTCAACATTTCTCGTATATTTTAATCCAGCAAGCCATTGCCGTCACTGCTTTTTTGCAAGGCACCACCGAGCAAGTTGTATACTTTAGGCGCTCAAAACGCCTGGTGAGTTGGTCATTCTCTCCTTTTTGTCATAGCGTTTTAGTCGTGTGCTTTAAGCTGTCATCTTTTGCCAACATGTCTCGAGGCATACCTTGTATTCACTTTTTAGGCTTTCTAGACCTGTTGAGACAAACATACATCTGAGTTCGGAAATACCAAGGTCCAGGGATCCCAATTCTGGAGGAAATTGCCCAAATTTTTATGTAACTTATTCCTTGTGGAGGATGACTCAAGACACTGGACCACTATGGTCTCAAAAAAGTTGATGCATTCATTTGTGAGTGAATTGACTCACAACTGAATGCATATACATCTGAGTTCGGAACTCATTGCAGCATGTGGATTTTAGATTAAGGTAGAGTAGAATTATGTACCATACTCAGCACGCACGATGGTTGTATCACCTTGTACACGTGGTGACTTGGGTTTTTAGGCCTCCCTCGAGTTCTTTCATTGTCTTTTCTCTCTCTCATCTTCTCTCTGTTCTATCGGACAGCAGTCCACGGTTAAAGCACCAACAGACTTTATTCAGCTGTCGTATTTTACAGCACTTTTAACCCTCCTGGACATAAAGGCCTATCATTTTATTTAGACTTTAATTTCATTTTTGATCTGATCCAATTTAGACTTGATTGCATAACTCACGTAACAAATGGGATCCATTTTGTTTGCATATTTCCCCTGAAGAAGAATGATGAATTCACCCGAAATGCATTGGGAATGAAATTCAAAGCTTGTCATACTGCAATTACCTATTGTATGGACTCTTTGAAATTATTTTTAAATTTTGGATCTTTAATTTGGATTTTTAAGAGATGTGACATTAAAAAGGAAACACATCGGCAAGAAGAATATCGAATTTGGTTTCTTGTCAAAAACATCTGTATTGTTTGAAGAAATTGTATATTTATGGTTAATATTGGATAACAATTGTTTTTATTGAGTACTATAGCAAGTTTTTGAGAATTAAGGTGTACACTCATTTATGAGTACTTGAGGTTGTGCATGTCCTGTCTAGAGCATATTGCTCTAGTTATTACTTCGACCTTCTAAAAGTGACATTATCAGAATTGGTACTTAAAATCTAATTTTACAATCAATCAGGGTTTCAAATTCCTTACAGACCAAATGTGACTTCCCTACTTGATCCCAATTGAAAGCTATAATTTATTAAATGTATAAGGTAACTCAAGGTTATCAGTAGTGAAAAAAATGCAGGAGATGTGCACTACAAGGACATGTAAAACTTAAAAGTACCTGTCCAATGTTTTTTTAAATACACTGGGCTGTGTAGGGCCTACCCTAGGTTTGACTTGCATGTATTAAAAAAAGGAAGATTTAGGTCTGGCAAAAGGCTGATTTTGCCTGGTTGAATGGCACTTTAAAACTGCACAAACAGGCTGCAATGGCAGGTCTGAGGCATGTTTAAAATGCGCTACTTAAGTGGGTTTCACAATCAGTGCTGCAGGCCCACTAGTTGCATTTATTTTACAAGCCCTGGGTACATGTGGTACTGCTTTATTAGGGTCTTACAGTAAATTATATGTGCCAAAAGAGTGTAATCCAATTTTGCCATGTTTAGGGGAGAGAGCACAATCACTTTAACACTGGTTAGCAGTGGTCCTAAGGTAAGAAAAAACAATGTCCGCAAAAACAGGAGGATGAAAGGCAGAAATATGGGGGAAAGCCGTCCCAAGGATGTCAGGTCCAACAGAAGCCATTTGGATTTGAATCTGTAGCAGTCCCTAGACAATAGATCTATCTCTTGTAGTAAGTGCATTTCACTGTTGGTCTTGCGATACATAGAAAGTACCGCTAATCACTTCCCAGGCTTAATTAGCTCTCTGGCCTTAAAACTGATTATTTTAATCTGCACCATGTGTGTTGAACCACAATTGCTTTTTGTGAATGACCTCTAGCTGTATAGAGTGCACGGTCCTATGCGACCAAGAGTCCCATTTGAGCAATGTCTGAATGTTTATTCCTGAGTATTAGTTACCATCCCACCTAACAAATAACTTGAACTATAAAACCTGAATAAGAAAACAAATGTCAAACCAGCTATGGCATGAAGTCCAGTGCCACCAAATGTTGATGATATCCTGGAAAAAGTGATGTCCCAGATGGAGATGTTGAGGGCTATGTCGATGTTTTATCCAAGGTCTCTCTCCCCCTCGGGCCAATTGCTCAGCTACTCTTCATTCCAGACGGCACTCCAAAAACAGAATCATGTCTTGATTACTCATCTCTAACCATGTAGACCTTCAAGTTTCCGTAAGGAATCATGTCTCTTTAAGATTTCAAGGCCAGCCTTCCTCTCTTGGGCCAGAGCAGAGGGATCTGGTTTCATGCTTTTCAGTGGTGGTTCACTCTTTGCCACTTGTAGCGCTGTCTGCAAGGGGACCCTCCTCGTGTGTGTGACTGTTGCAGGGAGTCCCAAGATTTGACATGCTTAGGAGAGTGAGCACAATACCGGTGATCTTGCCACTTGAAAATAATGTGAACAGGATGCTCTCATCCATATTTGACATTCTGTGCTTTAAGGAAGTCCATGATGGGCTTAAAGAATCTACGTATTTGGAGAATGATCATTGAGTGGTTATGAAAGAGGGAAATCTTGTGGTCTAGGAATTTGATGGGGCCCTTTTCTTGTGCTGCCCAGAGGATGTCTTCTTTTGCAGTGAAATAGTGTACACATGCTAGGATGTCCGGTGTTCTTACACTGGAAGCTATAATATGTTCTAACTGTGCACCCTGTCAGTCTCCGTTTCCATATAGTGTAGTATGGGCCCTCTACATTGTTTGGTATCCCTCTTATTATTATGTTTTGCCTCAGGATGTGCTTGAACACCCCTGTATTGGTCTTTAAGGAGTAGTATATTTTGCTTTACATTTCAACTTCTTCTGCTCGCGCCACTCCAGTGACCACTAGGGCCAATACTCTTGTATCTAGGTCTCTGATCTTCTGCAGGCCAAGGACATGGTCTGAAGATGCTATATGTATGCCTGATACTAGCTGGTGGGTAGGAATGACTCCTGGTCACACCCCTCATCAATGGGGTAAAACTCTCTGTTGCCCACCCTACCTACGTTTGGCATTTTCAAGATGATGAAAGACTTTGTCCACATTAAACTTGGGTTGAGAGACAGTTGGCATCCATTTGGAGTGTATTATGGTAATCCTAGTATACTCCCTCATCTAACACTAAAATACACTTTGAGGTTGCCACTGTGCCCTCAATAAACCCAGACACAGAGGTCTGGTAGGACAAAAGCAGAGACCTTCAGGAAGCAGACAAGGGATCCACAAGAATTGTCTTGGCATCCGTTTCCCTCTCCTTTCAAGTGTACCACAAGCATTGTATGAAAACCCAGCAGAACTTTCAAGTAGGATTTGACACTCAAGCAAATTGTATCATTTGACACTGTAGTGCCAAAAAGGAAGCCCACAGCTTCTGCCCTGCATATTCTGCACAGTCCACAGGAGTCATCTCTGTCCATTCAGGACACCCTATTGTTTGCTCCTGGGAGGCATTACACACCTATTAGAGGTTAATCATTGGCTGGGAGAAGCAGAAGATCCGAATGCAAATTAGCTTCCGGAAGAGGTAACTTTCTAAAAGTTTGAGAAGTCATCAGTAATATAATCAGTGTTGTCACTGACCATGTCATGAATATGTGAGGTCATAAGCAGTGCATTGCGAAAGCGTAAGCGCAAGCTATAGTTAGCTCAGCTAACTATAACTGCTGAATTTCACTGATTCTGTATGAGTGAAATGTGAGCCTAACTATAACGTCCCAGTAACCTTTTGATTTTTCAATTGAGGCATAGTCCTCAAATTTTAAAGCCAGGACCCAGTGCAGGCTTATTTTCCTTATGAAACAGATACAGCTTGTGCAGAAATGAAAGATTTTCTCATTTATAGAACAGGTACAGCATGAAAACATCAGTGGAAGCTTCCCTACCTGACAGTACAGCAGCAGTATAAGCTTCCAACTGTCACAGAAGGGGTAAAACTCAGGAAGTATCATTGAAGCTTCCTCGCTCAAATTACGGCTACAACACAGTCTGCAGCAGGGCAAACTCTCTTGCCTATTTACTATGTGTATCTTGGTAAGTCCATGGATGTTTGAGCAAGTATAAACATAAGTTATTTCAGGGCGAATATGCCCCCACTGGTGAACATGTACTTCAAAATTAAAAAAATACTACTATTTCATTTCATGCCTTGTTATGTTTTGTGTGGAGGGGTGAAATGTTGTATTGATACATGAGTAAATGGTGAAGAGGATGGTGGTGTCAGTTGGTGGATAACTGGGTGAGTGGGAGGTTGGATGACTTGTGAATTTATGTTTTAATGAATGCTGAATTTGTGTGGACAGATGGATGAGAAGATGAATGCCTAATGTAAATGGAGAAAGCATGTGAAACAAAACTGTATGTGAATTGATGGATATTTGCAAGGATGTTTAATGGTTATTTTGTGTGCATGGTAGATTAAAGGTCACTTTGTGTATGTGATATATGTGGATAACTGTAGTGTGGATATGGATGGGTCTTGTGAGTGAGCATGCGCTTGTGTCCAGATTGATGTATATGTAGATAGATATGTGCAAATAACATTGATGCTTCTGCATTTAGAGCCTGTCCCCTTGTGCAAATGCTATGCTGTAAAAATAGGGCAAGTGAGTTTGAATGTGCATCTATACTGCTGTGCAATGAGGCACATGAAATCTCTGAGATGGAGAAGTGCCGTTTACCGAATCTCACCAAGAATCTTAGTACTGCACAGCGAATGGGGGGTTGTCTCATGTGCACTTAGGAGTCATACCCCCATAATGTAAGATTCTACAATGACAAGCATGATATCTCTGATATGATACTGTGACTTAGCCACTTCTGGCTGTGAGGAAGGCTCATAACAGAAAGAATATCAGTGAGCCATCTCAGACTGGTGTACAACATGTTGTTGAGATGTAGATTCCAGTTCTAAGGTCACACTAGAAACAATTGCGTTAACCGCCTGCCTTGATTTATCAGAACGTTAATTTTTTATAGTGCTTCAGAGTGACAACATAAAGCACTACAAGTAATAGTCATTAGGATTCTGAAGAATTGTCAGTAAAGTCTGCCTCATTACGCTCCTATTCTCAGAGTAGATATGAAACGAACACAAACATTGGCCATGTGACACAATGGCACACTCAAGAGACTAATTCATGACAGCTGGGAGTGTCTTAAGAGTTTGCAATGTCACTGTTGCTCCAGACAGCCGATCCAACTGTTATTGCTAGGCCAAGACCTAACTAAGAAATTATTTGGGGGCTGTCCCACCCCACACCCAACCTTCCCAAATCCGAGTCTGTGATACTAAGAATGGCAATTCAGACACTTGTGAAAGAGTTAATTGGTGACAATTCCAGATCTTAGAGGCAGAAATGATCCATTTGTTTGACAATGGCATGGGGTTCTGAGAATATTTTGACCACTAGTAAACCTCTTACCTTCACTTCCCATTCCTCGTGTAAGGATAATGTTTTGTAAAGCTACTTGAGTACTCATGCGTGAACAGTCTTGTGAATATAGTGGGAAGTTTTGCTGAATAAGCGGTCACCCAAAAAAATATGTCAGTTTCTGAAGATTTTGAAAGCAAAGGGAGATTGGGCAAATTAATAGAAACCATTGGTTATGATGAAAGGGTTATTGGTGCAATAAAATGCAGGGATAGAGTGGGTAACCATGTGAATCTGGATAAATGTAGCCTTACCTGCCTTACAAAAAGCCTAGGCAGGGAAGCCTGGAAAGTAACTGATTCAAACTGCAACCTTTCTTGCACCACTAAATGGCAGATGTTCTCTGAAGGAGGTGTGAGGCTTTCTGCAGCTACGAGAAATAAACCACCTTTAGATTCTTAAAATGGGATTCATGAAAACTATTCCCCGTCTAAATTTCGAGAGCAAACTCAATGGCCATAGATATATTAAATAAGCAGAAGGAACAGATTTATGGACTCACATTTTTCCAGGAAAAAGTATTTACAAGTAAACCATGGAAATAAACAAAAACAAGTTGAGATTTTCGCAGTGTTTTCACTACAGGCAACTCACTCATTCAAGAAGTAAATATGTTCAGGAGGAAAAAAAAACGTCAAGCAAGTTGATTTCTGAATTTCCACTCCAGGCATTTGGTTGGATTGTAAACACATGGACTGTGCCAGCCTGAAAGAGAATTCTTGGGCATTAAGGGCCTAATATTTAATTCATGCAACAGTAATAGGCGCCATGTCTAGCCACACTTTTATTTAAACAATGTTTTCATTTCTAGGACTTTATTATTTTCTCTTATTTTTCCCTCTTTGGTCGAAATAGGAATCTATTTAATTTCTGAACCCGAGTGAAACCTGTCTGGTGAATGGTAAGTCACTTATTCATGCCCAGTGTATATAATAAAGTCTTCAAGGGTTGGCACATTTTTGGAAAAAAGTGCAGTAGTGATTTTTGATTTTACATTTAGATGTCTCCTCAGAAGACTCAATTTACGTACAAAATTCAAAGTCTATAATCGCATTCTTGATTGTTTCAGGCAGCCATTATTTGTTTAGCAAGTCTGTTGTCCCAAACACATTTTATAGATAGGATTGGAAAAAATGGAAAAATCTGCGTGACGGAGAGTGGGGGAGCAGAGCAGGTCTCTGCACATTAGTAGCCACATAAAAGTTTGAATTTGTATAAAACTCTGATTAGAATTTTGCTGTAATTTGTTCCCTTGGTCATCTGTTTTATTTCTCTAGTAGGTAGAATCGAGAAAAATGCAGATGTAAAGAGCAGAGTAAATATGGCCGCTATGTTGGCTTTAAGGAGACATATTCCAAAGTAAAGGTCCAGTTGATGTTGATCTGAACCAGTGCTTTAAATGGGAAAAAAATAGTGCAGGTACTCATTTAAATTTGGCGTGTGCGCGGGGCTAGGGGCGTGGCTAAAGGCAAGACATGCAAAGTTTATTGGCTTATATACTAGTTACACACGAGAAATGTCTTTCTATAAACAAATCAGGTTAATTCCTTATACAAAATGAAAGTCACACAGTGATATTTTAACCTTTCTTTATTTTGTAATATATCTCTCGCAAAAACACGCACACACAAGTAGGCAAACAGACCCACATAAGCAGACACTCACACAAAAGAATCAGGTGAGATTAAAGCCCTTAACCTCCCATGGCTTTCTTCATTGTGCTGTCACTGGGCTGCCTCGATTCCTTGCAACACAGCATGGCGGCGAACACGGGGATATCATGCAAATGAGCCCAAGCTGAATAGTTCAGAGGGGGCTCAGCTCGGGGCTATAAAAGTGATTTGGCTGAATAAGAGACAGGCTACTACCACTAAACACCAATGCGACTACCCTCCATGAGTACCGTGGAGAAGTGCCGGTACTCAGGGTGATAAAAATAAGAAGTACCGGTACTCCGTACCGGTGAGTACCGGCCCATTTAAAGCACTGATGTGAACAATTAAAAGGGCAAATGGTGGGGTTCTAGACTTGGATCAGGATTAGCAAACAACCAGAAACAGCAGCTCTAGGTCTACAGAACTGTGGAGACCCTCACCGTGCTGCATCAGTTCGTACTCGGACAGTAGCGGCTCATGTTACGGCAGAGTGGTGAGGGCAACGGATGACAAACAACAAAGCAGGCACAAAAAAAATAAACTTACCTGCTGCATTTCTGCATCTCCATTCTTCTGCTCTGTCCTCACCAGCACAGGCTCCCAGAATCTCCTGCGGCCAATCCAGACACTGCTCTCATGCTGCTGGCAGCATGAAAGCAGCCTCAAGACTGGCCTGAGCGCCGATGATTTGCACTCCAAGTAAGATTGGGAGCCTGTGCTTGCTGTCTCCAAACTAGCAGCAAAGCTTGGGCTGACGACATCTTCAGTGCACATGTCGGTCTAGACTTCCTGAGACTGCTAGCCAAACCCATGTGTGCACTGACAACATTGCCCTGCCCACCACTCTCCTTCCTCGTGGCCCCAATTAGGCCTGCCCCCAAGACTCGTCTATTGAAAGAAAAATAAAACAATAATAAACACTTTTATAATCTTTTTAATTTTAAGGTTTTGAGGCTGGTAGCGGGGCAATGCTCTTGAACCACTGCTGTTCTCAGAGTTCTCAGAGGGGGCCTTCAACTCCTTTGGGCCATAGAGTGTCATAACCTTCAGCCCATTGATAGTGAACCGCATACCAATCATAGCTAATCTATAATTCCAGTTTGGCTTGCATCCTCCATTCTTTTACAGCTGTTCTTTTCACCTCCCTAGCTCCCTACCCACAGTTTTCCACTGCCACCACACACTCTTAAATCCACAGACCTGCTGCTCTCCTCTTCAATTCTAAAACACTCGAAAGATAAAAACCAGTTCTTACAAATGACTCTAAAATGCCAGTCCCCGAAGTCCCAGGATGAGACACCATAAGCAGTATGCTGTTGTTGTAATGATGTAATACTGTCAGCAAAGAATACTGTGTTACGCAATAACTCCATGAGAGGAGTCGATAAATAGTCTTTTAACTGGGTTGCACCACATAGCAAGTAATGGAAAACCATTTACTAGCCTCAAGACAATGCCTCTCTACAGGGCCGGCCTTTAGCATGGACAAGCTGGGCCCAGGGCACCCATTGTCTATGGGGCACATGGAGCTTTGTGCATTTAGGTTCTGCCAACAGCAGCGCCCTTCTCATCTTGCTCCAGCCTTATCCTTGTCCCGGCCTGTTCATTTCTGTATGATTTGCCAGTGTAAAGTGGGTTTAGTGTTTTTAGCCCCCTTCTTTGCCCTCCCTTCACCCCCTGACCCCTGCTGGCACACATCAACAAAACCATCATCTGTGTGAGGCAGCTAAGCGATTGGTGCTATAGGTGAGCTGGGGGGGAGGGGTTTACGGGGATGTTTGTATTCATGGGCCAGTTCCTGTTCATCCAGATACTGCCTTGTTTAATTCACTACCATCAGGGAGGGTGCCATAATTCTCTCCGCCCATGCCCAGGGTGCTATCTTAGCAAAGGCCAGCTGTGCCTGTCCGCATCATGTAACATGAGTTTCAAAGCTGTAGAATAGACAACTGATTTAAGGTTTTCAGTGAAACTGACATTACCTCGCTGCCTGTTGAATTTCTTTAGCTAGGGTAGCTACAGGGAAATAGGAAATTTAGGCTTATGACTCTGCAGGAGTATCAAACTAGGAAATAGTATTCAGAATCTTGCAAGTTTGGCTGCTGTTCACAACTAGGTCACATGAGCAGAACTAAATGTACATGCTGCATTCCTTGACACCATAAGGAGGGGGGGAAATGATTGCAAGGAGGACCCCTTCTTAGCCTAAACCTACAATTTTCCTTAAACTCCATTCGCCAGGTGGCTAAAAGTACAGAAAAGAAATCAAATAAGTCAGCCAGTCTTGCATAAACAGGTGCACCAAATGTTATATAGAGGCAAGTAGAGACATAGCCTCTCCTCACCATGGATTCATGCTGCATGGATGGCCACAACGTTTCTGAACTCAGCTGCTCAGAATATCATCACCCACTTTTAACTAAACATCATTCTCAGTGACGTAGCTAGGTTGCCATGGGCTTTAGTGCAAGCAAAGTAGCTGGACCCCCTCATTAGAGTGTCATCTCAGTCTATCAGCTAACCCTGACACTCCTCAAACTCCTTAAACAGAGCCTGCATTTGCCATATGAAAACTCACGACCATTCTCGTAGAAACTGTATTGTATTTCCACTCCTTGCACTTCATTTCTGAAAGTCAAAGTCATATCCCTAAAAAATATTGCCAATAGGTTTGGATCTTGTAAAGTGCATTTACACAAAGAAGTAACCTGCAGGGACCCCCCACACACACACTGCTGTCTTCCCATAGGCACATCCCTCACGCTACACTCACGCTTGCATATGTCTTTCAAAATGTATACCATTTATCCTTCAATCACAAAAGGCAATGTTAGTCCCACATTCCTACAGACACAACCCACACAATGCGCTCACAAAACATGGCAGCATTCCTGCCTTCACACATTCACACTGCTCACACACAGGTACCCTGCCCACTAGGAAGGAGCAGAGCTTGGACAGATGGTGGCACAGGAGACACAGGTTGATTAACTGGTGCATCGATCCACTAGTAGAACTCAAAGCTCTTGAAATAAGCTACACTGAAGCTTGAATGTCTATTGGGGTTATCTAATCTCCCATAAGCCACACTAGGACCAGCACTGCCGACTCTGTGAGCCTGATCTTTGTGGACGTTGGCAAGGAAGAGTCTTGGCATATAAAAAAGACCCACTTGCCTTCAAAAAACAAGAATATGGTATAATAAAGAAAAACAAAAGAAGAAATATACCATTTAAATGTGGAGAGCATGGGCTTCAGTATAAAAATAAGAAGTAAAGCTTTGCACTGGTCTGCCATCTTGCAACAGTAACAAATGCTTGCAGCAATGATGCCTGGGATTCTGCATATACAATTGTGATCCAGTAGCAATGGTAGCGACGCTGCTTGTACTTATTACCCAATTAGCACTAGTCTGCATTTGCAGGTGAGCTGCTGGGAGATGAACAAAAAGAAATATTTCATTAGGTTGTACTTCTCCGTATATATAGCAACACAGACAAAGCAGGTAAAAATACTGTTACTCAGACTATCTGACATCCTAAAGACCAGTGGTCATCTACTAGGCTGAGCCAAAAATTGGCAACAAAGCCAATGGCTGAAGGGGGCTGATCCAATGCCCAATTGTATGTATGTTTTTCTGAAGGGCTAAATTAATATGTGAATGGGACTCAGTCTGATAAATAACTAAAGTGGGTTTACCTAAAACTCACTTTCTCTAAGCCAGATTATGTATTCTTTTTGAGAAACACGAGGCTAGTGAGACAGCTAAAACAGCATTTTGGTCAGGCCTAAAATACACAGAAATGGATAGAGCACCGGGACATGGAGTGAAGGGGGTCCTTAGCACACACATAATACATACACCATAGGTCAAAAGCATCACAATCTTAATTTTTAAAGACATGGTGTTAGTGTGGTACTGCAGGGCTAGCCAGTGCAAGCTTCTTTTAAAGGCATGGAACAGATGTGGTACTGCAGGGCCAGTGAAAGCTTCCTTCAAAGGTGTAGAACAAGTACTGCAGGGCCGGCCATGCCAAACTTCCTTCAAAGACATGGAACAAGTGTGGCACTGGGCAGCACCATTTAGCATCTCCCTTAGATACATTGAACAAGCAGCATTTTGGATTTTTTAGAAGTGTAAGGACCCCTGCAGGGTTGTATGAGTGCAAGCTTGACTCACATGCATAGCAATATTTCCTCACATAAAACAGTTTCAGCACCAGCCAGGAGTACACACTTCCCTTCCCTCCCATCCACAGACCGCATACTGAGCTGGTCAGAAACAATGCATGCCTCCCTCATGCACAGAAAATGGGCAGAACCTGCAGCAGTCCAGGCCTCCATGTAAACACACATACGTAATGGAAGCATTTCGCAGCAGTGTAAGATCCCCTCACAAACAGCACAAGTGCAAGATGATCATCAGCAGTACAATTTAAGATATAAATAGGTATAACACTGGCAGCAGCACCTAAGCTTATTTCAGGCACAGAATACCCAAAGTAAAGTATAGAGGTGGATGAGCCACTCAAGGCTCAAGCCAGATGCTAGCCTTTGGTTTAGCTTGAGGTCCTCTTGAGCCCTCGAGTCCAAAATGGGCTGCGCTTTCTTGTGCCTTCTGCCAGCTACCCACGCTCTAATCTCGTGCACTGAGAATGAAAGGCTTTGATGTCAAACAGCAGTGAAAACGGATACCATTCTAATTGCTGAATTACAAAATGTGAGACCAGAAATCCTGGGATCAATCCTGGCTTAGCCACTTGACCAAATTATGTGATCCTAGGCATTTATTTTATTCTATCATGCCTCCTATTTTTTCATTACTGCCTATGGGGAAATCTTGAAATATGTGAGGATGTGTGCTGTTCAAAAATCTTTCTTGTGTTTGACTTCATGGACTATAGTGTTGCTCCGTGAGTAATAAGAATATAGTCCACAAATGGGGTGCACACAACAACTGACTTGCCTCTTAGTTCACGAATGGTATTGTTGTCAGAGTCGATAGTATGAATGTTTCTAAGTTTCTAAAAATATCACTTTTAATAAAGCCTCTCGATGCAGTGATATAATCTGATGTACTAAGGTGAAACACTTAGTAAAGAAATATACTTTTTTAATTTTGAGTTCCATACCGAATGTTCCCATGGATCTGCTTGTGCCCGGGCTCTTTGAGCCAAGACGGACCTTTAACTCAGCTCTCCTTGTTATTTTGTTGACTCGCCCACCTCTACTACAGTACTGTGTATACCTCGAGTTCCCTCTCTCTCAGTATCGCGCTCTGGGAAGCAACATCTTATATTCCAATATTCTGGCTGGTTTCCATGGGTCTCAGAAGGATTACTATTCCTATGTCTGGATTTAATAAGGAAGAATTGAGCAATAGCGACCCCAAGTAGTTGTTTAAAAATTCCCATGCATCGTTTTAGCATAACATGAAACTAACAATTCTAATATCAATAATTCTTCCAGTTCTAGCACTCTGTCCCAAGTAAGTCAATAATCTTTTGCTACCTGCCATATTCTGCCTTCTTTGACCTCTGCTGGCATCAGGCATCCCTCGCCAAATGGCGTATTCTGCAAAGAAAAGTATGCGCACTTCTCAGCCATTAAGTGCACTAGCAATGAGGCCTCAGCAGTGTCCCCGCAGGGGTTTCAGTAGATTCAGCTGCTCAGACTATGACTTCTGCAGCTGAGGGTATTAGACAGAGTTAACAGCAAGCCCCCCTGTGCTGTAAGAGCTCCTGTGGCCTTAGTAGGCAGTGGACACGGAACAATTTTCAGATTGGTGGCACTGCCGTCAATGTTAAATCACTAAACTATAGGGATTCTGAAAAATGTAAATATCACCTAAAAAGCTAGTGCTGCAAATGAGCCACACCTATTCAGCAGACGAGTTGGAAGTGTATGTAGTATGGTGTTGGTGTTGTATATATAAATATATATCCTTTGCGAGTTTTGCACATCTCAGCTTTATTATTAGACTTGGTAATATCCAGCATTTAAGCTGAAGGTTGAAAACTATTTAGTTCTGTATAAAATCGTGACAAGAGGCTAATAAACATATTGTTTACATAATAATTATTGCATTTTTGCACAGGCATAATTTGCACTAGCAGTCGGTTTTTCATGTTTCTATTAATATATAAATATATGGCACATGATTTTTGTATGCATTATTGGCATGCTTAGAGTGTGAATTTTAAGCATTTATTATGGCTCAGGGATGTTTATAAATTCTATTTATTTATTTATATATTTCTAACATAGATTTATTACCTTGAAAGAAATTGCAATATTATAATATCATGTTTTATGCATTCATGCAGCAATACTATGTCTCTTGTTCACATTGAGAATCCTTTGATGGCTGGTATTTACAATGATTGAAAAACAGACTCGCAAATGCCTTAAAATAAGTTTACTAGTGTTTTTTCTATGTCTTTTGATCACATGGTGATGGCACTTCAACACTGCACTGCATTTAAAAATGGCGAGTAACGTTTCTTACTTGACTTGTGAGCAAGGGTACTTGTTACCCGAAACGCGTCAGGTTCGAGGTTTCTTTAATAAAATACCATCTGGCCTCACATCGCTGGGTTCGTGTCTCTGTTCACCAGCTGTCTGGAAGTGCAGAGTGCTAGGATCTTTTCATATATATATATATATATATATATATCTATACATAGATATTTATATATATATATATATGTTACAGCTTTCGCGACTACTAGGACGCCAGTAATCGGTCCCCACGGCGTCTTTTCGTACATCACGAATACAATAAGTAGGAATTTACGTTCACCTATTAGTCTACCGCCATCAATGCGGTCCACTACCTTTTATCCTTAACGTGATTTGCTACGAACCTAATATCAGATCATTTATCCAGCATCGTTTTTATCGATCAATTTTCACGTACAAATAATATCAGATTCCTAGAGGTGGTCACTACGGAGCCATACCTCACAAATAGTCGTGACATATCATAAGGTTTTATTCCAGAGAAGAGAAAATAATGGACATCTCTATTAGTGAATCTTTAAATATCGACCCATATATGCACAAAGTTGTTTGTGGCCATTCCTGACGAAGGCGTGCTTTACGCCGAAAAGCGCGTCGAAGACATATTATTATTTTGCCACAGTATTGTGTTTTCATATTTTATTTTTATTTTAGAGATATTTTATGCTTACCATAGGTTTTGGACAAATAACAATTGTGTTAATAAACTTGTGCTTTAATCTATTAATGTAATGAGGTAATCACAACATTGAAGATTTGTCATTAAAATACATTTAGCATTTTTTGTAGTTTGGTCGTTACACTGAGTTCATTTTTAGTATATATAAAATGAAGAATATTGTATAATTATATTGCTTAGGAATTTATTTTTTCACTGTGGTGGTTGTATTTAGGAGCACACTGTCAAGAATATATTACTAAAGCATGATGTGAGAGTGACTTTCATTTACAGACAGCGCATTATCCACTTAAATGACCACTAAATGTGAACAGACATACAAGTAAAATGTTTTTTTTTAGACTGTGTTAAAATCTTTGTTTCTATCACACTTTAGAATTAGAAAAAAAACGCTTCATTTGTGCGCTCCTGTATTCATTTTTTAATATTTGTACAGTTCATTCATAGGTATTTAAAATGCGTTGTGTGAAAACAACATCCTACAGCTGTTTTTTTCACACTAGTAGCAGCAATTTGTCAGAAGACTAGACTGACATTTGATCTCTGTCGGAACTTACGGCAAATGTGACAAAATAAAAATAAAATGTAAAGTCATATTTAATGCTCTTTGAACTTCGCAACTCCAGCATGGTTATTTAGATGCCCCCTACAGGGGTTAAAAAGGCGCTGTTGTAGTTGCCCACCCCTGGGCCCCGGTGCATTACACCAGCTGCACCACTGGTAGCTACACCCATGATCGTTCTCTTTCTTTGTAGCAGAGAGGGGGTGAACAGAACAGTCTCAAAGAAGGTCTGACATCAAATGAATTAACATTGTTCACCATCCTTGTTGGCTTTGCAGCAAGAGATCTGATCTTAGAGGGGAAAAGGGAGGTCTATCGGGGAGCAGCCAGGCCATATATTGATTTAAATGCGGGTATGTCTAATTGCGCTCACAGTCACTATAGATTATCTATTGGAAAATGTTGGACCCGGCCCTTCTGGCAGGTTCACCCCGAAACTTTTTGCTTTTCATTGATGACTTGGTTTAGTGATTTTTGGGTTTCTGCGCACTTTACCGCTGTGTCCCAGGGTAAAGTGCGTGCGTGTTGTGAGGTTGGCCTGCCCTCCCATAGGAATGCATGGGGGAATGTATGTGTCCTGGCAGTTCCTGATGCGTGGGGTGTGCAGGCCCGTGTTTGGTATGTGCGGACTCATGTGAGTGAATGCTGCGCGTTGATGTGTGCGGCGTGCATGTACCTAGTGTGGAAGTGCCACTTCTAGAAGTGGGCACTTCAGTGTGCAGTCCGAAATGTGTGGCTTGTCTGGCGATTGGCTGGTGAGGTCAGGTGACGGGCTAGGGAATTCCCCAGAGTCAGGAGGAGTCACCCAGTGGTGAATGGGGGGTTAGCATGCTGATGGCTGGGGAGGAGTATACCTGGGTCCTGAATAGGACAGGGCTTCCCCCACACAATGCTGGCGCCGGCCCCTGTGGTGCGTCTAATGACCCTAGCCCTGCCAGTGAATAGGGAGAGGGGCTGAGCAAAACAAAGTGCTCAGGAACCTGTTGGAACTGGTTCGCCCCTTCCCTGCACCTTAGACAAAGCCTTATACTGTATAAAAAGGGGCTGTGTCCCCTTACATTTGGTGTTCTCTTGCCAACAATAAGCAGCAATTCTACCATCGTCAACCTTACTGATCTCCAACTTTCAGTTAATGAGGAAAATATTCTTAAACTTGGCCTCTCCTATGCACCCTATAGAAACTTTGATTACACAGCCACAAGACTGGATGTATATAAAGCGGTAAGAAAGCTTAAACTACGCAAGTTCCATCAAATGAAAACAAACAAAAATCCTACATCCCTTGACCTTAACATAACGGAAGAGGTGGAGCCAAGTGGTTCATCACTCACTACCGATCTACTTGAGCTATGGACTTTAGAGGGAGCGGACCGATGTCCCCCTTTACGAATTACTGACCAAGCTAATACACCAAGTAACCAAAGTCCATTCACCACATTCAGACCACCGTCAACATTTAACCCATTGATGCCTCGTGACACAATTGATATTTTTCATGAAAATGTGACAGCACAGCTGAAGAAATTACAAAAACGAACTTGCAATCAAAAATTCAAATATGATAGACATAATCAGCAATACGAGGCACTGATATCTAAATTAAGTAAAGATAAAGGAATCATCATCAGAAACAGTGACAAGGGAGGTAATATTGTCCTAACGACAAGAAGTGATTATGACAAAGAAGCTTACCTACAGCTAAATGACAGACTTTGTTACGAACGTATCAACCAAGCAACCATGAAAATCACTTTCAATGAATACCATCAAAAGCTTGTGAAATGGAAAAGCAAACGTCTACTATCAGATGATGAATTCAAATTTTTATACAACGTATCTCCCACAATTCCTATGTTGTATTTCATCCCTAAAATTCATAAGAACAAGGAAAAGCCCCCTGGCAGACCCATTATTTCCGCCAGAGGTGGACCAATGGAGAAATCATCGGTATATATTGACTATTTTTTGCAGGTTTATGTTAAATCACTGGCCTCATTTGTACAGGACACAGGTGACTTTCTATTGAAGATCCAGCAGATTACCTGGGTGGAGGGGTATTGGATGATTGCACTCGATGTAGTTTCTCTATATACGAGTATTAGGCACACTGATGGCTTAGCAGCAATCCGGTATTATCTATCAGGGAGATCGACACAATTTAAAGACCACAGTGAGATGTTGATCCAAATGCTTAGTCACTGCCTACAAAATAACATCTTTATGTACAATAACCTGCTTTACAGACAACTACAAGGTGTAGCTATGGGGGCCAGTTTCTCTCCAAGCTATGCCTGTTTACACATGGGGGCTTGGGAGGAACTGGTCCTCAAAGTGAAACACAAGAGAGCCTTTGAGGACAATGTGATTACTTGGTTACGCTTTATTGATGATTTATTTGTTGTGTGGCAAGGTACCAAAGAACAGGCAGAGACCTTTGTAAATGAGATTAACAACAATGAACTTAATTTAAATTTCACAGCGAGCATGAGCCAATCATCTGTCACCTTTCTGGATACAGAGATCTATATAGCCAACAACAAGATTGAATCGAGATTATTCAGGAAAAGTACTGCAGGGAATACAATCCTTCATGCTGGTAGTGCTCACCCAGCGCACCTCATAGCTAGTATCCCCTATGGGGAAATGCTGCGGATTAGAAGGGTATGCAGCAATGAATACGAGTTAAGAGTTGCCCAACAGGCCAGCAAGAACAGATTCATAGAACGGGGCTACTCTGAAAGAGTTATAGATTCATCAATAAATAGATCCATGAAAGTGAACAGACAGGAATTACTCAATGCATACAAACAGACTGATCACTCCAACGAAACCACTGAATCAGCTATGTTAGCACCAACTGAACCTCCTGACAACTCATTCAGAATAATTACTGGATACAGCAAACAGCACAGCGAGCTTTATAAAATTATCAATGGCAACTGGCCTATTGTCCTGAGTGATCCGGTAATTGGCCCTAGTCTACCACGCAAAGCATCGCTTACTTTCAGTAAGGCCCCATCGATGAGAGACAGACTAGTTGATACCAACCCGGAGACCATCGAAAAAACCACATGGTTACAAACCAATCATGGTTTTTTTAAATGTAAAACGTGCAAATCCTGTACCCACGGTATTAATACTAAGGAGTACAAAGATGCTTTCAGTGACAAAAAGCACCAAATTAACAAGATACTTACTTGCAAGACTGAATTTGCGATATACGTTTTACTATGTCCATGTGGGTTACAATATGTGGGCAGTACGAAACATGCAGTACACAAACGCATTTTGCTACATCTCCGGGCAATAGCCAATCAGGACAAAACATACCCTGTCGCCAGACATTTTAAAGAACATCACAATAGCGACAATCAGAGTCTCAAGTATTATGTCATAGATGCGGTCAATGCCAGTAGAAGAGGGGGTGACCGTGAGTCTAAGTTACGTAAATTGGAAACCAAATATATTTTACAACTTGACACTAAGCACCCAGGAGGCCTTAACATCACAGAGGATTTACATACATGTTTATTATAATTCAGAGATGTTTTTTTCAATTTTGATAGTAGATTCCCTTGGGGATATTTTAACTTTCTTAAATATTTATTGTTTTAATTTTTATACAATGAATTTTAATTAAGTATATTTTAAGAGAATAGAAATCGTTCCCAATATATTCTTTACATGTAGTTTCTCTAACTTTATATTTATATTTGTACATCTGACCATGCCTCTGAGTATTGCCACATGCCACCAACTACAACGAATGGCTTGAATCTGATATTTGAATGATCTTTGCTTATCTATGAATGTATTTTTACATGTTTTTAACACTCTTACCACAACATCTTACATGACTCTAAGCTTCGATAACTACTGTGAGACTACTGATTTCGTTGTGCTGTTGTGTATATATATATTCATATATTTATACTGCACATCCTTGATTTTAGATTTCCAATATCTTCCTCCTTTGACTTTTGATTAATCTTTAACTGTCTCAGTATTGCTGGAAAAGTCAGTACCCCTTTCCACCCATTAGACTTAGTTCTCAAGATATCCTCACGCACTCTTTTTATTTAAACAAAGGGTTCTATTTAGCTACAAACCAAGTCAATAATCAAGTGGGATGGCGGTATAAGTACGGTATTACAATACCTAACATACAGTGATTGGGAGAGGACATACCGATTAATATACTATGGCCGACATTGCTCAGTGCAACTTACAATCGTTTTTACACGCTTTAGGATAACTAGCAAGCGATTGTTGTGCATCTTGACACGAAAATAACTGTCAATTTAATTCACATACGAACGGAATAGACATAAAGTGTATTTGGATTTAACCAATCAATACCTATCCTAGCTATCAATGGTTTTATACATGACATTAAACGAACAGTCGTTTTTATGGTCACGTGTAACATAATTTGCACAATTTGCCGATTTGCACAATTGTTTTTTAATAGTTTTATAATTATTTATGTATTACTATTTAATTTTAAACAATTGTCTTTGCAATCATTGTATGCTATTTATTTCCGTTTTTAAAATCCATATGGTGTAATATTTATGTGTGCACTGTTTACATTATGTCACCTTGACTAAGTATTTCTTTTATGTCCATTTCCCTTAAACCGCCAAAATGCTTGAACTTTGAACCCTTACTAATCAGCACTGTCACTTTAAATACTGTGGTCTAACTTAGTCACATTGTCATGTGATCAAGGCTCGGACGAGCCGAAACGTTATGGCGACATACTGCACTGAATAAAATATTTGCACGAAGTACCTGGTCCGTGTCCGTATCTGCTTGAAGCTGTTCTACGGAATCTGGTGATATATATATATATCTATACATAGATATTTATATATATATATATATGTTACAGCTTTCGCGACTACTAGGACGCCAGTAATCGGTCCCCACGGCGTCTTTTCGTACATCACGAATACAATAAGTAGGAATTTACGTTCACCTATTAGTCTACCGCCATCAATGCGGTCCACTACCTTTTATCCTTAACGTGATTTGCTACGAACCTAATATCAGATCATTTATCCAGCATCGTTTTTATCGATCAATTTTCACGTACAAATAATATCAGATTCCTAGAGGTGGTCACTACGGAGCCATACCTCACAAATAGTCGTGACATATCATAAGGTTTTATTCCAGAGAAGAGAAAATAATGGACATCTCTATTAGTGAATCTTTAAATATCGACCCATATATGCACAAAGTTGTTTGTGGCCATTCCTGACGAAGGCGTGCTTTACGCCGAAAAGCGCGTCGAAGACATATTATTATTTTGCCACAGTATTGTGTTTTCATATTTTATTTTTATTTTAGAGATATTTTATGCTTACCATAGGTTTTGGACAAATAACAATTGTGTTAATAAACTTGTGCTTTAATCTATTAATGTAATGAGGTAATCACAACATTGAAGATTTGTCATTAAAATACATTTAGCATTTTTTGTAGTTTGGTCGTTACACTGAGTTCATTTTTAGTATATATAAAATGAAGAATATTGTATAATTATATTGCTTAGGAATTTATTTTTTCACTGTGGTGGTTGTATTTAGGAGCACACTGTCAAGAATATATTACTAAAGCATGATGTGAGAGTGACTTTCATTTACAGACAGCGCATTATCCACTTAAATGACCACTAAATGTGAACAGACATACAAGTAAAATGTTTTTTTTTAGACTGTGTTAAAATCTTTGTTTCTATCACACTTTAGAATTAGAAAAAAAACGCTTCATTTGTGCGCTCCTGTATTCATTTTTTAATATTTGTACAGTTCATTCATAGGTATTTAAAATGCGTTGTGTGAAAACAACATCCTACAGCTGTTTTTTTCACACTAGTAGCAGCAATTTGTCAGAAGACTAGACTGACATTTGATCTCTGTCGGAACTTACGGCAAATGTGACAAAATAAAAATAAAATGTAAAGTCATATTTAATGCTCTTTGAACTTCGCAACTCCAGCATGGTTATTTAGATGCCCCCTACAGGGGTTAAAAAGGCGCTGTTGTAGTTGCC